>NC_092106.1:25087535-25395591 GCF_045679555.1 Salvelinus alpinus
AGAAAGACTATCAGCTGTTGTTGAGTACATGGACCAAATGGTTATCCCATGCTGCTCTGACTTTCCGGGTCTTTGTCTGTGTGGATCAAAAGGGATCTTTCGCTGAGATGTTGACTGGACTATGACCTTCTCAAGTTGGACGGCTCAAAAATAAAGCAGAGCAATGGTGTCTGAACTGATTAGTTTGAATGTTCACTGTCCATCTCTAAGTTTCAGCCATTCTTTGTCATACCTGTAATTACGTTTCATGTTCTAAGGTCTTGTGCGGTTGGGGATATCTTGCCACAGCAAGATGAGGGTGAGTTCAAACCGGGTGACCTGATATATGCTATAGGCCTCTGGTACTGCCGTCCGGGCGGCTGGTGAACTCTCCTCATGATTTGTGCTCAGTTTCCCAATATTTTGGTTTCCCCAATGTACTGCCTCTGTCAGGAGTACTGTTTACCCTTATTAAAGTCATTAGGGCCCAGATGGGACCCGTCATGCAGACACTTTGCGGCTTAAGCCTGTTTCACGCTAGAGGATCATCCACCCAGCCTGGAGAACTCTTTCACACTGCCCGCTGTTTAAATAAGCAGCACCTCTCTCAAAGGCAGAGTACATTAGCCCCTTTAAACTCATCTATCGCACCTATCCAAGACGGTACTGTAAAGAGCACAGTCGGGGAAAAACCTTCTCCTAAGAGCTAAAGTCACTCATTAATTTATAAAGATCTGGGCCCACATTTTGATGTTAGTTAGGGCAACTTCATTTGGTGATATCTATGTGACTCTAGCAAGGTTCGTAAGGTTCCTAATGCATTACAGGCTCAATGCTCTGATACAATACTTACAGTACTTAGCTTTTCATTTGTGTTTTACAACCACCGTGGAGAATAGGGTATAATTTAGTTTTGTTCCACTGCTGCTTTCTGACTGAATGACTGAGTGTTTGCCAGGTGAATTTCCCCGGAGTCCAAAATCAGGCCTGATCATAGAGCATGTTGTCTTTACAGATAGGAAGTTGGACCCTCTAGGCAACAAGGGGAAAAGGAAATGTATGCACTCTGCCATTTAGGAATTTCCAAGTTTTGTTCCTTTTAAAAGCAAAGTAAAAGGTTTAAAGTAAAATGTATACAGTTAAATCAAAGTCCATATTTGACTTAATCATGGGCCAATTGAACTGTAGCATGAATTTTGAAGCAGAAAAAATCAGTGACCAGACAGTAACTAGAACAAACTGCAATAGACTTTCTTTAATGGCCCAAATAATATTGGGTATTTTCCTGAGGGGGAAGTAGATGATGACAGAAGAATGTCTCTGCTTGTCTTTTCCTTTAGCAACCTTTATGAGCGGGAACAGTTAAGTCTTCAAAGCTGAATTAGCCTTTCTCTCCAAACTACACTCTGCATTTAAAAAAATAAATAATGTTGTACCTTTATTTAACTAGGCAAGTCAGTTAAGAACACATTCTTATTTTCAATGACGGCCTAGGAACAGTGGGGTAACTGCCTTGTTCAGGGGCAGAACGACAGATTTTTACCTTGTCAGCTCGGGGGATTCGATCTTGCAACCTTCCGGTTACTAGTCCAACTCTCTAACCACTAGGCTACCTGCCGCCATGCGTAAGCTATTTTAATTGCATTCAATCTGTCTGTTTTTGTTATTGTTTTTTTATGTGAGATAAAAAAATTATTTGTCAGTATACATACAGTGGTGGTCTTTCTGAAATCATGGTATTCAGTGGAATCTGTTGAAAGCCAGTTTAATTTGGGTTATTTATTGGGTATGGTGTTGTTAATGATGTTGTGATCTTGTGAAATGCTTTTATTTTCTTTCGCAGGCATGGCAGCTGAGATTCAGCCACCTCATTGGCTACGGGGCCAAGTACTACTCCTATCTCATGTCCCGCGCTGTGGCCTCCATGGTGTGGAAACAGTGTTTTGTTCAGGATCCTTTAAACAGGTGAGCCTGTGAGCCATTCAGCGTGTCCTCACATAAACTCTTGATCAGGAAATACACACAATATCAAGGCATGGCTGTCTGCTGCACTTAACTTTTATAGGTGTGACTAAATGCAGGGTCCCTACGGAAGAAAAAAACTGTTTACTGTAGCAATACAATGAACTTCCTCCGAGGCAGTCATAAATCAGTGAAACATGACTTTATTAATAATGTAAAAATATATCAGGACCATTTGGTGATGTATTTTTGTGTGTCCCTTAAGATTTTTTGCCATGTGTAATCACACACCGGGAACTTGTTATGCTACATTCAATGATAGTACAGTGTGTCTGTTGTTATATCACTGAAAGTTACAGTACATTTGACTGCAAGGTATAAACTTGTTTGCATTTCCAAGAAGACCGAGACAAATGCTCTCTGACAAGCAACCTTCCCTGAGTAGTGTTAAGTCTCTCAGCTTGACATTGAACATGACATTAATATGAAATCCACACCAGCAGGTGTGGTACTGTAATCCAGTTAGAGCCACCAGCGTCCACATTACACAGCCCCACAGTCCTCCCTATCAGCTCTGCTCTGACTTTGACTTCACAGAGGCTTTGTTTAGAGATTCACCTCAGAGATTCGAGCCCCGCAGCCCTTTTTTCTCCGTCTTACTTTCTCTCCTTTCCCTTTGACATTTTTTATGTTCCACCTGTGGTTGTCGAACCTCTGTTTCCTATCATCAGCCCTGTGAGGAGAGAGCTGAGACTTTGCTCAGGGAAGGGAAGAGGAGCCGCTGGAGGAGAATGCATGTGGCTGTAATCTTATCTTTCCTCTCTCTCCCCCAGGGACATGGGAGAGCGCTACCGTAGGGAGATGCTGGCCCATGGGGGAGGGAAGGAGCCCATGCTCATGGTGGAAGGTATGTCATGGTCTTGACCAATGTGCCCTCTAAGCTGCGCACTTGCGTGGCCGAGCACCTCCTCCAGGAATGCCGCGAAGAAGAAATGCCAGGCCTCGCAGAGACACAAGAGATTGAACTACACCGAGTTTGCCCCATTAGTTTGCGCTATATAGATTAATGTTTTTTCTGTGGTCAAATCAACATTATATTAGCCCCTTTTCAATGCAACAAAACAAATCTAACTTTGCAAGATTGAGTCTGTGATTTTGTTGTAGGCAGAGCCAGAGCGCAAAGGAGTAGAATTCTATTGGTGGGGGTAGCTGACGAGCATTCTTTCAATCACCCATGAGTAAATCCGCTTTTCAGATCAAAGCGCATAGCTGTGCGTGTGCACATTTGTTTATATTCTTTGCTAGTTAGCAAGTTGTTAGCGAGTTATTAGCTCAGTTACAAAGAAGTATAACTTCAGCAATGGGGAGTTACTGCTTCCTACAAGAGCACAATACGTGTAGGCTTAGGCTATATTTCAAGCTGTCTTTGAAAAGCCAGTAAGGTAAAAAGCTTTGTCTTAATTAAAGGGGCAGTGTTATATTTTGAGACAGGCTTGAATATGCAAATAAGCCAAAAGGCAGAGGGGTAGCCTACATTGTCTAATTCTCTGTATGGTAGTAATAATTAATTGTATTTTATAAAGTGGTTTCTTGCATCATAAAACACCTTAGCAATTTACAGTCACCTATTTGGCCCATGGTGTTACAGACTAAGTAAAAAATCATAAATTAATGTCTGGCCCTTCATAATGTAAAAACGTTTTTAAAAGTCTTGTGCAATGTTGGCCTGCATTGAACACCACAGCTATATCATAGAAATCAAAAGCTTTTTTCATGTTAAAATAATATGGGATTTGGTCCATTGATTTTGTTGGTATGGTCAAATAGCCACAATAGCCTATTGGCCACTGTTTAAAACTGTAAGGGTACAAACGTGCCCCGGAAGTTGCAAAAAGTTGTCACAACGTACATGTTTCCGCACACAAGACCTAAAATTTGCTCAGTGCCCCAAAACATTTGAGGGAATATTGGACTTGACCTGAGCCTCTGGACAGGTCATGTAGTGGCCCACTTCAGGCTGATTTACTTTATACAAATATTTTATTGAAATTAGACCCCCTGTTTCTTGCCAATTTCGTGATATCCAATTGCGATCCAATTACGATCTTGTCTCATCGCTGCAACTCCACAACTGGCTCGGGAGAGGCAACGGTCGAGTCATACGTCCTCCGAAACATGACCTGCCAAACCGCGCTTCTTAACACCCGCTTGCCTTACCCAGAAGCCAGTTGCATCAATGTGTTGGAGGAAACACCGTTAAACTGACGACTGGAGTCAGCCTGCAGGTGCCCGGCCCGCCACAAGGAGTCGCTAGAGCCCGATGAGCCAAGTAAAGCCCCCCGGCCAAACCCTCCCCTAACACGGATGATGCTGGGCCAATTGTGCGCCGCTCTATTGGACTCCCGGTCACGGCTGGTTGTGGCACAGCCTGGGATCGAACCTGTAGTGATGCCGCAACACTGCAATGCAGTGCCTTAGACCCCTGCACCACTCAGGAGGCCCCCTGATTTACCTTTTTAGTGTCCATTTAGACTAGGAAGGAAGGTGTCAACCAACTTCTAACTATATTTCAATGAATTGTGTTCAGAAGAGACTAGGTATGTCTGCTCTAGGTGATCCTTGATAACCCGGTGGAACTAGAAAGAGCCAGCAGTAGCCCACCAGAGTTGGATCATAATTAATTCACCCAGGTATACACACCTGCTGCTGTTGTGGTTAGCCTGGTCTGCGATAGGGGCCTCAGAATGGAGGATATTTAGCTCTCCAGCATGTTTTACTGCCTCTCTTACCTTGTGTTTTATAGGGGCTCTGTCATTATAGAGCTATATAGCCCCTTGTTTGGTGGTGGTTAGTCTTGTATGGTGGTAACTGGTAAGCTATAACAGAACACAAGCATTTTTACATGGTGGCAGTGCCACGAGTGGAGGTCATCCTCCTGCCATTCGATGCAAACTTAATGATGGTTTTGGAGTCGTGCCTGGCTTTGCAGTCATGAGTGAACAGAGAGTACAGGAGGGGACTGAGCACGCAACCCTGAGAGGCCCCTGTGTTGAGGATCAGCATGGCGGATGTGTTGTTACCTACCCTTACCACCTGGGGGCGGCCCGTCAGGAAGTCCAGGATCTAGTTGCAGAGGGAGATGTTTAGTCCCAGGGTCCTTAGCTTATTGATGAGCTTTGAGGGCACTATGGTGCTGAACGCTGAGCTGTAGTCAATGAATAGCATTCTCACGTAGGTGTTCCGTTTGTTCAGGTGGGAAAGGGCAGTGTGGAGTGCATTAGAGATTGCATCATCTGTGGATCTGTTAGGGCGGTATGCAAATTGGAGTGGGTCTAGGGTTTCTGGAATAATGCTGTTGATGTGAGCCATGACCAGCCCTTCAAAGCACTTCATGGCTACAGACGTGAGTGCTATGGGTCGGTAGTCATTTAGGCAGGTTACCTTAGTGTTCTTGGGCACAGGCACTATGGTGGTCTGCTTAAAACATGTTGGTATTACAGACTCGGACAGGGAGAGGTTGAAAATGTCAGTGAAGACACTTGCCAGTTGGTCAGCGCATGCTGGCAGTACACGTCCTGGTTATCCATCTGGCCCTGCGGCCTTGTAAATGTTGACATGTTTAAAGGTCTTGCTCACATAGACTGCGGAGAGCGTGAACACGCAGTCTTCCGGAACAGCTGGTGCTCTCATGCATGTTTCAGTGTTATTTGCCTCGAAGTGAGCATAGAAGTAGTTTAGCTCGTTTGGTAGGCTTGTGTCACTGGGCAGCTCTCGGCTGTGCTTCCCTTTGTAGTCTGTAATGGTTTGCAAGCCCTGCCATATCCAACAAGCGTCAGAGCCGGTGTAGTACGATTAGAGATTAGTCCTGTATTGACGCTTTGCCTGTTTGATGGTTCGTCGGAGGGCATAGCGGGATTTCTGATAAGCTTCCGGGTTAGAGTCCCGCTCCTTGAAAGCGGCAGCTCTAGCCTTTTGTGAGGATGTTGCCTGTAATCCATGGCTTCTGGTTGGGGTATGTACGTACAGTCACTGTGGGGACGACGTCAACGATGGACTCATTGACGAAGCCAATGACTGAGGTGGTGTGCTCCTCAATGCCATCGGAAGAATCCCGGAACATATTCCAGTCTGTGGTAGCAAAACAGTCCTGTAGCTTAGCATCTGCTTGATCTGACCACTTTTTATTGATCTAGTCACTGGTGCTTCCTGCTTGAATTTTTGCTTGTAAGCAGGAATCAGGAGGCTAGAATTATGGTCAGATTTGACAAATGGAGGGCAAGGGAGAGCTTTGTATTTGTTTCTTTGTGAGGAGTAAAGGTGGTCCAGAGTTTTTATTTTTTTAATATTTTTTTTCTCTGGTTGCACATTTAACATGCTGGTAGGAATTTGGTAAAAGATTTAAGTTTCCTTGCATTAGAGTCCCCGGCTGCTAGGAGAGCCGCCTCTGGGTGAGCGTTTTCTTATGGCTGAATAGAGCTCATTCAGTGCTGTCTTAGTGCCAGCCTCAGTCTGTGGTGGTATGTAAACAGCTACAAACAATACAGATGAAAACTCTCTAGGTAGATGGAGTATCTCATGATAAGCTGTAGACTACACTATCAGACGAGCAATAGCTCGAGACTTCCTTAGATTTCGTGCACCAACTGTTATTTACAAAAATACATAGTCCGCCACCCCTTGTCTTACCAGATGCCGCTGTTCTATCCTGCCAGTACAGCGTATAACCAGCCAGCTGTATTTAATAGTGTCGGTGTTCAGCCACGACTCCGTGAAGCATAAGATATTACCGTTTTGAATGTCCTGTTGGTAGTTTAATCTTCCGCGTAGGTCATCGATTTTATTTTCCAAAGATTGCACGTTTGTTAGCAGAATGGAAGGAAGTGGGGGTTTAGAACGTCGGACTAGTAACCGAAAGGTTGCAAGATCGAATTCCAGAGCTGACAAGGTGAAAAATCTGTCGTTCTGCCCCTGAACAAGGCAGTTAACCCACTGTTCCTAGGCCGTCATTGAAAATAAGAATTTGTTCTTAACTGACTTGCCTAGTTAAATAACGGTACAAACAAATATATAATTTCATCGCCTACGAATTCTCAGAAGGCAGCCCACCCTCTGGGCCCTTTTTCTCAACCTCGTCTTCACGCAAATCACGGGGATCTTTTCCTGTTCTCGAGAAAGCAGTATATCATTCGCTTCGGGCGAAAAGATTCTGCCAGTGGTAAGTAATCGCAGTCCTGATGTCCAGAAGTTATTTTCGGTCATAAGAGATGGTAGCGGCAACATTATGTACAAATAAGTTTTTAAAAATACGTTACAAACAACGCAAATAAACGAACGAAAAACACAATCGGTTGGGGACATGTAAAATGTCAGCCTTCTTCTCCGGTGCCAGTTGAGGTAATTGATGTAATATATACATGTAGGTAGGGGTAAAAGTGACTAGGCAATCAGGATAGATAATAAACAGAGTAGCCGCAGTGTATGTGAACAGTTTAAAAGTGTCTATGTGAGGGTGTGTGTAGCGTCAATATGTGTGTGTGTGTTGGAGTGTCAGTGTAGTATGTGTGAGTGTCTGGGTAGAGTCCAGTGAGTGTGCATAGAGCCGGTGCAAGAGAGTCAGTGCAAATAAAAAGGGTGTCAATGCAAATAGTCAGGGTAGCCATTTGATTAACTGTTAAACAGTCTTACTGCTTGGGGGTAGAACCTGTTCAGGAGCCTTTTTGTCCCAGACTTGACGCTCCGGTACCGCTTCGGTATCTTTTCAGCCTCCTGAGAGTGAAAAGGCGTTGTCCTGCCCTCTTCACGACTGTGTTGGTATGTTTGGACCATGTTAGGTCCATAGTGATGTGGACACAGAGGAACTTGAAGCTGTTGACCCGCTCCACTACAGTCCCATTGATGTGAATGGGTGCGTGTTCGGCCCTCCGTTTCCTACAGTCTACGGTCAACTCCTTTTGTCTTGCTAACGTTCAGGGAAAGGTTGTTGTCCTGCCACCAAACTCCCACGTATCTAACCTCCTCCCTATAGGCTGTCTCATTGTCGTCGGTGATCAGGCCTACCACCGTTGTGTTGTTGACGAACTTAAGATGGTGTTGGAGTCGTGCACGACCTAAGCAGTCGCGGTAAACAGGGAGTACAGGAGGGAACTAAGCACGCACCCCTGAGGGGCCCCTGTGTTAAAGGTCAGCATGGCGGATGTGTTGTGGGAACTAAGCACGCACCCCTGAGGGGCCCCTGTGTTAAAGGTCAGCATGGCGGATGTGTTGTTGCCTGCTCTCACCACCTGGGGGCGGCCCATCGGGAAGTCCAGGATCCAGTTGGAGAGGGAGGTGTTCAGTCCCAGTGTCCTTAGCTTAATGAAGAGCTTAGTGGGCACTATGATGTTGAACGCTAAACTGTAGTCAATGAACAGCATTCTCACATACAGTTGAAGTCGGAAGTTTACATACACTTAGGTTGGAGTCATTAAAACTTGTTTTTCAACCACTCCACAAATTTCTTGTTAACAAACTATAGTTGGCAAGTCGGTTAGGACATCTACTTTGTGCATGACACAAGTAATTTTTTCAACAATTGTTTACAGAGATTTCTGCACTTATAATTCACTGTATCCCAATTCCAGTGGGTCAGAAGTTGACTGTGCGTTTAAACAGCTTGGAAAATTCTAGAAAATTGTCATGGCTTTTGATAGGCTAATTGACATAATTTGAGTCAATTGGAGGTATACCTGTGGATGTATTTCAAGGCCTACCTTCAAACTCAGTGCCTCTTTGCTTGACATCATGGGGAAGTCAAAAGAAATTAGCCAAGTCCTCAGAAAAAAAATTGTAGACCTTCACAAGTCTGGTTCAGCCTTGGGAGCAATTTCCAAACGCCTGAAGGTACCATGTGCATCTGTACAAACAATAGTACGCAAGTATAAACACCATGGGACCACGCAGCCGTCATACCGCTCAGGAAGGAGACGCATTCTGTCTCCTAGAGATGGATGTACTTTGGTGCGAAAAGTGCAAATCAATCCCAGAACAACAGCAAAGGACCTTGTGAAGATGCTGGAGGAAACAGGTACAAAAGTATCTATATCCACAGTAAAACGAGTCCTATATCGACATAACCTGAAAGGCCGCTCAGCAACGAAGAAGCCACTGCTCCAAAACCGCCATAAAAAAGCCAGACTACGGTTTGCAACTGCACATGGGGACAAAGATCGTACTTTTTGGAGAAATGTCTTCTGGTCTGATGAAACAAAAATAGAACTGTTTGGCCATAATGACCATCGTTATGTTTGGAGGAAAAGGGGGAGGCTTGCAAGCCGAAGAACACCATACCAACCGTGAAGCACGGGGGTGGAGCATCATGTTGTGGGGGTGCTTTGCTGCAGGAGGGACTGGTGCACTTCACAAAATAGATGGCATCATGAGTCAGGAAAATTATGTGGATATATTGAAGCAACATCTCAAGACATCAGTCAGGAAGTTAAAGCTTGGTCGCAAATGGGTCTTCCAAATGGACAATGACCCCAAGCATACTTCCAAAGCTGAGGCAAAATGGCTCAAGGACAACAAAGTCAAGGTATTGAAGTGGCTATCGCAAAGCCCTGACCTCAATCCTATAGAAAATTTGTGGGCAGAACTGAAAAAGCGTGTGGGAGCAAGGAGGCCTACAAACCTGACTCAGTTACACCAGCTCTGTCAGGAGGAATGGGCCATAATTCTCCAAACTTATTGTGGGAAGCTTGTGGAAGGGTACCCAAAACATTTGACCCAAGCTAAACAATTTAAAGGCAATGCTACCAAATACTAATTGAGTGTATGTAGATTTCTGATCCACTGGGAATGTGATTTATTTCAGCTTTTATTTCTTTCATCATTCTCTCTACTATTATTCTGACATTTCACATTCTTAAAATAAAGTGGTGATCCTAACTGACCAAAGACAGGGAATTTTTACTAGGATTAAATGTCAGGAATTGTGAAAAACTGAGTTTAAATGTATTTGGCTAAAGTGTATGTAGACTTCAACTGTAGGTGTTCATTTGTCCAGGTGGGAAATGTGTGGAGTGCAATAAAGTTTGCGTCGTCTGATCTGTTGGTGCGTTCATGGCTACAGATGTGAGTGTTACTGGGCGGTAGTCATTTAGACATGTTACCTTGTCGTTCTTGGGCACAGGGAATATGGCGGTCTGCTTGAAACATGTAGGTATTACAGACTGGGTTAGGGAGAGGTTGAAAATGTCAGCTGGTCAGCGAATGCTCTGAGTATCCGTCTGGCCCTGCAGCCTTGTGAACGTTAACCTGTTTACTCACATTGGCTACAGAGAGCGTTATCACAAAGTCGTCTGGAACAGCTGGTGCTCTCATGCATGGTTCAGCGTTGCTAGCCTCGAAGTGAGCATAGAAGGCATTTAGCTCATCTGATAGGCTTGTGTCACGTCACTGGGTAGTTCACGGCTGGGTTTCCCTTTGTAATCCGTGATTGTTTGTAAGCCCTGTCACATCTGACGACCATCAGAGCCAGTGTAGTAGGCTTCGATCTTAGTCCTCTTTTGATGCTTTGCTTGTTTGATGGTTTGTCGGAGGGCGTAGCGCAGGGGTGGGCAACTCCAGTCCTCGAGGACCTGATTGGTGTCACACTTTTTTTCCTTCCCTAGCAAACACAGCGGGGATAATCAAATTGCATTCTAAACTAAAGATCATGATTAGGTGATTATTGGAATCAGGTGTGTTAGCTAGGGCTGGGGAAAAGTTGTGACACCAATCAGGCCTTCGAGGACTGGAATTGCCCACCCCTGGCATAGTGGGATATCTTAAGCGTCCGGATTAGTGTCCCACTCTTTGAAAGCGGTAGCTCTGTCCTTTAGCTCAGTATGGATGTTTCCTGTATGTAATCCATGGCTTCCTGTTGAGATATGTACATACAGTCACTGTGGGGATGACGTCGTTGATGATCTTATTAATGAAACCGGTGACTGATGTGGTAAACTCCTCAATGCTTCCAGTCTGGGCTAGCGAAACAGTCCTGTCGCTTTAATTAACTGTTAAGATACACTACATGTGGACACCCCTTCAAATTAGTGGATTGGGCTATTTCAGTCACACCCGATCCTGAAGTGTGTATACAATCGATCACACAGCCATGCAATCTCCATAGACAAACATTAGCAGTAGAATGGCCTGTACTGAAGAGCTCATTGATTTTCAACGTGGCACCGTCATAGGAGGCCACCTTTCCAAAAGTCAGTTTGGCAAGATTATGCCCTGCTTGAGCTGCCCCGGTCAACGGTAAGTGCTGTTGTTGTGAAGTGGAAACGTCTAGAAGCAACAACGGCTCAGCCGCGAAGTGGTAGGCCACACAAGCTCACCGAATTGGACCGCTGAGTGCTGTAGTGCATAAACATCTTTTGTCCTCGGTTGCAACACTCGCTACCGTGTTCCAAACTGCCTCTGGAAGCAACGTCAGCACAATAACTGTTCGTCGGGAACTTCATGAAATGGGTTTCCATGGCCGAGCAGCCGCGCACAAGCCTAAGATCACCATGCACAATGCAAAGCGGCGGCTGGAGTGGTGTAAAGCTCACCGCCATTGGACTCTGGAGCAGTGGTAACGCGTTCTCTGGAGTGATGAATCATGCTTCACCATCTGGCACTCCGATAGATGAATCTGGGTTTGGTCGATGCCAGGAGAATGCTACCTGCCCTAATGCATAGTGCCAACTGTAAAGTTTGGTGAAGGAGTAATAATGGTCAGGGGCTGTTGTTCATGCTTCGGGCTACAGTAGGCCCCTTAGTTCCAGTGAAGGGAAATCTTAACACTACAGCTTACAATGACATTCTAGATATTCTGTGTGGAACAACTTGACTGGCCTGCACATTGCCCTGACCTCAACCCTATTGAACACCTTTGGGATGAAATGGAATGCCTACTGCGAGCCAGGTGTAATCGCCCAAACCCAGTGCCCGACCTCACTAATGCTCTTGTGGCTGAATTGATGCAAGTCCCCGCAGCAATGTTCCAACATCTAATGGAAAGCCTTCCCAGAAGAGTGGAGGCTGTTATAGAAGCAAAGGGGGATCAACTCCATATTACTGTACAGTAGGTCGTTATGGCAGTGCGTGCACATCATCTTGTCTACATGATTTACTATATCATCATGACCACTTCAATTACTGTAATAAAGTAAGGATTGTTTACATGTGTCTGTTCAAGCCTTTAGAAATGGTGTACTGGTTTTGAGAAACTAACAAAAAATCGGGGAACATTTTGAGTGAGTACAGTAATTAGTCATTGGAAGTGACATGTTTACTATGAAGATTTTTGTATTTGCACAGCCTCAAGGCAATATCATTTTAGAAACACTTACATAAACCAACACTGAGCAAACCGAACCCCGTTACAGAAGTTTGCAGATAAAGTGGTCTGTTTCCCTGCTGTTCCCTGCAGTAAGGGTCCGGGGTCTGGGGGTGGAGGATCTTGGTTGAAAGGTGAAGGGGCAGGTTGGGGGAACCCGGAGCAAGCCCAGAGAGGTTCCTCAGAGGCAGGCCTGGTCTCTTTATCTGGGTGGCTCCCTGCCCGCTCCATGCTGCGCCTGGACGTTTCCCAGGCAGCCAGCATGTGGTGAAAAGTAGCCCCGGGATTAAATGGCAGCAGAGAGCATGAAAGGTGATCGACTGACGGCCCATGCTGACTGAAGCCCTCTGTTCAAGGGCCCAGGCCGCCACAGAGGGGGCTTTCATGGGCCTGCTGTTTCCCATAGCCTCCTCTGCCCACCACGGATCAGAAGGGGCACATGGGACAATGGAGCTACCTAAGCAATGGAGCAGGTCCCAGGACCTGGCCTCTCAGCTCAGCCTGGCCCAGTTGGCCTAATCAGGTGTGGATATAATGACCCTGTTCTGAAGTTAATAAACCTTCTGAGCCTGGTTCTATTGGCCTTGGTTCTAGTCTGCTACTCCTTTGTCTCCCTCTGGTTTAATCAGAGGATCACTGTATGCGTAGTATGAGTCTTTAATCACCATAGTACAGTATGAATGAGTCCTTATGAACTTAGGAGGGTTTAATTTATAGTCACATTGATGTAGTCATTCTAAGTTACCAGAGGTTCAATCAATGCTCTAAATGTATTTTCCTCCTCAAATAGTTAGACATCCTCCTCCAAACTGCTCTTTGCAATGTTTGTCATCACTCTTGTCATGGTTGTTTTTTTTTACTGTTTTTAAAAGCTGTTTCAAGAAAGAACGAGTTTCCTTAACTTCAAAGACATAATTATAGTGGCAATAAGAAGATAGTTTGCCGCCAGGTTAGACAGAGGTAATTACTTAAACACCTTGACATGTTTTAAATGGTTATGATCAAAACGTAAAGTGCTAGAGAAACCAGAAATCTGTTATGAACTGTATGATTATGAGAATGATTGTTGCTCAACCCTGTTTGTTCAAAGAGCTTGTCGTACTCAGCATTATGTTATTGAGTAGGAGGGGCAATATGGTATATGCAAATATGTAATAGTGATCTATTACTTTCTACTGGTGAAAGTGACATTAACACATGCAACAATAACTTCAACACATAAAAAAACACTATCTCAGCGATGCCAAGGCAGTTCCTAATGTCTGTCTCTGCTCTAATCTTCTGTGGTCAGTCAGTCAGTCTGGGACAAGCCTAAATCCCAAGGTGTGGCCAGGCTGGGCTGCCCCAGCACCAGATGACACAGCAGAGCAGCACTCTAGAAGTAGTGGGATTAATGGCTGATCAACAAATGTGGCTCAGCCTGGCACTTTGATGCAGGCAGCTTCTACTGAGACGGAGTCCGTTTCCCTTCCGTCCATCCCCGAGTCCTCATTACCCTTTTGTTACTCTGCTGTTAGCCAGCCACAGAGATACACATCACCACCCTCTGTAAATAAATAGTGCTGCACTGCACATACTACCTAAACGCAGCCTTTATTTCAGTAATTTTAATGTTTTTAATGGACCTTAGTTCTTCCGTATGTACCTGTATTTTAAGCACAGGTTAGTTACGCAGCTGTTCAACAAAAGTTCACTGTACAACAAATCGTGCATACAGACTCTCAGCTGGAATACTGTAACATTTTCTTCTGTAGAAAGCTCAGACTGACAAATAATTGTTCTTTCCATGGATAAAAGACTTTTGAAACAATACTTCTGCTGTCCCAGCAAATTGCTCTTTTTCAGAATACAGAACTAATGGATTACACATTTAATGCCATATAGACCCATTGATGTATGAGTCTGGTTTGCTTTAAAGTCCTCAGGGCACAGTGGTCATTTTGGAGTGTCTTGGGAGCCTTTTAAACAGGTTGTGCAATAACCTTCATCAAGGGACATCTTGGTTAAACTTAACCTAATAGCCTGTTTACCTAACCCTGTTTAGTGTTAGATCTTGGCGTTTGTGTAAAATAATAAAAGCCCCACCCTGTGGTAATTTGATTTTGGAAATACTTTTATTTACTAGCCACTTTTGTTAACATTATTGGCATATATAATGACATGTAATGGGCATAGCCTCATACCTCAGAGCAGTGCCATTGTGAATGGAGAATGCCAATATCTAAAGGCAATATGACTAATTTGACAAATCCATCATTCTCGGTTGCCAGACTGGGCAGAAGCAGAACATAGCTTACAGGCCTGTCCCAGGGTTTGACAGGGTTGTCTCTTTTTGTGTAAACAAGAATGATTATTCTACGGCTATGATTTCACTTATGTTTTTCCTTTGCCGATGTTTTCCAACAGGATCCGGCACCTCTGTTTTGGACTGTTTAGTTCCAGAACCATTTGCCAGGGTCCGGTACCTCTCGTGGCATGAAGAATCATTTCAGACACACCTACTCATTCCAGGGTTTTTCTTAATTTTTTTAATTTTCTACATTGTAGAATAAGTGAAGACATCACAACTATGAAATAACACACATGGAATCATGTAGAAGCCCAAAAAAGTGTTAAACAAATCAAAATATATTTTATATTTGAGATTCTTCAAAGTAGCCACCCTTTGCCTTCATGACAGCTTTGCACACTCATGGCATTCTCTCATCCAGCTTCATGAGGAAGTCACCTGGAATGCATTTCAATTAACAGGTGGGCCTTGTTAAAAGTACATTTGTGGAATTTCTTTCCTTAATGCTTTGAGCCAATCAGTTGTGTTATGACAAGGTAGGGGTGCTATACAGAAGATAGCCCTATTTGGTAAAAGACCATGTCCATATTATGGCAAGAACAGCTCAAATAAGCAAAGAGAAACAAAAGTCCATCATTACTTTAAGACATGAGGGTCAGTCAATGTGGAACATTAAAAGAGCTTTGAATGTTATTTCAAGTGCAGTCACAAAAACCATCAAGCGCTTTGATGAAACTGGCTCTCATGAGGACCGCCACAGGAAAGGAAGACCCAGAGTTACTTCTGCTGCAGAGAATAAGTTCATTAGAGTTCACTGCACCTCAGATTGCAGCCCAAATAAATGCTTTACGGAGTTCAAGTAACAGACACATCTCAACATCAACTGTTCACAGGAGACTACGTCAGTCAGGCCTTTATGGTTGAATTGCTGCAAAGAAACTAGTACTAAAGGACACCAATAAGAAGAGACTTGCTTTGGCCAAGATATACGAGCATTAGACCGGTGTAAATCTGTTCTTTTGAGTCCAAATGTGAGATTTTTGGTTCCAACCACCGTGTCTTTGTTAGACGCAGAGTAGGTGAACGGATGATATCCGAATGTGTGGTTCCCACTGTGAAGCATGGAGAAGGTGTGATGGTGAGGGGGTGCTTCGCTACTGACACCGTCAGTGATTTTTTTTAGAATTCAAGACACACTTCACCAGCATGGCTACCACAGCATTCTGCAGTGATACGCCATCCCATCTGGTTTGCGCTTAGTGGCACTCATTTCTTTTTCAACAGGATAATGACCCAACACACCGCCAGGCTGTGTAAGGGCTATTTGACCAAGGAGAGTGATGGAGTGCTGCAGCAGATGACCTGGCCTCCACAATTACCCAACCTCAAACCAATTGAGATGGTTTGGGATGACTTAGACCGCAAGTGCTCAGCATATGTGGGAACTCCTTCGAGACTATTGGTAAAGCATTCGAGGTGAAGCTGGTTGAGAGAATGCCGAGAGTGTGCAAAGCTGTCATCAAGGCAAAGGGTGGCTACTTTGAAGAATCTCAAATATAAAATATATTTAGCATTGTTTAACACTTTTTTGGTTACTACATGATGTGTTTTTTCATAGTTTTGATATCTTCACTATTATTCTTCAATGTAGAAAATAGTACAAATAAAGAAAAACCCTTGAATGAGTAGCTATGTCCAAACTTTTGACTGGTACTGTGTGTCTGTGTGTCTGTGTGTGTGTGTGTGTGTGTGTGTGTGTGTGTGTGTGTATTAGTGTTAATGTCACTGTCCCCACTACAACAACTAAAAATACTTGTAATTTTGTCCTTGAAACAATTAAAATACTGTAGAAATTAATTCATTCCTAAGGAGGACTACTCCTTCTGAGGAGTACCAATATGGCCAACTGGTGGCTTCAAAGCCTCTCATTGCCCAATACATAGAATTTGCATTCTGGTGTTTATATACATCATTGGCGTTTACCTGCTGGTTGCTCTTTTGTCACATTGTGACTGGTTATGCAGATTAGTCTCCATGCTTATTTAACACACTAACCTGCAGCACGGCAGGCTGCAGGCTCCCGGCCAGTCCACTGCAAATCCCCTTGTGGAGAGGTGTCTGGAAATAGCTGTCATTAGAGAAAGTGCTAGTGATGCTGCAGACAGCCTTGTGGATCCAGATTAGTGACTGCAGAGTGAGATCTATGGTGAGATACTTAGATGAGCTCACCATTCCCAGCCCAATGATGTCATGTTTTTGTGAAAATCCATTTGAGTTAAACCGTGCATGCATAGCATTTAGTGGTTAGCCCTCTAAGGTTCATATATGCAATATTATATTACTGCCCTATAATGTCATAGTTTTGTGAGGAAAGAAAAACATGTAGATTTGAATAGTCCATAGATTTCTGCAATTGAAAATAGCAGGTTTAGCCAAATATTGTACTACTGCAGTATCATCCTCTAGGTCAGTGGCTTTTTATAGTCCTGTATCCCTTCAAACATTCAACCTCCAGCTGCGTACCCCCTCTAGCACCAGGGTCAGCACACTCTCAAATGTTGTTTTTTGCCATCATTGTAAGCCTGCCACACACACACTATACGATACATTTATTAAACATAAGAATGAGTGTGAGTTTTTGTCACAACCTGGCTCATGGGAAGTGACAAAGAGCTCTTATAGGACCAAGGCTGAAATAATAATAATAATCAATAATTTAGCTCTTTTATTTAACCATCTTACATATAAAACCTTTTGTTCATCGAAAATTGTGAGTAACTCACCACAGGTTAATGAGAAGGGTGTGCTCAGTCTTATATAATTTTCCACACACAGTCTGTCTGTATTTAGTTTTCATGTTAGTGAGGGCCAAGAATCCACTTTCACATAGGTACGTGGTTGCAAAGGGCATCCGTGTCTTAACAGCGCGATTTGCCAAGGCAGGATACAGTACTCTGAGCGCAGCCCTATCCAAAAATCTGGCAGTGGCTTCTGATTTAAATTCAATTTTCACAGAACCGCTTGTTGCAATTTCAATGATCCTCTCTTGTTCAGATATCGGTAAGTGGACTAGAGGCAGGGCATGAAAGGGGTAACAAATCCAGTTGTTTGTGTCATCCGTTTCGGGAAAGTACCTGCGTAATTGCGCACCCAACTCACTCAGGTGCTTCGCTATATCACAATTGACATTGTCCGTAAACTTGAGTTCATTTACACACAAAAAATCATACGATGATGGAAAGACCTGTGTGTTGTCCTTGTTAATGCAAACAGAGAAGAGCTCCAACTTCTTAATCATAGCCTCAATTTTGTCCAGCACATTGAATATAGTTGCAGAGAGCCCTGTAATCCTAGATTCAGATCATTCAGGCGAGAATTAACATCACCCAGATAGGCCAGTCGTGTGAGAAACTCGTCATCGTGCAAGCGGTCAGACAAGTGAAAATGATGGTAAGTGAAGAAAACTTTAAGCTCGTCTCTCAATTTAAAAAAAATGTCAGTACTTTGCCCCTTGATAACCAGCGCACTTCTGTATGTTGTAAAAGCGTTACATGGTCGCTGTCCATATCATCGCATTGTGCAGAAAATACACGGAGTTCAGGGGCCTTGCTTTAACAAAGTTAACCATTTTCACTGTAGTGTCCAAAATGTCTTTCAAGCTGTCAGGCATTCCCTTGGCAGCAAGAGCCTCTCGGTGGATGGTGCAGTGTACCCAAGTAGCATTGGGAGCAATGCGCGTTACCACTCCACTATGTCTACCTGTCATTTCTTTTGCGCCATCAGTACAGATACCAACATGAGCAGCAGCTACGTTTGGCTACATACGGACCGTTAGTGGAATTCCTACGAGAGAGTAATGGTTAATGTGATTGGATGTTAATTATTTGACATTGTGTTGTTATTTCGCTGAACACTAGATGGTTTAATTTTATTTTTGGCAGTGAAATGAGGCTACTCAGGCGAGAAAACAACCTCACCCAAATGTATAGCCCCATTGGAAAATATAAATGGACTGTTTAAAAATGTGAAGGATTTTTTTGCTCTCATATACTACCCACCACTGCGACCTGTAGGCTACAGAAGAGACTACGCTCGTTTGGAGGTTAGATAGCACAGTGTCCAAAGTAGAACACAGATATAAAGTAGAACACAGATGTAGAACACAGATATAAAGTAGAACACAGATATAAAGTAGAACACAGATGCAGAACACAGATGTAGAACACAGATATAAAGTAGTGTCAACAACGCAGCCACTGCCAGCTAGCCTACAAAGTCAACAACGCAGCCACTGCCAGCTAGCCTACTTCAGCAGTACTGTATCATCTTAATCTTTTTAGTCTATAAGATTCTTGCTACGTAAGCTTAACTTTCTGAACATTCGAGACGCGTAGTCCACTTGTCATTCCAATCTCCTTTGCATTAGCGTAGTCTGCTCTCGGTGATTCAGTGGATGTTTTTCTACCAGAGAACATGTGTTATTAACATGTTAACATGTGTTATGCCACTATCGGCAAACCACAATGCTTACAAGCTGAACATCAAGTATGATCTAGTTTTTAATAAACCCCTATCATACGAGTACCTGAAAACCACCACCTTCATGTGGGTTTAGAACCTTGGTTCGGAGGCCTTGTGACTGTGCTCTGGTTTATACCCCTATCTAGCTGTTGGGAGAGAGGGCGGGAGGGCGGGCAGCGTGAAACCTGCTTCTGACTGGTGGCTAAAGGGGAAGATGAACCCTGGTCTGTTTCTCACAAGGCTCCAGTGTGGGAGGCAGCCAGTTTAATGCAGGCCAGGGCCAAGCTCATTCAGGGCTCATTTTCCAACTGCTCAGCCAGTTTTAGGAAGGGAACTTCTCAGAGCCTCCCTGCTCCCTGAGGACTCCCTGCTGTGTGTGTGTGGTGGGGGGGATACATGCATGAATGAGTCTCTGTGTGTGTGTGTGTGTTTTATTATTGGAACCCTTTGCATGTGGTTATAAATGCAAGTGTGTTGTTCCTGAATTTTGATAAAAATTTGTATCTACATTTTCTTTTTAGTGCCTGTCTACTGCGTGTGTGTGTGTGTGTGTGTGTGTGTGTGTGTGTGTGTGTGTGTGTGTGTGTGTGTGTGTGTGTGTGTGTGTGTGTGTGTGTGTGTGTGTGTGTGTGTGTGTGTGTGTGTTGGAGGTGACCCATGCAGGAAAGAGGGAGAGAGGGGAGTGCCTATTTACATTGGCAGCAACACAAGGGGGAAATGAACTGACTTCAAAGCGAGAGTGCAGCGGAATTGTGAAGAGAGTGTGCGCTCCGTGCATGAGCTACCAGACACTCTCATAACACAGACACATATTCCCAGAGCTGCTCCGAATGGCCTGTTAGAAACATACTGGAGCAGGCTAGCAAGGAGATTATATGTGTATAGAGACACTCTACCCCCTCAATATCACACCTTTTGACGTTTGTACTGTTGCAGTGTTGAAACAACAAATGAGAACTTAGGAGTGTTTACTCTTGAGGACAACTTTAAAGGTACATTAATACACTTCTCTATGTACTCTTGCATTTAATGAATTGGCTCCGTGTTACCTGATATCCACTACAGGCCATAAGCTATATCTTATTTAACTGAAAGTTCTGCTTTTATATTTTAACTAAGGTGTTTCACTTCAATTCATTGGAGGAGTTTTACTTCAGTGACAGCATATAAACCTTTTTTAAAGGGCAATATGCTCAATCCCTGTCCGTGTATCTGTGTGACACAGGGATGCTGCAGAGACAGCCCACCATTGAGGACTTTGTGGACGCCCTGGTGACTGACCTGAACCCAGACTTTGAGACCTTCATCATGGACTCTACAAGCTGATTATCTTGATCGATCTTCAACTCTTCAATTCAGTTTGAGCCACGACTTGAATTGTGTTGCTGGGGAATGGACTCACGTGATCAGAAAATGCTATTAATTATTAATCCTTTCAAAAGGCAGATAACTGTAGCTGTATGCAGTCACTGTAAACATGTGTATTTGTATGCAATTTTTGTATACGAGCTAGCTATTTAGTGGTTTAACTCAACCATAGGTTCTGTGTGGTTCATGAAAGTCTGTGCAGATCTGTGCATATACCACATGTAATATACCATACTGTCTTACACATATTTTTGTCATTGATGCATATCAATTATGGAAAGCACAAAAAGTACATCATTTAATTCAGAATATTGCAATATTGAGCTATGTAATCTTCAGCACGTTGAGAATGTATGTTTGAAATATCTGTTCCAATATCCATGAAATAGATAAGTTGAAGTATGTAGACATTATTTGTATAATCTGCCCAAGAGAAAATACTCATATCTGTGAGTGTTGAATATCATTTTCTGCAAAAGTATGAGCAGTTCATTGTTATTTCCTGTTCAGATCAGACAGGACAAATACAACACCTGCTATTCCTGACATAGTGTTTTGACTTAAATGCAAATCTGCTCCCTCTGATTTGTCTGTGTTTCTGTTAAGGAGGGAGGGGAGGGGGTGGGATGGGAGGTTATGGGCTGAGAAGGAAGGATAGAGTCTCTTAGGTGTTGTGAATTGGAGATTTAAGGGATTTCTGGTTAATTCACACAGAACGTGATCCAGACTGTGACGACTAGCTAAATCAAGTACCTCCGGCTGTTGCATCTGCTTCAACAGATTCTGCCTCTAATTACCAGGGGCTGAGGCTACAGCTGCTCCCCATACAATGTCCTTACTTGCCTAGCACTGATATCAGACCTGGGGAATCACCCATCAAGGTGGGATTTACTTCAGATGGTTAATCAAGGTGTGAACATGCTATCAAAGGGAGTGAGCTGGGTAGCTGTAACCACATGTAGGCCTACTGTACATCGCACAGAGCCATGAATAAATTCCTAAATATGAAATCACTAATGGAAGCTTTATTTTCATTACTCGTATCTAGTTTTGAACCAAATTCAATCATAATATTTTGTGGCAAGTAATATCTTTGAGTTTCAGAGAGACGCCACTGTATACTGAAGTGAATGTAGTGCGTGTGATGTAGTGATGATTGCAGGTTGTCTGTTGCAATTGGTGTAGGATTAAAGATGGGCCATTTCAATGTTAGTCACTAGAGACATTTGAACAACAATCAAAATCACATAGGTTGTCTTGTTGAAGTGGTTTATTTACAAATATATCAAATGAAAGTGTATATGCACAACCACCAATACTACAACTGAAAAAAGCAGGCATATTTGTCACTATTCGGTCATGTCTACATTACAAAAATATTAACCTATTTTCTATTTTACAATATCTACAACAAATTTGATATCACACACAAACATTCCTCATTGTCTTAACTTGTTCAGTATTATCTAGATTGTCTTCCATGTGCACCAGAAATCACAGATGTACGTTTTGACATGCTTCTCTTACGCCCTTTAAGGAGATGTTGCCAGTTATTAACTTGTAACAGCGACTTCATGACAAAACACATCAATAGTCACAGTCACACTGTGGTACCGTTGCTGCTAGTCACCTACTTAAGCAGACATCAGAAACAAAGGGGAAGGCATCTATTTACTTTGTACCAGTCAACAATCATTTTGCATGCTTTCAACTTCATTACATCAGCCTCTGGCCCGGCAACCTCGCGTTGTGCATAGATTTCTTTTCAGTCTCTGCTCTTGTGCTTTATTTTGCCGTGAAGTCATTTGTTAGCATTTATTTGCAGTGCTGTGAAAAGGTATTTGCCCCCTTTCTGATTTTCTACATTTGTGCATATTTTCTGTACTGAATATTATGAGATCTTCAACCAAAACCCAATATTAGATAAAGGGAACCTGAATTTACAAATAACAAAAAAAATGATATTTATTTATTTAATTAACAAAGTTATGCAACACCCAATTCCCCTGTGTGAAAAAGTAGTTGCCCCCTTACACTCAATAACTGGTTGTGCCACCTTTAGCTGCAAGGACTGCAACCAAATGCTTCCTTTATTTGTTGATCAGTCTCTCACAACGCTGTGGAGGAATTTTGGCCCACTCCTGCATGGAGAACTGCTTTAACTCGGCGACATTTGTGGGTTTTCAAGCATGAACTGCTCGTTTCAAGTCCTGCCACAACATCTCAATTGGGATTAGGTCTGGACTTTGACTAGGCCATTCCAAAACTTCAAATGTGTTGCTTTCTAACCATTTTCATGTGGACTTGATTGTGTGTCTTGGATCGTTGTCTTGCTGCATGACCCAGCTGCAGCTTCAGCTCACAGACGGATGGCCTGACATTCTCCTGTAGAATTTTCTGATACAGAACAGAATTCATGGTTCCTTCTATTAAGGCAAGTCGTCCAGGTCCTGAGGCAGCAAAGCATCCCCAAACCATCAAACTACCAACACCGTTGGTATGAGGTTCTTACTGTGGAATGCAGTGTTTGGTTTTCGCCAGACATAATGGAACCCATCTTGTCCAAAAAGTTGACTCAAGTTTGCTAAGAAGCACCTGGATGATCATCAAGACTCTTGTTCTCTGGACAGATGAGTCAAAAGTATAACTTTTTAGACAACATCGGTCCCATTATGCCTGGCAAAAACCAAACACTGCATTTCACAGTAAGAACCTTATACCAACGGTCAAGCATGGTGGTGGTAGTGTGATGGTTTGGGGATGCTTTACTGTACACAGGGGCAGTGGGTGTTGCATAACTTTATTTATGAAATAAGTATGTGATTGCTGTGTTATTTGTTCACTTAGGTTCCCTTTATCTAATATTAGGTTTTGGTTGAAGATCTGATAACATTTAGTATAAAAAATATGCAAAATTAGAAAGGGGGCAAATACTTTTTCACAGCACTGTACATAGTCCCTTCAGATGTGTGACGGAAGGTTGTGGGTCACAAACCGCTTGAAAGAGATTGTGTACCACACACTTTTTGGGAATTGGTCTGTGGGCTAGTGTAATCTGAAACGGGATCTTTCTGGACTGTTTTCAGGTCCAGGGCGGTTCAAGGGTGGAACACGAGCCAAATAAATCCATGTCATCCTGGAAAAAGAGAGAGGAGAAAAGCACACACGGTCATTAGTAATCTATCTACCTAACATAGGTCAGGCAGGGACCGAGTCCCAACATCAGAAAGCTCAGCTGGGATCGCTGCCTGGCCCTTTCTTTGCTTCTGACTAGTTCCAGTTTCCATGGACACAACACTGTCCCTGCCAATCAAAGGGAGTGCAACAGTTGTGGTAAAATAAGTGTATGCGTGTGTGTGTTTGAACTATGCTGTTAGGACACAGAATGTCTCCTCTGTCCTGATGCTTCTGTGTTGTAGCTTTCTACTTGACTGTGTTTTGCTGTGGCTTCTACTGCTCTACTCTGAGCTCACTCACTGGATTCCATCAGTTCAGACAATCTGTATTGACTTTGAAGCTCCATTTGACAGATACACTGAAGCTTTTTCCATAAATAATGTGTATCTGTTTTAATGGACTAAACCATTTCTTATCGTTCCAATTTCATATTAAACAGGTATGCTATGCAGAAGAATTCTAAATCGTTTTTGAGGGGAAGGAGAAGCAGTGATTCTTCTTTACTTAATAGTGTTTGCACTCGTATACTTTCCTCTTTTCTTGACAAAGTGAAGAATAGTGTGTTACTGTGTTTGTTAATCGCTCATTGGCTTTGGTTCATGTATAACTACTGGGAAAGCTTACCCTAAGTGAGCATCTGAAGTATGTTATACACCAAGCATCGCTCAATTTCAAACTGTAGAGGATCATTCTGTGTGTGTCTGCATTAAAGTTCATACAGTACAGCAAGACACCACTGACCTTCCAGTGTAGATGGCTGCTGCTTTGGAAGGAGGACCTCTGTCAGGGCACCAGTCTTCTCCTGGCTCTGTCTAGCCTGTTCAGTTGATTTCTCCTGTGTGTCCTCACTTGACCTGCACCCTTCCTCTTCTTCTTCCTCGTCTTCCTCACCCTCTTCCTCTCGGTTGCAGCAGGGTGATCCCAAGCTTTCGACACAGCCGGGGTTCTGCATGAGCGGCCATGTCTCGTCGGCCTCTCTGGAGATGCAGGGCTCTGTATAGGCTTTCAGATAGGCCAGAACATTCTCCTCACAGGGGTTCACGCCACATCTGTAGGGCAAAATGGAGGCCGTGTCAGCATCATAAATCTCTCCCAGTCCCAGCTGTAATGATCCAACCACAGTCCCAGGGAGGCACTTCTCTGACAGTAATCTCCCAAACAGACCCAAAGTTAACACCATAACAAGATTGTTTTTGGCCTTGTCCGTCTTTCTCTTCCTGTTCTGAACCAGAGGTGTGTAAAGGAATGTTGTTTGGTTTCGCAAACATTATCCACCACAGAAATGGTTTACTGTATATGTCTGTCTACACTTCTAGGTCTTTCTGGGAATCCAGGAGACATGATGTCAAGCAATATCAGTTGCTGTACTTGTTACTGGTTCTTTTGACTGTCATATTTGGGCACCCATGTACTAGAATATATGTTGATTGGTGTTGATGAAATATGGTGGTGTATGGTGTTGAACAATGTTAAATGATGTAGATCGGTGGTTAATTAATGGTGGTTTTGAGTGGAGGTGAGGTGAGTGGTGTTGTGTCATGCTCCTCACCCCTCGTTGAGGCTGATCTGGGACTGGAAGGGGCTGGTGTCTCTGCTTCGGCCCAAACTGCAGATTTCATCACAGCACAGGGAGGGGATCAGGTGCACTGGGCCTGGAGATCACACAGGAAAAAACGTGTACCGACCACCAACCATCAGAAAGCATGGATGACCTTGCCAAGAAGCCTCAGCATATAGCGATGCCAGTACCATAGTGATACAGTCAAAGACTCCACACAACTTGACAGAGTGACCGGCTTGAGAACCAAGGCTCATAAAGAGTGATGTGAATGTAGAAGCCCACCAGTAATAGGACCTACCACAGGTGTGGCCTGGCCCGTGGTGACATTGGCAGCATGGGCGCTGAGGGAAATCGTCCAGCCAGGACAACTCTGCTCCACTGTATGGACTGTCCTGGGACCTTAGAGATGCTGAGGCAAAAATACACTTTCATAATGGAGACCCTAAACAAGTATATATTTCAATAGCAAAGCCACCTGTTGGTCCCAATGCTGCACTGAGATTTCCACAACATTGTAATAACTTCTTTCAAGCTCAAGTTGGTCACTCACCGCTGGGCTTCTTCTCCAGCAGCTGTCTCTTGAAGTAGATGACACAGAGGATGAGTAGGGCCAGCAGCACGGTGGCCAGAGCGCTGCAGATGACTGCTGCCAGGGCCATGTCCCGAGGGCTGGTCACCACCGGGGGGATGGGGACCAGGTTCACCCGCCCGCTGCCTGCAGGGGCAGAGATGGAGACGGTCAATATGATCAACAAACGTCCCCACTGTAGTTCTTCTGACATAATAACATGGGAATTTTCAAGCGAAGTTGTAAAAAGGAAAATAAAATATGTTTTTTGAACTGTCTAGTTTGAGAACGACTACATTTTAGAGTCGACTGTGTCATAACCTTGCTAGTACAATCTGGCCATAATTGAAAACAAGTATTTTTCTACACCTGAATTATGTCTCCTTTCTAGGTCTATGTTTATTATTGGCATGTAGTAGCTGTCTTTGACCCACTGAGTCCTCCAAGGAGACAGAGGCTCAAAGAAGAAAGCCTGGAGTAGATTCTCTCTCTCGCTCGTTCTCCCTCCAGAGGATGAGTTCTCCTCCAGAGGATGAGTTATTACAGTCATTCTTCCCCCTACCCCAAGGCCCTCTCATGCCAGTCAGACAGCCCATCATTAAGTCTGTACAGTCTGGCCAGACGTTTGAAACAAGCCTGGTGTGTATGTGTGTGCTTACATTTGTGCATGTGTGTTTATCCCATTACTGCAACTGCTGCCGCTGTCCTAGGCTAGCCCCCAGGGAAATCTGATGTCACTGTCTAGGCTCCCCACCCCAAACTGTTCACACACTCTCACATCAAGGAACCTGGCCTTGAGGACAGCTTCTCATTAAACACTTTCCCACAAATATGGAACATCAGGGCTTAATGTGCCAGATGTCATAACAAATTAGATACAATCTCCTTATGCTAAATTATGATTCAATGACTAAAATGTAATGATTCTTTATCGGATATAACTATCTGCTTAATTCCTCAACAAAGCAAACAAACTTTGTTGAGGAATAATTTGGTACATGACGAATGTCTAGTCATAAGGTAAACACGTCCAATAAGGCCACTGATATTATTTCAACAAGCAACAGAAGTATGATTGTATTATCTGTGATTGTGATTTTTGGTCAATTTTACTCTCCCTCATCACAACAATGACATTCTTATAGAATTTAAAGTGAGTTGTGACCTGTGCATAGTTGGAGTGCAGGTTTACATAGAGAACAAACAAAATACCTAAAGTAATAATTTTCCTACTATGAGAAAGTGACTGGCTACTCGCTAGAGAAACTAGTTATTGTGTGAGATCTGTTTAACATCTTTTTAATTTGAAAAATCTTTTTCAATAGGCCCCTTCAATCGCTGATAGCTTTTTAGTACATAAATCATAAAGCAAAGTGAGTTTGGCCTTTTCAAATTCAAGAGCCCTTTGTTATGCAATGTAAACATTACTTTAGCATTGGCCAATCGTTTTATATTCCAGCGGGATAGAGGATAGGGGATAAGGGTATTTGTACATTCCATCTGAGGAAGAAAAAAATCCCAAACTGCCAGCGAAGCTTAAAATTTCAGTTTGACCCGGGGAGCTAAATAAATAAGCATTTAAATATTTCATTGTAAACAAACAGGTGATAACGGCTTATTAAAACAAGATTAGGACGTTTCAGAGGAGATACTGTAGGTCTTCAAAACTGTTATGACAGAAAACAAGTGCCGTTTTCTAACAGTTTTGACAATTGACTCAACAGGAGTGCACTGCTCACATCAAGGAAAATACATAAATTACACGAGGCAGTTTATATAGCGGAATATAACTTGATATAGGTTGACATTATTTTGTGAGGATACAGTAACATTCTCCACTAAATCAAACAACTTGAAAAAACATCTTTGGAATGTGCTTCCTATCAACATTTTGGAACGTCGTCTATCAAAATAATCCAAAATGACTTGCTGAAAGATTTGACTGAACACCTAAACCCATGCTTACACCTACACCCATGCTTACACAAGCAAGGCACATCATTTTCTCACCATGGTGCAGACACCCTCTCAGACTTTTTCTTCCACTGTACAGTTGTTGAGACCCAATGTCAAAGCCGTCCCGCCTCTGATCCAGTCAGCCCTCCTCACTCCCCTCTGCAACCAGCTGTGTCTTCCCCACACCCCAGCCCAGTGGCAGCCCTTATCACTCCCAGACAGCTGCAGAAAACACAGATTAAGGCTGGCCCATTGAGGAGACCTCACTTGCTGATCGTATCAACCCACCGCACTCTGCCAATAAACTGCTTGTTTTGATATATGCTCTCCTCTCTCCCTGTTGACTTTTAGGAATGCCAAACTTAAAGCCATGGCCTTATGTATGACAGGCCACAAAGAGACAGGGAACCACCAACCCACTGGGCACATACGTCAGTTCAACATCTAGTTTTGAAATCAACAAAAAATGGTAAGGTAAGGTGAAAGAAATATAAATTCTCTTACATTGATAACTTTTTTCAAATCAGTTTTCCACATTGATTCAACATCATCACATTCCTTTTTTGGGTTGAAATGATGTGGAAACAATGTTGATTCCACCAGTTTTTGCCAAGTGGGAAGTATGAATGGCCCCTTCTGAAAACTATCTGCATACATCACTTGTGAAACTTTGGAGATTTTGACTGGAATGACTTCCCATTGCCAAAGAGGTATGAGCCCTCCACAACCAAGAGTTTGTCTTAGGCTAAACAGATCTTCCTATCATAAATACAGCCAACACCCCTTTTAGTGTTGCAAGAAAAGCAAACTAGCATTGCTATGCAGTTGTGGTTTTATACATTTGCAAGGATACATGATTACGGCAGTGGTGAGGAGTTTTGTTGCTCTGAGCGTAAACACGTCACATGTCAAGTCTTGATTGGCTCTTGAGTGACTTTGTTTTGGTGGAGTTGATTTTAAGGATTGACCGCTCTCATTTGGCATGCGTTGGTTTGCAAATCAATCTAGATAATTTCCTGCATGCTGCTAACGCTGTACTTTTTTACAGTCAGTGGTTAGGAGACATGGCATGGACCTTTGAAGTGAGGAAAGTAGAAGAAATGAAAGGTTGAGATAAAGAGAAATTAGATAAACAAATTGAGAGAAATGAGGATGGATATCAGTCGGGTCATGAGTTTTAGGGTCTTGAGTAGCCCTGGCCACAGGCCCTATCTCTAGGAAAAGTGTTACAGTTGTATGAAGAGATGAAAAGAGTCTGCATTGTCTTTCAACAGGCTGACCTGCACGCTTGTGGAATTTGCATCGGATTGCTTCAAACAAAATTGAACTGACTTCCTTTTGTGTATGCTGTGAAATCCTGGTTTGAGATATGGCCAAGTACGGCTCCAACACCATCATTAAGTTTGCAGACGACACAACACTGGTATCCCTGATCACCGACAACGATGAGACAGCCTATAGGTCGGAGGTCAGAGACCTGGCCATGTGGTGCCAAGATAACAACCTCTCCCTCAATGTGATCAAGACAAAGGAGATGATTGTGGACTACAGAAAAAAGAGGACCGATCACGCCCCCATTCTCATCAACGGGGCTGTATTGGAGCAGGTTGGGAGCTTCAAGTTCCTTGGTGCCTACATCACCAACAAACTATCATGGTCCAAACACAGCAAGACAGTCGTGAAGAGGGCACGACAACGCCTATTCCCCCTCAGGAGACTGAATCGATTTGGCATGGGTCCTCAGATCCTCAAAAAGTTCTACAGCTGACCTCCCGGGTGGCGCAGTGGTCTAGGGCACTGCGCCACCCGGTCGCGGCCGGCTGCGACAGAGCCTGGGCGCGAACCCAGAGTTCGCGCCCAGGCTCTGTCGCAGCCGGCCGCGACCGGGAGGTCCGTGGGGCGACGCACAATTGGCCTAGCGCCGTCCGGGTTAGGGAGGGTTTGGCCGGTAGGGATATCCTTGTCTCATCGCACACCAGCGACTCCTGTGGCGGGCCGGGCGCAATGCGCGCTAACCAAGGGAGCCAGGTGCACGGTGTTTCCTCCGACACATTGGTGCGGCTGGCTTCCGGGTTGGAGGCGCGCTGTGTTAAGAAGCAGTGCGGCTTGGTTGGGTTGTGTTTCGGAGGACACATGGCTTTCGACCTTCGTCTCTCCCGAGCCCGTACGGGAGTTGTAGCGATGAGACAAGATAGTAATTACTAGCAATTGGATACCACGAAAATTGGGGAGAAAAGGGGGTAAAATTAAATTTTAAAAAAATAAATAATTCTACAGCTGCACCAACGAGAGCATCCTGACTGATTGCATCATCGCCTGGTATGGCAACTGCTCGGCCTCCGACTTCAAGGCACTACAGAGGGTAGTGCGTACGGCCCAGTACATCACTGGGGCCAAGCTTCCTGCCATCCAGGACCTCTATACCAGGCAGTGTCAGAGGAAGCCCCAAAAAATTGCCAAAGACTCCAGCCTCCCCAGTCATAGAATGTTCTCTCTGCTACCGCACGGCAAGCGGTACGGGTGCGCCAAGTCTAGGTCCAAATGTTCTCTCTGCTACCGCATGACAAGCGGTACCGGTGTTTAGGTCCAAAAAGGCTTCTTAGCAGCTTCTACCCCCAAGCCATAAGACTCCTGAACAGCTAATCAAATGGCTACCCGAACTATTTGCATTGTCCCACCCTCCCCCATTTTTACGCTGCTGCTACTCTCTGTTTATTATCCATGCATAGTCACTTTACATCTACCTACATGTACATATTACCTCAATTACCTTGACTAACCGGTGCCCCCGCACATTGACTCTGTACCGGTACCCTCTGTATATAGCCTCGCTACTGTTATTTTATTGTTGATCCTTAATTAGTAGCAAAAAAATTTACTTCAGTTTATTTTAGTAAATACTTAACCAACAATGCAGTTTTAAGAAAAAAAGTGTTAAGGGCTTGTAAGTAAGCATTTCACTGTAAGGTCTACACCTGTTGTATTTGGCACATGTGACAAATACATTTTGAATTGATTTGATGTGCCAAAAAATATTTCTCTGACAGTTAAGCTTCCAACTTATATAGAAGGAATGTCAGGGGGTAGAACAAAAAACAGCTTATAGCCAAAGCAATGATTGTTTTTTCTATTACCAAACCAACAGACTAAATTCCCATTTGACTTTGGCGTAAATCTGTTTGGAATGAGTAAAAATGGCGAAACGTTTCTGGAGCTGGGGAGTGGGGGGATTTGGGGGAATATGGTCGGCCTCTCGCCAGACAACTAATACAACTCTACCATGACACAGATAAAAACAACAGCAGAGGAAATACATTAAAGCGACTGAAGGAGTCCATTAAACACAATCTCATTTTTACTTTGCTCCAGAAACTGAAGTGCCATCCTGCACAGCTGCAGCTTAGCCCAGAGCCAGTATGGCTGGAATGATCTGCCCTTTAAGTTTTCACCACCGTCCACAAGATAAAACCGGAGGAAGAGATATGAAGACTTTCAAACATTTGGAAGCATTCCACTGAGACTCCCTGTAGTAACTACCAGCTTTGCTCTCTCTGGGACACAATGGCCATTTTGTTTCATGGGCCTCTGCAATCAAAATGGTAAGCCAGACAGCCAGGCAGCCAAACAGACAGACAGACAGACAGACAGACAGACAGACATGCATAGCTTAGATGTCCCAAGGCCCATGTTCAGGGTGATTACATATGGTTTAGTCATATGTAGACTCTCTTACTAATACTGCATGCTTTATAGTTATTGCTTGAAAATCAATATTTTGGTAGTAATGGTAGTAATAAAACTACCTCATATTGAGGGTGGGACACAGCTTTACATACTACATTTGAGCAAACAATTTTACATCTCCAGGAAGAGCAAATGTAAACTGAGTTTGTGAGTTCAAGTTGTCTGATATCCTGGAGACGTCTTCATTTATCTAACAGAGGGGTGCTAGACCTGGCTGGACGGCTCATACACACAGGCTGCCAAACCTTCTCAAGGAACAGCTGTGGCCTCCACAAGCATCAGGAAGTCACACTCAATTACCAAAGGTATAAGTTAGCTAGCCCACTCTCTCTGTGTGAGTGCCCGAAAATCATAAGGCTATACCTAACCACTGGTAATGGCCGGAAAAAGGTGGCTAATGAGATGTAGTAGTGGCCTACTGGAATTAAATACACTGCTTTATGAACAAAACCCCCTTTAAGAAATGCTTAATAGACCTCCGTGGATACATAGAAAGTGCTAGCAAATTGCACTACATAGTTTAAGAACGTCCTCTCTGAATATACAGTTGAAGTCAGAAGTTTACATACACTTAGGTTGGAGTCATTAAAACTAGTTTTTCAACCACTCCACAAATTTCTTGTTAACAAACTATAGTTTTGGCAAGTCGGTTAGGACATCTACTTTGTGCATGACACAAGTCTTTTTTCCAACAGTTGTTTACAGACAGATTATTTCACTTATAATTCACTGTATCACAATTCCATTGGGTCAGAAGTTTACATACACTAAGTTGACTGTGCCTTTAAACAGCTTGGGAAATTCCAGAAAATGATGTCTGAATCCTGGTTTAGGATTACATTTCCATCCCTAACTATAACATTTTCCGACGAGATAGAACTGCCGAAGGGGGCGGAGTTGCAATCTACTACAGAGATAGCCTGCAGAGTTCTGTCATACTATCCAGGTCTGTGCCCAAACAATTTGAGCTTCTACTTTTAAAAATCCACCTTTCCAGAAACAAGTCTCTCACCATTTCCGCTTGTTATAAACCCCCCTCGCCCCCCAGTTGTGCCCTGGACACCATATGTGAATTGATCGCCCCCCATCTATCTTCAGAGTTCGTACTGCTAGGTGACCTAAACTGGGACATGCTTAAACACCCCGGCCGTACTACAATCTAAGCTAGATGCCCTCAATCTCACACAAATCATCAAGGAACCTACCAGGTACAACCCTAAATCCGTAACCATGGGCACCCTCTTAGATATCATCCTGACGACCCTGCACTCTAAATACACCTCTGCTGTCTTCAACCAGGATCTCAGCGATCACTGCCTCATTGCCTGCGTGCATACTGGGTCCGCGGTCAAATGACCACCCCTCATCACTGTCAAACGCTCCCTAAAACACCAGCGAGCAGGCCTTTCTAATTGACCTGGCCCGGGTATCCTGGAAGGATATTGACCTTATCCCGTCAGTAGCAGATGCCTGGTTGCTCTTCAAAAGTGCTTTCCTCTCCATCTTAAATAAGCATGCCACATTCAAAAAATGTAGAACTAAGAACAGATATAGCCCTTGGTTCACCCCAGACTTGACTGCCCTTGACCAGCACAAAAACATCCTGTGGCGTTCTGCATTAGCATCGAATAGCCCCCACGATATGCAACTTTTCAGGGAAGTCAGGAACCAATATATTCAGTCAGTTAGGAAAGCTAAGGCTATCTTTTTCAAACAGAAATTTGCTTCCTGTAGCACTAATTCCAAAAAGTTTTGGGACACTGTAAAGTCCATGGAGAATAAGAGCACCTCCTCCCAGCTGCCCACTGCACTGAGGATAGGAAACACTCTCACCACTGATAAATCTACGATAATTTCAATAAGCATTTTTCAACGGCTGGCATCCCCTGCAGAAACTTGCCCCCCCACCGCTTCTCCTTCACCCAAATCCAGACAGCTGAGGTTCTGAGAGAACTGCAAAATCTGGAACCCTACAAATCACCTGGGCTAGACAATCTGGACCCTCTCTTTCTAAAATTATCCGCCGAAATTGTTGCAACCCCTATTACTAGTCTATTCAATCTCTCTTTCGTATCGTCTGAGATCCCCAAAGATTGAAAAGCTGCCGTGGTCATCCCCCTCTTCAAAGGGGGAGACACTCTAGACCCAAACTGTTATAGATCTATATCCAACCTGCCCTGCCTTTCTAAAATCTTCGAAAGCCAAGTTAATAAACAGATCACCGACCATTTCGAATCCCACCGTACCTTCTCCACTATGCAATCTGGTTTCTGAGCTGGTCATGGGTGCACCTCAGCCATGCTCAATGTCCTAAACTATATCATAACCGCAATCGATAAAAAACAGTACTGTGCAGCCGTCTTCATCGACCTGGCCAAGGCTTTCGATTCTGTCAATCACCGTATTCTTATTGGCAGACTCAACAGCCTTGGCTTCTCAAATGACTGCCGCGCCTGGTTCACCAACTACTTCTCAGATAGAGTTCAGTGTGTCAAATCGCAGGGCCTGTTGTCCGGACCTCTGGCAGTCTCTACGGGGTTGCCACAGGATTCAATTCTCGGGCCGACTCTTTTCTCTGTATATATCAATGATGCCGCTCTTGCTGCTGGTGATTCTCTGATCCACCTCTACGCAGACGACACCATTCTGTATACATCTGGCCTTTCTTTGGACACTGTGCTAACAAACCTCCAAACGAGCTTCAACGCCATACAACACTCCTTCCGTGGCCTCCAACTGCTTTTAAATGCAAGTAAAACTAAGTGCATGCTCTTCAACCGATTGCTGCCCGCACCCTCCCGCCTGACTAACATCACTACTCTGGACGGTTCTGACCTAGTATATGTGGACATCTACAAATACCTAGGTGTCTGGTTAGACTGTAAACTCTCCTTCCACTCACATGAAGTATCTCCAATCCAAAATAAAATCTAGAATCGGCTTCCTATTTCGCAACAAAGCCTCCTTCACTTATGCAGCCAAACATACCCTCGTAAAACTGACTATCCTACCGATCCTTGACTTCGGCGATGTCATTTACTAAATAGCTCCCAACACTCTACTCAGCAAACTGGATGTAGTCTATCACAGTGCCATCCGTTTTATCACCAAAGCCCCATATACTACCCACCACTGCGACCTGTATGCTCTCGTTGGCTGGCCCTCACTACAAATCTGTCGCCAAACCCACTGGCTCCTGGTCATCTGTAAGTCTTTGCAAGGTAAAGCCCCGCCTTATCTCAGCTCACTGGTCACCATAGCAGCACCCACCCGTAGCACGCGCTCCAGCAGGTATATTGCACTGGTCATCCCCAAAGCCAACACTTACTTTGGCCGCCTTTCCTTCCAGTTCTCTGCTGCCAATGACTGGAATGAATTGCAAAAATCTATGAAGCTGGAGTCTTATATCTCCCTCCCTAACTTTAAGCATCAGCTGTCTGAGCAGCTTACCGATCACTGTACCTGTACACAGCCAATCTGTAAATAGCACACCCGACTGACTACCTCATCCCCATATTATTACTTACCTTCTTACTCTTTTGCACCCCAGTATCTCTACTTGCACATTCATCATCTGCACATCTATCACTCCAGTATTAATGCTAAATTGTAATTATTTTGCCTCTAGGGCCTATTTATTACCTCCCTACTCTTCTACATTTGCACACACTGTACATAGATTTTTCTATTTTTATTTTATTTAGTGTTATTGACTGTACGTTTGTTTATGTGTAACTTTGTGTTGTTGTTTTTGTCGCACTGCTTTGCTTTATCTTGGCCAGGTCGCAGTTGTAAATGATAACTTGTTCTTAACTGGCCTACCTGATTAAATAAAGGTGAAATAAAAATAAATTTAAAAAAGGCCATTCTACTGCCAATGTTTGTCTATGGAGATTGCATGGCTGTGTGCTCGATTTTATACACCTGTCAGCAACGGGTGTGACTGAAATAGCCAAATCCACTCATTTGAAGGGGTGTCCACATACTTTTGTATATATAGTGTATTTCGAAACATTGCAGGTCCTTTTTGTCTTGAAATATGTGGATGGAGACGTTAACTTAAGAGGTTTTCAGCAGTCCATGAGAATGGAGCGATGATGATGGGTCGTATTGTATGGTCCCAGCTAAAATAATCCAGTTCTGGCAAGACCGACTATTATGCTAGCAGTATCCATGTCAACATTTATGGGCCTGGTTGTAAAACTAAGCATTTATTTGAGCAATAAACATAGTTGGCTGGCTCAATGAGACTTTACTGTATGAGCTATGATTTTCTACACCCATTGGGGTTGTGGTTCTGATTACTCTAAGGGCCTTGTGATGGCATGTTTTAGATGAAGGTACAGTATGTGAATTTGTTCTTAACTGACTTTGCTAGTTAAATAAAGGCAAAAAAATATAATTGTGTTTTGTTATGGCTTTATGGCCTGACATGTTCTTGGGGTCTTGGCTGTACTTTTGGCATGGAGTTCAATAGTTTTCTCAATTAATGATGTTCTCAACTTCTCATTCAAGCTACAGATAGTACTCATAAACTGATGTTACACAAGAGAGTGTGAGTGCTCACAGTGTGGCTCATATGGAGGTGGAGGGTCCCCACATGGTATGCACTCCATATCTTGGAATCCGCTCAGCTTAGTTTTCCTGTAAAACCTGTTAAACACAACATAGCATTGAATTATTATGAAAGTTCTCATAAATCTGCTTAATTGATTGTATGAGGTAATGAACCAATACTTTGACCATTATCTGTAGTAACAGAGCAGTAGTTCACTAGTAGTAGAAGTAGAGTAGTTGTAAGAGATTAAGCCCGTCCCTCACCCGGGCAGACAGTCTCCGCACTCAGCATTGCTGGTGGTGGAACAGTTGGCCTTCTGGAAGCGGTTGTTCAGGCCACAGTCCAGGCAGGGCTTGCACTTCTGCAGGCTCCGGTCCTCTTTGTAGCGGTTGCTTCTGCAGGACACGCACCTGGCATCCTCTCCGTAACCAAAGCCACATTCCTGGAGGGATTAACAGGAGAAATCCCCCGGGTGAGAGGTGGGGCTGGGGGCAGCTGGAGAAAGGCTCTGAATGTGGGATACCAGGGTGTCTAGAATTAAAGAATGATCTTGGCTTCCAAGATCGTAAGGGAACAATGGTCCGAATCTTTTGAGAGTCCATCTTACACTGGCAATAATCCCTCTGACTCTCTCAGAATCAATGAGGGGCCTTCCGCTGCAGGCCCCAGAATGGCCAAGTATTTGAATGATAAAAGGCCCTCGGGGACACCCACTGTTGTATTATTGCAAGTTTATTGCTGGGTTTTTGTGTGATTGGTTCTTTCTGGAACAACTCAGTGAGTGTCCTGGTGATTGAGAGGCCAGTGTATGTAGGCAACGCTTCAGTTAGCTGGGGGCAGGGATTATGGAGAGGTGCACAAGCGTAAGAAGTTGAAAACCTCTCCTGGTCTCTACAATGGGACCTGCACTTAAAAAGCACAGCATCTCATTACTGAATGAGTGATCTAATATGGAACCAGCCTAGTTGTCAGGCTTTAACCCCTATAGCGAATCCAAAATGGCAATATTACTAGACCCATATTGGATATATTATCACCCTGAATATATTATCTATATAACCTGCGTGTATCTGTTTACTATTGGATTCATGGGTACACCTCAATAAATGGGGACACGAGAATATATATATATATATATATATATATATATTATATCATTATATTGTTTTTGCCAATCAGCCTGAGTACCAGTAGTTCTATTTTCTCTCCCATGCACAGGTTACCTTTCATTCTAGCCTGTGCACAAACTCTCATGGCTTTCCTCTAGACACGAGAATATAGCCTTTTCTGTTCTGTCTAAAAATATATAATGAGGTGTATGTAGTAGGTCTAGTGTTAATGTGATTCCTATTTGGTACTATATAGCATTTATTTGGCACGCAGAGGCTGGCAACCTTGATTTCCTATGGTAATAGCAACATTTACATTCCTGCTGATCATCGCATCCCACGCCAAGTAAAAGGACCCTGCTGGAATGACATCAGTCATTTTATTGTCTGCAGCAGCTGCCCCCATCCACTGTTAAACCACTGTTACCACACTGCATTCCCAGGCGGGGCGGGGGGGGGGGGGGGTCTCCTAGACCGTGTCCCGTTTCACCGCCTGGGCATGCAGTAGCACGGGAATGTGGGCACAGGAGCCCGGGGGTTAGGCAGACTGGCAAAGAAAGGGAAAAAAAGGGAGGCAAAGAGGGGATTGCATTATGGCCCTACAGACTCAGGGCAGAAGATAGAGGAATTTGGCCATTTCAGCCAAACAAATGAGACGACATTGGACCTGGGCTCTGGCCAGAGGGCTAGGGCAGGGCTGCAGCTGTTGTTGTGTGCTCTCCATATAAGGACCTTCACACCAGCAGAGCAGGGAACAGTGGAAAGGCGAGAGAGAGAGGGGGGGAGGGAGGGGGGTGATGACAACAGAGAGAAGGAAATACGGTTTGAATTTAGATTTGTGGATGATGTTGAACCCTGGAGCCTGAGTTTCTCCTAGTGCACGCCACAGAAGGCTATCCGCTGCAAAGCAGTCAGAGCAGAGCTGTTTAGAGTGGTTTTAGATGGAGGATCATCGTCCCACTTCCAGATGAAGGGGCCCTAGGAGGATTGATCCCCACAAAGCTGTGCGCTGGCAAAGACGCTGTCCATGTGGCAATGCATGGCAGGAGAGGGGCTGCCACGTACACAGGCCAGGGTAGGGCACAGAACAAAAGTAGCACTCAGCCAACTTGTCCCCTCTCCACCCAGGCAGTGCTGTAACATCCAGAAATGATCTGGATTTCAGTCTTTTTGCATTAATAACAAAGGATCAAAACAAGGTCTAACACCCTGACCTGATCAGGTGTCTAATGTGAGAAAACATCTCAGATAATTGCATGGAAACACATTTTGTTTTTACAATAAAGATGCTGTCGGGCCTCCCGGGTGGCGCAGTGGTCTAGAGCACTGCATCGCAGTGCTAGCTGCGCCACCAGAGTCTCTGGGTTCGCGCCCAGGCTCTGTCGCAGCCGGCCGCGACCGGGAGGTCCGTGGGGCGACGCACAATTGGCATAGCGTCGTCCGGGTTAGGGAGGGTTTGGCCGGTAGGGATATCCTTGTCTCATCGCGCTCCAGCGACTCCTGTGGCGGGCCGGGCGCAGTGCGCGCTAACCGAGGGGGGCGGGTGCACGGTGTTTCCTCCGACACATTGGTGCGGCTGGCTTCCGGGTTGGAGGCGCGCTGTGTTAAGAAGCAGTGCGGCTTGGTTGGGTTGTGCTTCGGAGGACGCATGGCTTTCGACCTTCGTCTCTCCCGAGCCCGTACGGGAGTTGTAGCGATGAGACAAGATAGTAATTACTAGCGATTGGATACCACGGAAATTGGGGAGAAAAGGGGATAAAAAATAAAATAAATAAAAATAAATAAAGATGCTGTCAAGGTATCCCATCTTGGGATGCAGCCAGGAATCACATAATACTACAGTCTCATTTAAATGGAGCTAATGGGTATAGGCAAATTAGCTTTCAAGTGTGTCATTACTTCCATGGGCTTAGGATGATCTAGCCTCAAAGTGAGCACAAAAGCCAGTGCTTACTCGTCTCATTTTACTCCTATCTCCAGATCTAGTTTTTGGTGAGAATGCCAAGCAAAACAGCACAGATGTAGAGCTGTGTGGAGGGAAAAGAGAGAGCTGGTTGGCTGGGGTTAAAGCATGTTCAGACAGGGAGAGATCAGCAGGGAATCACAAGAGTCTCCAGGGGGGCCAGTCATCTGATCCAGTAATGAACAAGCTCGGAAAACAATGTGAGTTTGTTAATGCAGTGTGCCATCTAACGTTACCCACACACTGCCACACTCTTTCAATGTCTAGTGTCTACAAATCAAAGACATGTTGCCTCTTTGCCAATGGCAAAGTTGCCAGTATGCATGCACTATATGTGGGACAGTCACTCCTGTATGTATGTATGTACTGTATGTACGTATGTATGTACAGTTGAAGTCGGAAGTTTACATACACCTTAGCCAAATACATTTAAACTCAGTTTTTCACAATTCCTGACATTTAATCCTAGTAAAAATTCCCTGTCTTAGGTCAGTTAGGATCACCACTTTATTCTAAGAATGTGAAATGTCAGAATAATAGTAGAGATAATGATTTATTTCAGCTTTTATTTCTTTCATCACATTCCCAATGGGTCAGAAGTTCACATACACCCAATTACTATTTGGTAGCATTGCCTTTAAATTGTTTAACTTGGGTCAAACGTTTTGGGTAGCCTATGTAAACTTCCGACTTCAACTGTACTTATTTTCCACCATTATTTTTCCACCATAATTTGCAAATAAATTCATTAAAAATCCTACAATGTGATTTTCTGGATTTCTTTTCTCATTTTGTCTGTCATAGTTGAAGTGTACCTATGATGAAAATTACAGGCCTCTCTCATCTTTTTAAGTGGGAGAACTTGCACAATTGGTGGCTGACTAAATACTTTTTTGCCCCACTGTATGTACAGTTGAAGTCGGAAGTTTACATACACTTAGGTTGGAGTCATTAAAACTAGTTTTTCAACCACTCCACAAATTTCTTAACAAACTATAGTTTTGGCAAGTCGGTTAGGACATCTACTTTGTGCATGACAAAAGTAATTTTTCCAACAATTGTTTACAGACAGATTATTTCACTTATAATTCACTGTATCACAATTCCAATGGGTCAGAAGTTTACATACACTAAGTTGACTGTGCCTTTAAGCAGCTTGGAAAATTCCAGAAAATTATGTCATGGCTTTCGAAGCTTCTGATAGGCTAATTGACATAATTTGAGTCAATTGGAGGTGTACCTGTGGATGTATTTCAAGGTCTACCTTCAAACTCAGTGCCTCTTTGCTTGACATCATGGGAAAATCAAAAGAAATCAGCCAAGACCTTGTAGACATCCACAAGTCTGGTTCATCCTTGTACCACGTTCATCTGTACAAACAATAGTACGCAAGTATAAACACCATGGGACCACGCAGCCGTCATACCGCTCAGGAAGGAGACACATTCTGTCTCCTAGAGATGAACGTACTTTGGTGCGAAAAGTGCAAATCAATCCCAGAACAACAGCAAAGGACCTTGTGAAGATGCTGGAGGAAACAGGTACAAAGTATCTATATCCACAGTAAAACAAGTCCTATATCGACATAACCTGAAAGGCCGCTCAGCACTGCTCCAAAACCGCCATAAAAAAGCCAGACTACGGTTTGCAACTGCACATGGGGACAAAGATCGTACTTTTTGGAGAAATGTCCTCTGGTCTGATGAAACAAAAATAGAACTGTTTGGCCATAATGACCATCGTTATGTTAGGAGGAAAAAGGGGGAGGCTTGCAAGCCGAAGAACACCATCCCGACCGTTAAGGACGGGGGTGGCAGCATCATGTTGTGGGGGTGCTTTGCTGCAGGAGGGTCTGGTGCACTTCACAAAATAGATGGCATCATGAGGCAGAAAAATGATGTGGATATATTGAAGCAACATCTCAAGACATCAGTCAGGAAGTTAAAGCTTGGTCGCAAATGGGTCTTCCAAATGGACAATGACCTCAAGCATACTTCCAAAGCTGAGGCAAAATGGCTTAAGAACAACAAAGTCAAGGTATTAGAGTGGCCATCACAAAGCCCTGACCTCAATCCTATAGAAAATTTGTGGGCAGAACTGAAAAGTGTGTGCGAGCAAGGAGGCCTACAAACCTGACTCAGTTACACCAGCTATGGCAGGAAGAATGGGCCAAAATTCACCCAACTTATTGTGGGAAGCTCGTGGAAGGCTACCCGAAACGTTTGACCCAAGTTAAACAATTTAAAGGCAATGCTACCAAATACTAATTGAGTGTATGTGAATTTCTGACCCACTGGGAATGTGATGAAAGAAATAAAAGCTGAATTAAATCATTATCTCTACTATTATTCCGACATTTCACATTCTTAAAATAAAGTGGTGATCCTAACTGACCTAAGACAGGGAATTTTTACTCTGATTAAATGTCAGGAATTGTGAAAAACTGAGTTTAAATGTATTTGGCTAAGGTGTATGTAAACTTCCGACTTCAACTGTATGCATGTACTGTAAATATGTATGTACTGTACGTATGTACGTATGTACTGTATGTATGTATGTATGTATGTATGTATGTATGTATGTATGTATGTATTGTTAGGAATTGTAGATTTGCTCAAGTGTGAAGAAATGCTGGATGAAAGACAAGGTGAAGACTTCTGTAACTTTCGTTCGAGGATTTAATAGACAGAAGAAACCAGTGCACCAGTGAGAGCTGTGGGCTCGTAAGTAAGCATTTCACTGTAAGGTCTACACCTGTTGTATTCAGCGCATGTGACTAATAAAATGTTATTTGATTTGATTTGTGTGATACTCAGAAGAGCTCGCAACAATCTGACTCTCAAGGCCAGGAAGCTTGTTAAATACCATCCTCTGTTCATTCTCCAAGTTCCTGGTCCCTGGTCAAAACTTTAATGACGGTTGTTGTCGAGACCACTTGGGTCAGAGTGAATCGTATATTAGCTATATCTGTCACTTGAAACCACCGGTGGCCCGGGGGTTCTACTTTTTAATAAAGGACTTCCCTGATGCTTGGGTGGTTCCCTGAACGAAGAGCTAATAGGTTTGTGAAGTTGGTATAATTACATTCCATATTAGAAAAGTCTCCCCACTGAGGTGCACCATTTACCTGCTCGGAGCTTCCCTACACTGTGAGATGGCTTCCCGCAACCACTTAGAATGAATGAGGCAGCCAATTATTAACCAGGACCCCAGGGCACACAGTATTCATGACTGTTGAACTGGCAGAGGAACATGAGGCCCACTGAAGCGTACCACCACTGACTGCATGTCTGTGTGTACCAAGATAAAAGGCAAACTGGTAGACAAGTATGTGTGCAACAGATGTTTACGAGAGGGAAATTTAGTATAAGATGGAAGGTTTTTTACCTGTTCTTAGTTGAGCATATGATTAAGTGGTAGGAGGGAAAGCATTGCTAAACTAATGTTGCTCAGGGCCTTCCAACCCATTTCTACACAGCCCACACAGAGCACCATGTCTTTGGCAAGAATAGTGGTAAAAGGCATACCCCTCTCACTGTACAGCACGTTTATGCATGGTTTCCATCAAACAATGGAGACAATAACTTGGACAGGGAACTTGGGAAAAACAATGGAATCCATTCAACAACAGAGGGTCGAAGTATGGGTGTGACTGATTAAAGAGCGGTCTGTGTTCTACAAAAGCCATTTGGCCCTTTTCTCCATTAAACAGAGGAAGTCATAAATAACCTCAGTCCCCTGGATAAGATACACTATTCTAAACACTGAAATCCATTCTATTCATGAACGGTTGTCTTTCAGAATAAAGCTGTGTTTTTTTACCAAGGGTATATTTTATCCAGAGGTTATTCAGGTTTAGGAAGTTACAACATGATTTAAGTAGTCTGGTTGTATCTAGTATTATCATGGTTTTAGTCTCTTTCCTTTTTATAGATCAAGGGAAACAGTGATAAATGTTTTCCTTTCAACTGTGATGAAGCATCCTAAAAACTCGTTCAACTGAGATGGAATCATTGGGCCAACTACATTTTCCACAGATTTTTAAAGTCTGTATGTAAAGTGCAGTACATTTAAGGGCACTCATAAGGAGGTCATCATTTATTGATGTCTGAGTTTTACTGTCTATATAGCATACATTATTAGGCTCCAAACCTTTGACAGCTCCTGCCCGGCGTCGCACTGCTTGCAGGGTTTACAGTTCCCAAGCTGATCCTTGTACTCCTGTTCCCTGCATTCTCTGGTCTCCTCCTCCGCTGTTACAGGAACCTGGGAGGGAATAATCATTTGATACTGAACAGCTAGTGATTCCTGCGTTTCATCAGGCCTTTCATCAGTAAGAGATCATGTGGACTGAGTCCAGAGCAAGCGTAATCCCCCTACAATAGTGCCACTATTCTACCCACTGGCTTTTACTCTTCAAACTATGTAGACTACTATATCTGTCCGTCCACACATTGATGTCCATGCCAGATCTGACAACAGTCATTTAAAATGGAGACTATTACAGAGTCTATTATACGTGGGCATTACAGATCGCAGATCGGACTATAAATGGCCTGTCAAAAGCTTGGAATCACACTAGTTGGGTAAATTCAAAGCAGAAATAACTCACCAGAGATGAGTATATTACATGTAACGTCAGTAGAAATAACCAGGTGTGCCCAGGTATCAAGGCCATTTTTAGGGGCTACTGCAGAATGACTCTGGAAAAGAGAAAGATATAGAATGAAGATGTGAATTTCTTCTCTGTTCAACAACAAAAAACAAACATAAAGGAATACTGTGGAACCTCGGATTGCTGTCAAAAAGCCCAATGTATGGCCAGTGAAAATTACCACAATACTCATGAGCAGGTAAATTATATTTGTTCTCAGCCACTTTCCTCCAAACAGGTTGACATAGTGACCAATCACAACATAGACACAACATACCAGCTTTGCAACATATTCAACTATGTTGTAACATTGTAACAATGTTTTTTATGAGCTAGTTGATATTTTCAGCGAGGACAATGATGCTTCATCCTTCCTCAAACCAGCCAGGGCTATGACAGAATGATCTTGTCAAAAGTCAAAATATGTGTTAATGGTTTCAGTTTTTTGAATGTCTCAAAATCATATTGGTTACAAAACAACTGCAGCCCTCTGCACGTTTTACCTGGTATGTGCTGCTGTAGTCTGATGGGTTCTTTAGTTGTCCTTTCCCTGCCTGAATGAGTGTAGTTTCAGACAGATATCCACTCCTGTGCGTTCTGCATAGGTCTCCAGACCATTCCAGCCATGCGATGTGCTCTTTGCTCAACTGCGCTACTCCAGTCCAGGCGAATCCCCGGATTGAAGACAAAATCAGAGCGGAGATCAAAGGCAGGGATAGCTGCGATCTAAAGCATGTAATCTGATCTCTGATCGGCCACTAGGCCTACATCAAAGCGCAACCACAGGGTGGACACTACTGCTACAAACAGGTCATTATGATCATATGACAATAACCTTACATGTCGATACAATTGCATACAAGATAGAGGGCTCATTAAAATGTGGAAATGCAAAGAGTTTGCAAAGTGCAAGGCGTCGAGATCTGGTTGTGTTGTTATTCTCCTTTGAAATGGGCTTCCAGCGCCGCCTCCCTCTATGCGATCCCTGGTCTGTTTGTTTGGTTTATCTGAGGGTTCGCTGTTTGATGCCAGGCTTGGGTTTGAAGTTGAGCACAGCCCTCAACATTCCCTTTCATCTCAATGCACTGCAGATGCTATGACGCCACTCCGCTGTTCTGGGATTGGTCGGGCAGATAGTCTGCAGTTTTTTGAGAGAAAGCCAGTGCCAGAAAGTTAACAATCTGAAAGAGGCTGAGAGCAAACTGTCTCTACTTTATAGTGGACAGTTTGGATAAGATAGGCTGCAGTAGCTACCCTTTACGTTGAGAGTTTATGCAGGGTTCATAACCAGTTTATAAAGCGCTCATAAGATGTTTATAGACGTTTGTAAATTGTTACAATAAAGGTCAAATCATTAATGTTGTGGATTAGGCCTAAATTGTTAAGGCAACAACATTGACCTGACCAATAATACCATATAAACATTTACAAATTACCTGTAAATAATGTATGAGATTATTAACAACCTATGAACTCTTACAATATAGTACATGTAGGTCTAATGCTAATTTTAACAAATAGCGCCCCTTCTCACGTAGGCCTAGCCTTCAGTGTTTCCCAAAAATCATAATTCTACTTCAGTCCTAACTAGGCCTACTAACATTTCTGCTTTCAAAGCTATTTAAATAGGAAGAACTCAAACACAGAGTGAGAGAAAGAGAGGGAGGGGAGAGAGGGAGGGAGGGGGCAGAGTGAGCGAAAAGTTCAATTTTGCAGTCAGAGTAGCCAATTTGTGGACATGTCAGGGCGTGTTGTAAATAAATTCTAGAGATTTGTGTCATGATTGTACAAACTTGAGGTAGGCGCTGCATATTTTCATTATTGCCCCACATTTCAAATAATGGATCTACAGTATTTCTACAGTGGAATGTTGCTTCGCTTACTATTTCTCTAATAATGCACCTGGCAAATATCTCTGGTTTGAATGCATTATAATAAAGTTGAATGGGGACATATTTCAGAAATGCAAAGTTCTATATGTCTGTGTTTCTAATATTTAATTTGTTGTATATATTTGTGTGTATTATAGGGTTGCAGTCCTTTACTTTTTAATGAATGGCACACATCTATAAGGCACACATCTATAATGGAGCCAGTCATAAATAGAAAAACAACACTCTTCTGCTCTTTGTGCATGTACATAAAACCTGCTTCCAATACACAAGTATAGCAACCAGGGAAAACTGTAGGTGCTTTCACCTCTACAAGTATGTGTTAATCTCAGCCTGGTGGGCACACTGTTATGGAGCTGTAGTTATAAAAATGTCCATCGAGTTGTTTCAATGCATCATTCAATACTTTTCCATATTATCTCTTTGTGGGACTGTTGATTGGAGTTTATACATTGTCTCCATCTAGTGCATATAAAATGTCATGATAATTTCATCCATGGGGATTCCTCAGCTGTAGGCTAGTTTATTTTGGCACACCATTCTCTTCTTCATGACCTAAAGAGGTTTGCAACTTAAATCATATTTTCAAAAATCTCTGCTCCCTAAAGTGAATACATGCAGGTATATGCCTGGGCCTATATTTGTCTCAGGTGTGAGGGACCACTTTGAATAAACTTATTTGTTGATATCCATAGAAATGTGTGCTAAAATAAGATGGATGTTTTTAACACAATGTCAAATGTTTTGATAAATCCGTTGTGGTTTGAACCACCATGGTGCAACTTGATTTGAACCACAAATTATAACCCCATGTATCTTCACTTTTGGACAATTACATTTTTTTTTAAATTGCATCTGGTGATTGGTTAATTAAGGTGTAATAACACACAGGCCTATTGGCCTATTCAAACAGGAAGTACCAGTGACGTGCTCAATACGGAACTGGTCCGATGAAGCGTTTGCTAAGCTACAGGTCTGTTTCGCTAGCACAGCCTGGAATATGTTCCAGAATTCATCTGATAACATTGAGGAGTTTACCACATTAGTCTCCGACTTCATTAATAAGTGCATCAACTACGTCATCCCCACAGTGACCATACTTACATACCCCAACCAGAAGCCATAGATTACAGGCAACATCCATACTGAGCTAAAGACAAGAGCTGCCGCTCTCAAGGAGCGGGACACTAATCCAGACGCTTATAAGAAATCCCACTATACGACCTCCGACGAGCGTACTCAGAGCATGCCCTGACCAGTTGCCAAGTTTCTTCACTGACATTTCCAACCTATCCCTGACCCGGTCTGTAATACCAACTTGTTTCAAGCAGAACACCATAGTCCCCATACTCAAAGACACCAAGATAACCTGCCTAAATGACTATCGCCCCATAGTACTCACATCTATAGCCATAAAATGCTTTGAAAGGTTGGCTCACATCAACACCATCATCCCAGACAAACTGGACCGACTCCAATTCACATACTTCCCCAACAGATCCACAGATGACACAATCTCTATTGCATTCCACACAGCCCTCACCTTCCTGGACTAAAGGAATAGCTATGTAAGAATGCTGTTCATTGACTACAGCTTAGCATTCAATACTATAGTCTCCTCCAAGCTCATCACCAAGATCAGGACACTGGGACTGAACACCTCATAGTGAGGGTAGGCAACAACATATCTACGAACGCTGACCATCAACACGGGAGCCCCTCAGGGGTGTGTGCTTAGTCTCCTCCTGTACTCCCTGTTCACCCACAACTTTGTGGCCGCACACGACTCCAACACCATCATCAAGTTTGCTGATGACACGACGGTGGTAGGACTGAACACCGATGACAGTGAAGCAGCCTAAGGAGGAGGTCAGAGACCTGGCAGTGTGGTGCAAGGACAACAACTTCTCCCTCAATGTCAGCAAGACAAAGGAGCTGATCATGGACTACAGGAAACGGAGGAGCGAGCATGCCCCCATCCACATCGATGGGGCTGTAGTGGAGCGGGTCAAGAGCTTCAAATTCCTTGGTGCCCACATCACTAAGGAATTAACATGGTCCACACAAACCAGCACAGTTTGGAAGAGGGCACGACAGTGCCTCATCCCCCTCAAGAGGCTGAAAAGATTTGGCATGAGCCCTCAGATCCTCAAAAAGTTCTACAGCTGCACCATTGAGAGCATCTTGACTGGCTGCATCACCGCTTGGTAAGGCAACTGCAAGGCACCCAAATGCAAGACGCTACAGAGGGTGATGAATATGACCCAGTACATTACTGTGGGTGAGCTCCCTACCATCCAGGACCTCTATACCAGACTGTTCTCTCTGCTATCACGTGGCAGGCATGCCTGGAGGAATGGGCCCACTCCAAGACCGCAGAGCGGACAGTGTCAGGCACAAACATCCGGTTATCTGGGCCCCCCAGGGTTCGGCTGGGACCGCTGCGCCAGGCACGAAGTGGGAAGGATGGTCTCGGGCTCCGGAGTGGTAACCGTGGGGCTATAGACGCAAGACAGGGCATCCGGCTCGACGTTCTTGGACTCCGGTTGGTAAGACAGGGAAAGTTCAACCGGGTTAACAGCAGAGCCCATCTCGCTTGCCTGGAGTTGAGGTGCTTGGCGGTGCAGAGATACTCCAGGTGTTTGTGGTAGGTCCACACAATGAACGGATGTTCCGACCCCTTCCAGCCAGTGCCTCCATTCCTCCAACGCCATCTTCACTGCGAGAAGCTCTCGATTCCCCACATCGTAGTTCCTCTCCGTGGCGTTGAGGCGGTGGGAGAAGGCGCACGGATGCAGCTTAAGGTTCAGGGCAGAACGTTGGGACAGGACAGACAGCCCCCACTCCGACATCCGAAGCATCGGCCTCCACCACAGAAGGGTCAGGATGAACCAAGATAGGAGCACTGGTGAAGAGGTGTTTGAGGTCCTAGAATTCCCGGTCAGCGGCAGAGGACCACGTGAACGGAACCTTGGTAGAGGTGAGTGCAAACAAGGAGGAAGCCAAGGTAGCATCCAAAAAGCTCTCATCGACCACAGAGTCAATGAGGACCCTGAGAGATTTAGACTTGTTTCCCCACAGCAGAATAGCATAAAAAGGGGTGCGAGCAAGGGAAGCAGAAAAGTTCTCCAAATGGCCCACCAGGGTACTCGCTCCTACCGGTGAGCCTGGTCTTTTAGGACAAGAGGACACAAAATTACCAAGAGTCCCGCAATATAGACAACTCTTTGTGTTGATCCTGTATTTCCGTTCCGCTGCCTAGTTGCATAGGCTCGGGCAGCGGTGATTTGTCCGTCTTCGGTGACTCTCGGCAACGGGACCGTTGGGGACTTCCGGGATGACTCGGAGGTGGAATCCCTGGACGTGCGAGCGAAATCGAATTCCCCTACCAGCCGTCGTTCCCATAATTGCCAAACGATACGGATGATCAATGCAATGAGGGAATCGAGATCCGTAGGTAACTCCTGAGCAGTAAGCTCATCCTTGACCTCCTCAGAGACGCAGTGCAGGAACATATCGATCAGCGCTGCCTGGTTCCAAGCACTCTCCGCTGCAAACGTGCGGAAATCCACTGCATAGTCTGCCACACTGCGGGGTTCCTGCCGAAGGATTAGTCTCCGGACATCTTCTCTCCCGGAGAATGGGGCATCAAAAACCTTCTTCACCTCTCCCACGAACCCCTCCAGACTAACGCATATGGCCGGCTGTTGTTCCCATACAGCAGTAGCCCAGGTGAGAGCCCTCCCGGACATCAGCATGATGAGGTAGGCTAACTTGGAGTGATCCGAGGGGAAGGAGGATGGCTGAAGCTCGAAGACGAGGGCACACTGAGCTAGAAACGCCCGACAGGTGCGCGGCTCTCCATTGAAGCGTTCCCGGGGGAGGTAAGCAGGGCTCCGGAGAAGGTGGAGTGACCGATGAGACAGCTCTGCTCACAGTTGAGTTACTGAGGTGCTGTGAGGTTACCACCGTGGTAGGCTGCCTCCCAGACAACCCGCAGAATTGCTCCAGCAAAAGATGTCCAATGCCCGGTCATGGCGTTCAGCCAACATTTGGACCCCCTCCTTAAGGTCACGAAGCAATTCTTTGTACCTACCGATGGTGGCTCCTTGGGAAGAGATGGCGTTGCGCAGCGGGCCCGGGTCTGCTGGGTCAGTCATGGCCAGTTTGTACTATCACGTTTCAGGTAAAACCCAGATGCAGACAATGTCGAATTAACAACAGTTTATTAATCCAACAGGGGCAGGCAAAAGACAGGTCAAGGATAGGCAGGGGTCAGTAATCCAGATAGGTGGGGCAAAGATACAGGACAGCAGGCAGGCTCAGGGTCAGGGTAGGCAGAGGTCAGTAATCCAGATAGGCGGGGCAAAGGTACAGGACGGCAGGCAGGCTCAGGGTCAGGGCAGGCAGAAAAGGTCAAAACCGGGAAAACTAGAAAACAGGAACAATCACGAGACAGGAACAGAGGGAAAACCACTGGTAGGCTTGATGAAACAAAACAAACTAGCAACAGACAAACAGAGAACACAGGTATAAATACACAGTGGATAATTGGGAGGATGGGCGACACCTGGAGGGGGGTGGAGACAATCACAAAGACAGGTGAAACAGATCAGGATGTGACATACACATAGTTACACTGACACCCCAACACACACATACACACCCCAACGCACACATACACTTTTTTGCACTAACTTTCCTGCACTGACTCTATGCACACACACTGGACTCTACCTACACACACACACACACACACACACACACACACACACACACACACACACACACACACACACACACACACACACACACACACACACACACACACACACACACACACACACACACACACACACACACACACACACACACACACACACACACACTACATACTGTATGCGCACACACTTTCACACTCACCACATATGCTGCTGCTACTGACTATTCGGTACTGGTATTCCCTCTATATAGGCATGTTATTTGTACTTATTGTTATTCGTTATTCACTGTGTATTTGTTCCTCATGTCAGTATTTCTGTTTTTAATATATAAACTGCTGTTCAAAAGTTTGGGGTCACTTAAAAATGTCCTTGTTTTTGAAAGAAAATCAATTTTTTGTCCATTAAAATAACATACAATTGATCAGAAATACAGTGTTGACATTGTTAATGTTGTAAATGACTATTGTAGCTGGAAATGGCAGATTTTTTATGGAATATCTACATAGGCGTACAGAGGCCCATTATCAGCAAACATCACTCCTGTGTTCCAATGGCACGTTGTGTTAGCTAATCCAAGTTTATAATTTAAAATTGATCATTAGAAAACCCTTTTGAAATTATGTTAGCACAGCTGAAAACTGTTGTGCTGATTACAGAAGCAATAAAACTGGCCTTCTTTAGACTAGTTGAGTATCTGGAGCATCAGCATTTGTGGGTTAAGTTACAGGCTCAAAATGGCCAGAAACAAAGAACTTTCTTCTGAAACTCGTCAGTCTATTCTTGTTTTGAGAAATGACATCTATTCCATGTGAGAAATTGCCAAGAAACTGAAGATCTCGTACAATACTGTGCACTACTCCCTTCACAGAACAGCGCAAACTGGCTCTAACCAGAATAGAAAGAGGAGTGGGAGGCCCCGGTGCACAACTGAGCAAGAGGACAAGTACATTAGAGTGTCTAGTTTGAGAAACAGATGCCTCACAAGTCCTCAACTGGCAGCTTCATTAAATAGTACCCGCAAAACATCAGTCTCAGCGTCAACAGTGAAGAGGCGACTCCGGGATGCTAGCCTTCTAGGCAGAGTTGCAAAGAAAAAGCCATATCTCAGACTGGCCAATAAAAAGAAAAGATTAAGATGGGCAAAATAATAGAGACTGGACAGAGGAATTCTGCCTAGAAGGCCAGCATCCCGGAGTCGCCTCTTCACTGTTGACGTTGAGTGGTGTTTTGCGGGTACTATTTAATGAAGCTGCCAGTTGAGGACTTGTGAGGCATCTGTTTCTCAAACTAGACACTCTAATGTACTTGTCCTCTTGCTCAGTTGTGCACCGGGGCCTCCCACTCCTCTTTCTATTCTGGTTAGAGCCAGTTTGCGCTGTTCTGTGAAGGGAGTAGTGCACAGTATTGTACGAGATCTTCAGTTTCTTGGCAATTTCTCGCATGGAATAGCCATTTCTCAGAACAAGAATAGACTGACGAGTTTCAGAATAAACGTCTTTGTTTCTGGCCATTTCGAGCCTGTAATCAAACCCACAAATGCTGATGCTCCAGATACTCAACTAGTCTAAAGAAGGCCAGTTTTATTGCTTCTGTAATCAGCACAACAGTTTTCAGCTGTGCTAACATAATTTCAAAAGAGTTTTCTAATGATCAATTAGCCTTTTAAAATTATAAACTTGGATTAGTTAACACAGTGTGTCATTGGAACACAAGAGTAATGGTTGCTGATAATGGGCCTCTGTATGCCTATGTAGATATTCCATAAAAAATCAGCCATTTCCAGCTACAATAGTCATTTACAACATTAACAATGTCTACACTGTATTTCTGATCAATTTGATGTTATTTTAATGGACAAAAAAATGTGCTTTTCTTTTAAGAACAAGGACATTTCTCAGTGACCCCAAACTTTTGAACGGTAGTGTATGTATTATCTTTATCTTTAACTCTGCATTGTTGGAAAAGTAGCCTAAGCATTTCACTGTTAGTCTACACCAACTGTTATGTACGAGGCATGTGACAAATAAAATGTGATTTGATTTTGATTTGGTGTGCAGTCGGGTCACCCATTCATACTGTAGCTTTAAGAAATGCGTGCGGGAGTGTTGCAGTATTGAACTTGTCAGAGATGTTTGGACAAGACCATTCGATATAGGATTCTTTATCACATTTACAGTTTCTCTGAATATTTATGTTGGAAAGATACTGGATAGGCCAATGCATTCGTGTGATCACCCCAGGACAGGACTCCCTTTTCAGAGACTGTCAAGCAGCGACATGCACATGTGAGAGGGTGGAGAGGAAAGGGCAGATGCCGCACAATGCGTGAGAGTGATGCTTCTGGTGGAACCTTACTCCGATGTAAGTATCCCTGTTGGTATAGGCTACTGCGGCATCAAACATATTCTGAAAATAGCGAACTGGGTCAAGCTGTTCTTTCCCCGCATCATGAATATGATATTGTTTATTTACGAGTAGGGTAGCCAAATAGGCCGAACAATGTGTGTCTGCCCTATGTTTGTTGCATACAACATTGTCAGTCTTTAATAGATCATATCTTGCGAAAAGCTTTTTTGACATGCTACGCATAAAATATTTTAACGAGTGCAGATGGATGGTTTTAAAGTGCTGAAAGTCCTTGACTAAAGGTTGGATGATGTAATTATTCTACGTTGCGTTGCATACTGGTGCCAATTGCACTGCACCAAAATCCTAAAATGTTATCAAAACATTTTCAGAGATGATTACTTTATATTGACAAATATGCAACTACTTCATTCGAAAGACAGGCCTATAGAATAGATGAGAAACTCTATGTGAAATATATTTACTGCAGACATAGAAAGTGTAACATATAACCTAATGAATCACCTGCAAAATATTGCTATTATAACCATGGCATATTTTGCACCCCATAATAATATTGGTTTCTGTGAGAAAGTAGCTAGATGGACGAAATTTGAGAGAGACTGCAATGTGTTTCTAATCGTATTACTGTCGTGACTACAACTACCGGAGTTCAGTAGCTTTCCACCAGCAGTCCAGCCAACCGGCAACAGACGCAGTTATCACGTGCGCTGATAATACATTCTTAGAAACAGCGCCTTTGAAGGAATTACCATGTAAGAAGTAACAATTTTGCTAGCTCACGACTGTTTTATCGATAATTTTCAGAAACGCAGATTATATTGACAAGATACAACTGGATTACAAGATCATGAAACAAATTTCTTGGCGGGACAAAAGTGAGTAGCGGATAACTGAGCACCGCATTGATACATTGTAGCCTTAGCGGCAGACCCGGGGGGAATGGCTAAATAAAGCTTCTTACAACCGCAACATTGTCTAACTGTACTTAATTCATGGAATGTAAATTAATAACAATAAACCTACAGTAGATATATGGATAGAGTGAAAACGTTGTGAGGTGTATTGTGAGAAAATAATGGTCCTCTTTGTTTGTGCGACAGTTTCCCGGTGCAGTTTCCCAGCGCTCAGAGCATAAAATAGAAGTCCAATGAATGTGCACGCGGGGACATAGCACGAAAAACGGCTTAGAAGTGATGGCAAACTGTCGAGACCCATGGTAAGTTATATTTTTACACATTTCAGATTGAAACATGGGGGCTGAAGTAGGTCTATTCATCAAGATCCCCATTCAAACTTGCTGTCAAACTATGTTGAGTTGTTTACTCACCATTATTCTCTCTACCTGTCTTGACACCCTGGTGTGAGATATCACATACAACTGTTAATTATAGCCCTAATGTAATTTCTGAAGCGACTATAGAAGACGCATTGCCATTATAGTGAACCTTTGTCTAGAACATGTTGTGTTCCATCCATCCCCCTGTTGAATGCCCCACCCGTTTTTTTTAATAGAACTATGGACATTGCAGAGATGGTAGCTTGAGTCAAGTGGTTTGCAGAATAGGCAAAGCTATTAACCTTTATTGCTGCCTACACAATCAATATTTGTTGCATAAGTAAATATATGCATACAGGTCTCTGTATTTAATGACTCAGACAGAGCCTAAATAGTGTTATGACTACACTAGATGTTGAAGTCAGGATCTAGCGATTCTCTTTTGGGGAAAGTGCTGCTATTTGCACCGTCTTGAAAACATTTTTGGGATTGGTGTTTTTTTATGACATTATTTCTCACAGGCAGAGCAGAAAACAGCTGAAACACAAGCAGTATTGAAATGTTAGATACGGTTATACACTCAGGTTTCTCTTTAATCAATACAAACTGCAAGCAAGCCTTGCTGACCCATTGTTCCTTATGTTTAAGTGCTACCAGCAATCTGTGTCCTTTACATATCAATAGAAGAGCCATCTGATCTCATGAACTCAGGATGACCAAGTAAACATGTAGTTGCAATTACACACACATTTCAATTTGTGATGAAATCAGTGCACTGCCAGAAAAATATCTTCCCTGAAAATCATCACGTTAGCTTGGTGTTGCTCTATGCTTGTGATCTACCAAATGAACAATGCAATGCCATCTATGATTCACAGTGCAATGATTATTATTATTATTATTATATATTTTTTTCTAGGTTGCCATGGGTGACAGTCCGTCATGAGTATATTGGCCGGAAAGCCTACCAGATCCCTCATTCTACAGCTGTCAGGGACATCAAGCAACTTATCTATGAAGAAACTGACCTGCCTGTCATCGAGCAGCAGCTAGTTCACAATGGGAAAGTGGTAGGTAAAACGCAATTTTACAAATTGTAGCTATTTTCATTACAGAACATGTACAAATATTTTGTGGCAAGGTTTGACTATAGTAGATGGCATGCTTGGCATGAGAGCACAATGGTAAGATTAATTGATAAGAGACCATCCCTTGTCTGTGCATACATCCTGTGTGACCCCATTGTTTCATCTCATCTCATACTCATACTCCTCCATTGTTTATTGTTTTGTGATGTATTGAAAAGGTCTTTAATAGTGTAAGTTAAAGTGCTCCATCCTGACAGTGTCAATGTAGGCTACATCAGTGCTGGTTAGATTGTTAGAAAATATGTGTTCTACTAGTAAGCAACATTGGCCCCTTTGTTTGACTGCATAATAATAACAACAACAACATCCAGAAATGTAGCGATTTAGGGATTGTATCTCAGCCGGTGCTGCTGAGTAAATACCTATTGTGTTGCTAGGGCAGGATTAGAACTCATGACATCCAAGTTTGTTTTTAGTGTCAATTTCTTTGTGCAGTCAAGCCTGTCTCTTTCCAACACATGTCCATCTGCATTGTCAATTCAATATTGGAACATGTTAATACCCTCTTCATTACCGCACATCCTGTGCATTGACCTGGCCAAATTTCTCCTTACTACAGTGGCTGAGGGAATAACATGATGTATTTCCTTTAATAATATTTTTCCCAACAGATAACTGTCCAAAGTAATTAATGGCTCTCCATTGCCACAACAACATTACAATGACGTAATCTTCACCATTAACAATGTCATCATTGAGAGGACTACATTTTTTTTAGTGTATCACCAGTCTGATAGGACTGTGCATTGATTCAATAGTCTCAAGGCTCTTTGGTTTTCATCTCTTGATAGAATTCCAGTCATGGTGATCAAGAGCACCTATGATTACAGACACAGTTCCTTTTCATGTCTTGCAAAAGTATGCTCTATGTGATGTAGCCTGTGATGTATTCTCTAATATGACATTTAGGATAACTCATTTATTCTGATATGTACATTCACATACATTATCAGTGCTGCTTGCTGACAGGTCTCACCTATTGATAAACTAGGCAACTAGTTTGTTTAAAGTCCTACAGATGGTATGATAGGCCTACTGCTAAGGGCAGGTATTTAGACTCCATTAGACCACCACAACTCAGGATTAAGGTTGGGATTAGACAATTGAGTGTTTGCTGCTATAGATTGAACACCATGCTCTGTGGCTATGTGGAGTATGGGATAGAGTTTCAGATCCCATTCTGTCTTTCATGGAAACCCCTCCTGTGGGCCTGGCTCATATTATAGGAAGAATGACTGTGCAGACAACTTGCTTTGTCACTTTGGCTCTAATTATGTTATGCATTACATTTTATAGCTATTCATATATTTTATCAATGCTTACATTATTTGTATTAGGTACATGTATACAGCCTAGCAGCATTGTATTCTATGTTGGGTTGTAATGTGCAATAATTAACATGATATAAGGACCAACTGTTCTGCTGAGCCTTTACTGACAGAGGGAAAGGAGCAGGTGGATCCCTGCCGTCAGCCCCTCTGATGTCACCCTCAGAAATTAGCCACATGCCACGCCTACAACTATCCTAAATCAGCTGCAATAGAGCCCCACAGTGGAGGTGTTCAAATACTCATAAAATCTAGCGATCAAACAGGAAAATGGTTCCAATCATTTTTCCACCATTCATTTTTCACATAGGGAATTTTAGAAACACTTAAAATAAGGGCTGAGTTTCGTGTAAGCTTACCCTAGCTTCACATTTTTATAACCATGTAAATCTCTCTCGGACAAGGTGACTTTTATCAATGTATTCGGCCCTATTTACTCTCAGATTCGAAAATGCTAATCAGCATCAAGGTAGACATTATGCAAAACTACAACTCCCTGCAAACTCCTGTACGTCATCTCTAGCTGACACCTTTGCTAACAGCTGTTGTGTCAATTTAAAACTTGGCCGAGACAGTTCACAGAATTGTCAATTTAAAGAAATGTTGCCAATTTATTCAGTACTAAGTTTAGCTAACATTACATAGTTAATCCAGAGATTCTTACCTTTGCCTCAATTCGTCAGTCTCGTCCAGATTATCATGGCATTTGTACTTCTTTATGATAGCCACATTAGCAGCTAATTAGCATTTTATTTTGGGAGGCTAAATATAGGCGAATATATTGTGTGTCACGTTCTGACCATAGTTCTTTTGTGTTTTCTTTGTTTTAGTGTTGGTCAGGACGTGAGCTGGGTGGGCATTCTATGTTGTGTGTCTAGTTTGTCTGTTTCTATGTATGACCTGATATGGTTCTCAATCAGAGGCAGGTGTTAGTCATTGTCTCTGATTGGGAACCATATTTAGATAGCTTGTTTTGTGTTGGGGTTTGTGGGTGGTTGTCTTCTGTCTTTGTGTTCATTGCACCAGATAGGACTGTTTCGGTTTTGTCACGTTTGTTATTTGGTATTTGTGTAGTGTTCACGTTATCGTCTTTTATTAAACATGTTGAACACGAACTACGCTGCGTCTTGGTCCGATCCCTGCTACACCTCCTCTTCAGACGAAGAGGAGGAAGGCTGCCGTTACATTGTGATGAAAGTCACCTTGTCCTAGAAAGATTTACACGGTTATCAAAACGTCACGCCAGGCTAAGCCTACACGAAACACAGCCCTTATTTTAAGTGTTTCTAAAATCCCCTATGGGAAAAATGAATGGTGGAAAAACGATTTGAACCATTTCCTTGTTTGACTGCTAGGTTTTATGGGTATTATGACTCATACTGTGGTACTCTATACCCACAGGGAGCCCTCCCTCTGTCCAGTCCAACAGAGTTGAGAAGGGTGTCTAACTGACTTTCATGCAAGCTAAGATCTAGTTTATTTGATTATGAACACAGCTATCCATCTGAAGGGTTGGCTCTGTCCCAGCGTCCATACTTAGCTTGGGAATGTCTTGCTTTGGGGGACACTTAAAGGCAGTAACAAGTTTAGTCTTGGTCTCCATACTCCCCAAACATATTCTTCAGTGTGCCTCTGAGGGTCAGCTGATTCTCCGAAAACAAATTAACTAAGAAGGTTAGCTAACCATCTGAAGGGAAAAAAACTTTGAATGTAAACTGAAAACATCTTCATCGGGGAAAGGAGTAGAGAGACAGATATGTTACAGCTGAAATGCTTACCTGGACAATTGGCAATGAATGATTCCAGTTATTTGGAGAATTATGGGCTTTGACGCTTTCCAAGCTCAGAAGTAGGACATTGCACCACTACCAGTATCGTATTAGTAGGCCTATTATGGTCAGTCAGCATATACTACAATTCATGCCTGCCTTTAATCAGATTGAAAGCCCTGCCCTCTCTGTCAACCTTTTACACCTTTTATTTTGTGCTATTATTATACACATCTCATTAGTGCAACAAAAGGACATTCATTGGCAGGTTAAGACCAACAACCTTAATGAACTCTCATTCACAAGGTTAAATGAAAAGATAATTTAGTCCTGGCCTAGTACTTGACCTGTGTTGAATTTAGTTGTTGATTTTTACATATCAGTAACACAATATTGTACAAACCATGGCCAGCAAGAAAAAGTGACAATCAGTGACCATCAGCATTAGTCCGTCAGTTACAGTTGTGTAGGACTGCTTGTTCATGTGCCAGAAGTGCTGAGCGAAGCGAGTGACACGGCAGATGAGGGTTTTCACCTTGGAGATCGAGAGATAACAGACTTCCTGTAAGCCTGCCTGCTGCTGGTGCACGTTCAGCCTGCTCTGCTCGGTATCGATCCTGTTAGGTGCAGAGTGGGATTGTGTATCACATTGACACCTATGCAATAACACCACCCCAAGATTTAGCCTGGTTGACAGTCGAATGTTCTTTATGATGCTGTGAAGGTTGTTCAATTTAATGGTCTTGCATTATGATCATAGGCTGCTACTATGGCAGCGAATAAATAAACAAATGTGATCTGATGTGCAATTCAAGATAATTATCAGGTTGTTTCATCGTTTGAAGCATTAATATTTAGGGTTTTGTATACAAGACGTTCATTATAGTTCCAGTGCAGTTACTAAAGCTTAAGGACAAGCATATTGTATAGTACTCATGGTGTGTTCTGTCTCCCCCTACTTAAGCTGGATGACAAAGTGCAGATTGGGACCCTGGTACCCAGGGGAAGCCCTGAAGTATCCATGACACTGGAGGGAAGGGGCCTGAAAGGGGGAGGTAAAAATAATAGATAACTGGAAATAGTTCTGGGATTAATTCATTCTTACTTCTCACATAGGTGTTCATAATCCTTTAGTTTAGTTCTACATGCGTAGTATATGTTTTACATGCCGTTCTATTGCACTGCTATTTTTACAGGGCGGTTTGGACAGACGACACCACCATTGGTCGAGTTTTTGAAAGATATTCTAAGAAGGTATCCTGAAGGTGGACAAATTTTGAAAGTAAGTTCAATGTATTAATGGTGTCTGACTTTAACTTACTGTACCCTGTAAGAGTCCGTAGTAGCCCAACACATGGATTCATTGATGGTGATGATGAACAACCATGTCTAATAGTATTACATCCAGGTAAAGGTGATTATACTCTTGAGAGGAACACACATTGGCTGTGGGGGTCATGACATTTTTTCCACCGGTTATTGTCATGCAAAATACTGCTTGTCTCACGGAAATTGACCGTTAATTAACATAACCAATTTAGAATATCTATGCCTCCATTCATACAAGCCGCTTGTGTGCCTGTGGAATATCTACATTTAAAAAAGTCTAATAAAGAAATTGAATATACACAATCACAAAAAGTCCATTATTTATTTTAGTCAGGTCTAAATAAACATGATATGAAGAAAATGTATTTCAGAAGAACAGAATATGAGTTGGCCTAAACTGTAGGCCTATGTTGTCTGTCTATGCTCCATGGCATTGGCTGTAGGCTTGTTCATTAGTTGACAAGATATGCTTCTAAATTCCCGTGCCATTATTTTATTTTAGATGATTTTATAGTAAGAAGAATATAATTTAACTGAATGAAATAGAAAGGGTATTTTTCCCATTCCAGAGTGAGTGCGCATATGAAGTGGCAATGTTGAGCGCAAAAGTGATCATTTGAAATAACAAAACATTTTAGCATTTAGGACCTATTTGGCAACTTTATTTGCGAATTATACAAACCTTAGAATGTCTTAGAAATCAAAACACATATATGGGCTGCATGGTGCTACTATCGGCTATTGATGATTTGAGAAAGTAGAAAAAAAAGCTTGCGCTCTGTTCCTTGCCTCAGCTATTCTCTCAAGTGATTATATTTTCACATCAGACTATTCTCAATTTAATATTGTCTTTACTAATATGTCAAATTACTTTCGATTTAGAATGGCCCATTGTAAAATGGGCAGGGGGAAAAATGCATGTCATCTGTGTGCACTCGAATCGCGAATGGAGGCCAAGCGTTTTCCCGCCTGTCCGTTTTGTAGTCTACTTCGGTTTTATAGCGGATTTGTACTTAATATGAGCAGCTGAAAAATAAATATAACAACACTTATTACACTCCAAGCATCAGCCACTGTTTGAGGAGCATGCTCTCTCTGCTTGAAAGGTGATATTCCGACCAAACTCTGTATGCCATGGGCTCTCCAACCTTGTTCCTGCAGCAACACAGTGCTTAATTTCGGAAACAAAGTGAAATCTATTCGGGAACATCGATAGTAACATGTTTTCGCAACGAAACATATTTCACTAAACTGTTGACAACCGGTCTGCGTGCTCGATAAATAAATAAAAAAGAAGAGGGGGGAGAAGGAAACGCGTGATGGCGTGATATTCTGTATAGTTAAAGGTAATGTGCCACCCAATTCATTATTAAAATTTAAAAATTCCCTTTTACTAGGCTATTCAAAATGAAATGCACTAATTGTAGACGAACTGTAAGCCGCCCTGCACAATCAATAAACCAACAGCATCGCCTAGCATCGCCCAGCATCGCCTATACGTTCTCTCCCAGACTCACGGATAGAAATGTTGGAGTGTAGCATAAGGTAACCAGTCCATCCAGTGTACATAATAATGCAGTCCACACTCAAAGGCAATTACTCGAATTTGTTTAACTTCGGAGTATTGGGCTAGACCAGTGACAGTGCATTCGGGAAAAGTATACAGACCCCTTCACTTTTTACACATTTTGTTATGTTATAGCCTTATTCTAAAATTGATTAAATTGTTTTTTCACTCATCAATCTACACACAATACTCCATAATGACAAAGCAAAAACTGGTTTTTCAAAATTTATGCAAGTTTATTAAAATAAAACAACTGAAATATCACATTTACATAGGTATTCAGACCCTTTACTCAGTACTTTGTTGAAGCACCTTTGGCAGTGATTACAGCCTGAGTGTTCTTGGGTATGACGCTACAAGCTTGGCACACCTGTATTTGGGGAGTTTCTCACATTCTTCTCTGCAGATCCTTTCAAGCTCTGTCAGGTTGGATGGGGAGCGTCACTGCACAATTTCAGGTCTCCAGAGATGTTCGATCGGGTTTTCATCAAGGATCTCTCTGTACTTTGCTCCGTTCATCTGTCCCTCGATCCTGACTATTCTCCCAGTCCCTGCCACTGAAAAACATCACCACAGCATGATGCTGCCACCCATACTTTACCGTAGCGATGGTGCCAGGTTTCCTCCAGATGTGACGCTTGGCATTCAGACCAATGAGTTCAATCTTGGTTTCATCAGACCAGAGAATCTTGTTTCTCATGGTCTGAGAGTCCTAAGCGGGCTGTCATGTGACTTTTAATGAGGAGTGGTTTCCGTCTGGCCACTCTACCATAAAGTCCTGATTGGTAGAGTGCTGCAGAGATGGTTGTCCTTCTGGAAGGTTCTTGCTCACCTCCCTGACCAAGGCCCTTCTCCCCCGATTGCTCAGTTTGGGAAGAGTCTTGGTGGTCCCAAACTTCTTCCAGTTAACTTCTTGATAATACAGGGGGTGCTATTTTTTTCATTAGCATAATTTGCTCTACAGATTAAACTGCCTCTTATTCAATTATTGCTCTTACTATATGCATATAAATAATACCATTGGAAAGAAAACAATCTCTAGTTTCTAAAACCGTTTCAATTTTGTCTCTGAGTGATACAGAAGTCATTTGACAGCACTTTCCATGACCAAGAAGAAAAAAGCAAGATGTGTATGCCAGCTTCAACGCTCTGCCTATATATGGTCGTGCCCCCTATGACCCGAAACACACCTCATTGGCCTTCCTCTGGGTGTCAAGAGGACGTCAGAGGAAAAATATCTTGTTTATCTGGGACTGACGTGAAATGAGAGCTAATTCTTTGGCGTGACCGACAACTTCCGGTTGTCTAAATCGTGCGACTTTTAGCTGCGATTGTCTTCTTTTGTGCGGCCATTATGGATGAAAACTATCTCCGTCTCGAAGTTTGTTTGATACATGTGACCAGATCATCGTAATGTATGTTTTTTCAATATAGTTTAATCAGATTATTTGAATTTTTTCGGGAGTTTTGTGGTGTTCCGTTGTCTGAATTTATTTACGTTTGAGATCCGTGCCACTCGACCGGTACCTGTGCTAAATGGAGTGGGCAAGGAACAATTCTGAACGGAACCAACGACTCATCTTGACAAAGGACACTTTGATCAACATTCTGATGAAAGATCAGCCATAGTAAGACCCAATTTACGATGTTATATCATATCTGTTGTGCATGTGAACTGGCCGTGGGCGCCTAGCCGAATCTGCCTGGTATAGCTATGCTAATTTAGCGCTACATTTTGTTTTCGTTATAAAACATTTCATAAATCTGAAATATTGTTTGGATTCACCAGATGTTGGGCTTTCAATATCTGTACGCTGTGTATTTTTCTGAAATGTTTTAAGATGAGTAATTCGTTATATGACGTTGGTCTCTGTAATTGTTCTGGCTGGGTCAGCACTATTTCAGATTGCAGCTGCAATGTAGAACTGTGATTTATACCTGAAAAATGCACATTTTTCCCCAAAAAAACTATGCTATACCATAAATATGTTATCAGACTGTCATCTTATGAAGTTGTTTCTTGGTTAGTGGCTATATATATTTTTATTTAGTCGAATTAGTGATAGCTACTGACGCAGGAAAAAGCTGTTGGGAGTAAAAATATCGTGTCCTTTGCTAACGTGGTTAGCTAATAGATTTACATATTGTGTCTTCCCTGTAAAACATTTTAAAAATCTGAAATGGTGGCTTTATTCACAAGACCTGTATCTTTCATCTGGTGTCTTAGACTTGTGATTTAATGATATTTAGATGCTACAAGTTACTTGTGACGCTATGCTAGCTATGCTACTCAGTGGGGTGGGGGGTGCTACCGGATCAGGGTTGGTGACTCGTGAGAAGTTAAGAATGGTGGGCAATTCCTTCGACCTCATGGCTTGGTTTTTGCCCTGACATGCACTGTGGGACCTTATATAGACAGGTGTGTGCCTTTCCAAATCATGTCCAATCAATTGAATTTACTACAGGTGGGCTCCAATCTTGTTGTAGAACATCTCAAGGATGATCAAAACAGGATGCACCTAAGCTCAATTTCCAGTCTCATAGCAAACGGTCTGAATACATATGTAAATAAGGTATTTCTGTTTTGTATTTTTAATACATTTGCTAAAATTTCTAAACTTGTTTTTGCTTTGTCATTACGGGGTATTGTGTGTAGATTGACGAAAAAATAAATAATTTAATACATTTTAGAGTAAGGCTTTAATGTAACAAAATGTGGAAAATGGGAAGGGGCCTGAATACTTTCCGAATGCCCTGTATGTACCAAAGACATCTTAATCTAACTGCACTGTCCAATTACAGTAGCTATTACAGTGAAATAATACCATGCTATTGTTTGAGGAGAGTGTACAGTTTTGAACATGAAAAGTTATTAATTAACAAATTAGGCACATTTGGGCAGTCTTGATACAACATTTTGAACAGAAATACAATTGTTCATTGGATCAGTCTAGTCTTGATACAACATTCTGAACAGAAATACAATTGTTCATTGGATCAGTCTAAAACTTTGCACATACACTGCTGCCATCTTGTGGCCAAAATCTAAATTGCAGCTGGGCTAGAATAATACATTATGGTCTTTCTCTTTTATTTCAAAGATGATGGTACAAAAGAAAATACAATATAATTTTTTTTTCTTTGTATTATCTTTTAACAGATCTATTGTTATATTCTCCAACATTCCTTTCACATTTCCACAAACTTCAAAGTGTTTTTTCTTTCAAATGTTACCAATAATATGCATATCCTTGCTTCAGGGTCTGAGTTACAGGCAGTTAGATTTGGGTATGTCCTTTTAGACGAAAATTGAAAAAAGGGGCGGATCCTTAATTAAACAATTTATATTTGACGTTCTTCAAAGTAGCCACCCTTTGCGTTGATGACAGCTTTGCACACTCTTGGCATTCTCGAAAACCAGGTACACACCTGGAATGCATTTCAATTAACAGTTGTGCTTTGTTAAAAGTTAAATTGTGGAATTTCTTTCCTTCTTAATACATTTGAGCCAATCAGTTGTGTTGTGACAAGGTAGGGGTGGTATGCAGAAGATTTGGTAAAAGACCAAGTCCATGTTATGGCAAGAACAGCTCAAATAAGCAAAGAGAAACAACAGTCCATCATTCCTTTAAGACATGAATGTCAGTCAATCCGGGAAATTTCTAAAACTTTGAAAGTTTCTTCAAGTGCAGTCGCAAAAACTATCAAGCGCTATGATGAAACTGGCTATCATGAGGACCGCCACAGGAAAGGAAGACCGAGAGTTACCTCTGCTGCAAAGGATAAGTTACCAGCCTCAGAAATTGCACCCCAAATAAATGCTTCAGAGTTCAAGTAACAGACACATCTCAACATCAACTGTTCAGAGAAGACTGTGTGAATCAAGCCTTCATGGTCGAATTACTGCGGAAAAAAACACTACTAAAGAACACCAATAAGAAGAAGAGACTTGCTTGGGCCAAGCAAAACGAGCAAATGGCATTAGACTGGTGGAAATTTGTCATTTGGTCTCATAACGGAGGAAGTGTGCAGGTGCTTTGCTGGTGACACTGTGAGTGATTTATTCAGAATTCTAGGCACACTTAACCAGCATAGCTACCAAAGGATTCTGCAGCAATACGCCATCGCATCTGGTTTGCGCTTAGTGGGATTATTTGTTTTTCAACAGGACAATGACCCAACACACCTCCAGGCTTTTTAAGGGTTATCTGACCAAGAAGGCGAGTGATGGAGTGCTGCATCAGATGACCTGGCCCTCCACTAACTTTAAGCACCAGCTGTCAGAGCAGCTCACAGATCACTGCACCTGTACATAGCCCATCTGTAAATAGCCCATCCAACTACCTCATCCCCATAGTGTTATTTATTTTATTTATTTTGCTCCTTTGCACCCCAGTATCTCTAATTGCACACTCATCTTCTGCTCATCTATCACTCCAGTGTTTATTTGCTATATTGTAATTATTTTGCCACTATGGCCTATAAGCCTTACCTCCCTTATCCTGCCTCATTTGCACACACTGTATATGTAGACTTTTTCTATTTTATTATTGACTGTATGTTTGTTTATTCCATGTGTAACACTGTTGTTGTTTGTGTTGCACTGCTTTGTTTTATCTTGGCCAGGTCGCAGTTGTAAATGAGAACTTGTTCTCAACTAGCCTACCTGGTTAAATAAAGGTGAAAATAAATAAAATATCACCCGACCTCAACCCAATTGAGATGGTTTGGGATGAGTTGGACCGCAGAGTGAAGGAAAAGCAGCCAACAAGTGCTCAGCATATGTGGGAACTCCTTCAAGACTGTTTGAAAATCATTCCAGGTGGAGCTGGTTGAGAGAATGCCAATAATGTGCAAAGCTGTCAAGGCAAAGGGTGGCTACTTTGAAGAATCCAAAATATAAAATATATTTTGCTTTGTTTAACAATTTTTGGGGGGTTACTACATGATTCCATATGTGTTATTTCATAGTTTTTATGTCTTCACTATTATTTTACAATGTAGAAAATAGTACAAATAAAGAAAAACCCTTGAATGAGTAGGTGTGTCCAAACATTTGACTGGTACTGTATATACAGTATTTATGTATGCATCTTAATGTTATAAAACAACGCCCTGAACCTTTAAGTTGTTTTAAATGTGCTCACTGTTTTTCTCTGCAGGAGCTGATACAGAATGCTGAGGATGCTGGAGCCACAGAGGTTAAGTTTATGTACGATGAGAAAGAGTATGGAGTGGAGTCACTTTGGTCACATGACATGGCTCAGTATCAAGGTAGGTTTTAGTCATTCTCACAGATTATTCAGTTTACCAGATATAGGGGCATTTTTGTTTTCAGTAATAAAAGTTGCAGTGTAGTGAGATATTGTGCTGTTTCGTTGGTTTACCAAACATCTGAAAACTCATCAAGATTTATCTTATTTGGATGATCTTATTTCTTGTTTTGGTTCTAGGAACGGCCTTGTATGTGTATAATGATGCAGTGTTCACGACTGAAGATTGGAATGGAATTCAGGAGATAGCAAGGAGCAGAAAGAGAGAGGATCCTTTGAAAGTTGGACGATTTGGTATTGGGTTCAACTCTGTATACCACATAACAGGTGAGGCTTTTTTTTTAATATTATTTTACCTGCATATGAGTAAGGTGATTAATCAGTATTATGTTTCATATATCTTTCAATCTGCACTTTTTTAAAGTTACATTTAATCAGTAAATAAAAATTTATTTTTTGAATGTTTCAGATGTCCCCAGTATATTCAGTGGAGAACAGATCGGCATGCTGGACCCTCACCAGACGCTGTTTGGTGCCCATGAGTCTGGGCAGTGTTGGAATCTGAAGACAGACATGAAGGAGATCACAGAGCTCACTGACCAGTTTGCACCCTACGTTGGCTTATTTGGAAACTCCGGTAAAACTATCAAGGACGGCAGCTTCTCTGGAACTCTGTTCCGCTTCCCCCTCCGCATTAAACCCTCCCAGCTGAGCGCCAACATCTACAACAAAGAGAAGGTGCTGGAGCTCTTTGAGTCTTTCAAAGCCGACGCTGACACGGTGCTTCTCTTCCTCAAGAGCGTTCAGAAGGTCTCCCTGCATGTGCGTGAGTCAGACGGTACAGAACGCATGCTTTTCCAGGTGACAGCAGGAGAAAACCCAGAAGACAAGCTAGAGCGTCCTAACTCTCTAAAGACTCTGGGACTGGCCACAGACAGCTACAGCAATGGAGTGCCCAACGGTACTGTCACGTGCGCCACCTACCAGGTCAACATCGAGACCCAGGACGAGACAGCCAAGGAGACCCAGAAGACCACCTGGCTGGTGTGTAATGGAGTGGGGGGTCGGGGCTTGTGCAGTGACTTGGACTCCTTGGCAGATGACCTGAAGTTCATCCCCACCATCGGCATCGCCCTTCCTCTCACCCGCATTGACGAGGACAAGGGCGCCACGTCTGGTTTCTCGGGGCGAGCGTTCTGCTTCCTGCCTCTCCCCCCTGGAGAGGAGAGCCTGACGGGGCTGCCGGTCCACGTCAGCGGCTTCTTCGGCCTCACAGACAATCGCAGGAGCATCAAATGGCGGGAGGTGGACCAGTGGAGGGACCCTGCAGCGCTCTGGAATGAGCTACTCATCGTCACCGTCATCCCCAGGGCCTACTTCACCCTCATCATGGAGGCCATCAAGAGGATACAGACCAAGAAGGACCAAGACTTCCCCCTCTCCCCCAGAGGTGCATATGGGGCCTGGCCAGACCCCAACCATATCAAGCCTCGCTGGAAGCCCATACTGGAGCCTCTGTTTCATGACTTGCTAAAGCAGCAGGTCATCTACTCTCTCACTAACAGCTGGATCCAGGTGGACGAGGCTGTGTTTTCGGAGCTGGACACGGATGTGCACATCACAGAGATGGTTATCAGCTACCTCCAAAGCTCAGGGATGCAGGTGGCCACGGTGCCTGTTGCTGTGGATACGGTTGTGAACACGTACGTGACTGGTCCTGCCTCTGTGAAGAAGGTGACCCCTCCCCTGGTGCGGCGGGTGATGAGGAAGGCCAAACACAAAGGGTCCTCTCAGGAGAAGCTGCTTCTGCTGGAGTTTGTCCTCAGCGACAACAGTTACAGCGACCTAATCGGTCTAGAGCTGCTGCCTTTGCAAGATGAGACATTTGCAGCGTTCTCCTCCTCTGTCAGTGATAAGGATGCAGTTTACATTGCTTCGGAAGAGTACCCCAGGTACAGAATTAAAGTTCTGAGACTTTCTCCTTTTCAAAACCACAAAAAGCCTCATATTTGAATGCAAGTATTGTTGACTGTCAAGAATATGCTAGATTGCAGCCTGAGTGTGTACTCTCTGTTTTGTGTTAAGGTCTCTTTACCCTGGACTGGAGGGACGATTCATACTGGAGGGCATTAAACCATTAGTTATGAGCAGCCTGAAGGATGCAGCCAAAAGCAGAGGTAAACCCCCACTCACATGTTACATGAATGTCATTTTATTTTTATATCTGGTATGTGTCTGTCATCGGAGGAGCCACCTTAGTCCTAATATTAGATTTGGATACCAACATTATTTATAGGAAATAAGATCGATGACTCTAGAAGACATGCACTCTAAACTGTAGCTCAACTTACAGTAGAAGGGTTACACGGCAGCTTCATTGACTTCACTGCCTAGTTCATAAACTCAAAGGCTGTGGTCTGTGAGGGATGTGTAAGGTTTGTAGCCAGGTAGTAGTAACGCCTGGTCATCCCATTCCCCTCCTGCCCCCGTGGGACATTAAACCTGGTGCACTGCTGATAGATCATATACAGTGGGGAAAACAAGTATTTGATACACTGATGATTTTGCAGCTTTTTCTACTTACAAAGCATGTAGAGGTCTGTCATTTTTATCATAGGTACACTTCAACTGTGAGAGACGGAATCTAAAACAAAAATCCAGAAAATCACATTGTATGATTTTTAAGTAATTAATTTGCATTTTATTGCATGACATAAGTATTTGATCACCTACCAACCAGTAAGAATTCCAGCTCTCACAGACCTGTTAGTTTTTCTTTAAGAAGCCCTCCTGTTCTCCACTCATTACCTGTATTAACTGCACCTGTTTGAACTCGTTACCTGTATAAAAGACACCTGTCCACACACTCAATCAAACAGACTCCAACCTCTCCACAATGGCCAAGACCAGAGAGCTGTGTAAGGACATCAGGGATAAAATTGTAGACCTGCACAAGGCTGGGATGGGCTACAGGACAATAGGCAAGCAGCTTGGTGAGAAGGCAACAACTGTTGGCACAATTATTAGAAAATGGAAGAAGTTCAAGATGATGGTCAATGACCCTCGGTCTGGGGCTCCATGCAAGATCTCACCTCGTGGGGCATCAATGATCATGAGGAAGGTGAGGGATCAGCCCAGAACTACACGGCAGGACCTGGTCAATAACCTGAAGAGAGCTGGGACCACAGTCTCAAAGAAAACCATTAGTAACACACTACGCCGTCATGGATTAAAATCCTGCAGCGCACGCAAGGTCCCCCTGCTCAAGCCAGCGCATGTCCAGGCCCGTCTGAAGTTTGCCAATGACCATCTGGATGATGCAGAGGAGGAATGGGAGAAGGTCATGTGGTCTGATGAGACAAAAATAGAGCTTTTTGGTCTAAACTCCACTCGCCGTGTTTGGAGGAAGAAGAAGGATGAGTACAACCCCAAGAACACCATCCCAACCGTGAAGCATGGAGGTGGAAACATCATTCTTTGGGGATGCTTTTCTGCAAAGGGGACAGGATGACTGCACCGTATTGAGGGGAGGATGGATGGGGCCATGTATCGCAGATCTTGGCCAACAACCTCCTTCCCTCAGTAAGAGCATTGAAGATGGGTCGTGGCTGGGTCTTCCAGCATGACAATGACCCGAAACACACAGCCAGGGCAACTAAGGAGTGGCTCCGTAAGAAGCATCTCAAGGTCCTGGAGTGGCCTAGCCAGTCTCCAGACCTGAACCCAATAGAAAATCTTTGGAGGGAGCTGAAAGTCCGTATTGCCCAGCGACAGCCCCGAAACCTGAAGGATCTGAAGAAGGTCTGTATGGAGGAGTGGGCCAAAATCCCTGCTGCAGTGTGTGCAAACCTGGTCAAGAACTACAGGAAACGTATGATCTCTGTAATTGCAAACAAAGGTTTCTGTACCAAATATTAAGGTCTGCTTTTCTGATGTATCAAATACTTATGTCATGCAATAAAATGCAAATTAATTACTTAAAAATCATACAATGTGATTTTCTGGATTTTTGTTTTAGATTCCGTCTCTCACAGTTGAAGTGTACCTATGATAAAAATTACAGACCTCTACATGCTTTGTAAGTAGGAAAACCTGCATAATTGGCAGTGTATCAAATACTTGTTCTCCCCACTGTATAACTGCAGAGTGCGTGTGTGAGCTGGCAGATGGGGGAGTTGGTTTTGTGCCTCACATTCCACTCACTGCTATCAGATCCTGGACATGCTCGCTCCCATACCCAACCTGGAGTTTGCCAAAAGGGCCAGGAGCCAGTCGGGGAATATGCTGAATTTTTAGATTTGTCCGTTAAAGCCCTATGCTGCGCGGTGTAGAGAAAACAACATGTCCACATCCAAACCATCGTTTTCACAGTGTGTATAATCTGGACATAATATGGCATTGAAGGATTCTTTGTATTGAGCTAGTTGTCTGTGAAACTGTTGAAAGGTCTAGCTTGGGCAGAGAGGTACACATCATTCTGACTGCCAGTGGTAGATAATATGAAGGGGTAAGGCAATAATATGCTGCTCTAACTGTAGCCATTGCATTTTTGTAAGTAAGCGGTGTGGATTAATTTGGAACATTGCCTTTCAGAACAAGACTACAAACCTGAATAATATTGATCCATTATCAGATTTATCCTTTTAGGTTTACGAGTTGACACAGTTCTAACTTTCTACTCAGTCATTTTCCTGACGCCTCTCTGGCTCTCTGCTGGTCTGTCAATGCCACCTCATAGCTAGGACACCACTTTGGGAGCTACTGCATGCATCAGGGATTGTATTATCCCCATTACACTTCATTAAGTGGGTCACATAGAAGGTTGTCTCACACAATAGACCCTTCACACATAGCCATGCAGAACGGCATTTGTATGAACCTCAGCCAGAGACACTAGAATTCCCCTACCTCAGCTGTGTTGTATGAACCTCAGCCAGAGACACTAGAATTCCCCTACCTCAGCTGTGTTGTATGATCCTCAGCCAGAGACACTAGAATTCCCCTACCTCAGCTATGTTGTATGATCCTCAGCCAGAGACACTAGAATTCCCCTACCTCAGCTGTGTTGTATGATCCTCAGCCAGAGACACTAGAATTCCCCTACCTCAGCTGTGTTGTATGATCCTCAGCCAGAGACACTAGAATTCCCCTACCTCAGCTGTGTTGTATGATCCTCAGCCAGAGACACTAGAATTCCCCTACCTCAGCTGTGTTGTATGATCCTCAGCCAGAGACACTAGAATTCCCCTACCTCAGCTGTGTTGTATGATCCTCAGCCAGAGACACTAGAATTCCCCTACCTCAGCTGTGTTGTATGATCCTCAGCCAGAGACACTAGAAATCCCCTACCTCAGCTGTGTTGTATGATCCTCAGCCAGAGACACTAGAATTCCCCTACCTCAGCTGTGTTGTATGATCCTCAGCCAGAGACACTAGAATTCCCCTACCTCAGCTGTGTTGTATGATCCTCAGCCAGAGACACTAGAATTCCCCTACCTCAGCTGTGTTGTATGATCGCTGCCCTGCAGTGGCTGTTACAGGCATTGACTGTCTGCTACTGCAGCTCTGTATCCTGCTGCTGCAGCCTGAAGGCCTACCCCACCCAATAGGGCTCTATGGTCTCATCCTCAGAATCGCCACCTCATCATCAGAGTATCTTGGTAGATTGATTGTATCCTCTGCTATCAATGCAAACTAGTACTTCAAAGTAAAATCCATTACAGTTACATTTTAAAATAAAATGTATACAACTAAAATGACAATTTGATTTGTGCGAATCAGGGGATGTAGTTACATTTAAATTGAAATGGTTATCAACGTGATAACCTAAATGCTTAAAACATGTACTTTAAATGTAATTGCAGTGCAACAATTTCTTTGGGGGTGTTCAGGTAGGTACTTCGACATGTTGTGTTGCGTCCCGGAATCATTTTTGACATTAACCCAAACCAATACACTGCTTTTAATGGACACTATGCAAACTCTAATCTAATCTATATCATACAGTTAATGTGAACAGTAGCTAACATTGCCTCAACATTGATAAAGACAATAGAATACCTTTGTGGAAAAATGATGTTCCCTTCCATCTAATTGGAAAAATGTCCCATTTCATAGTGCCCATATTGGAACGCATTTTGTCTTTGCTCATTGCAGGAATCTTTGTGTATCAGTAATTTAGTTAGAACTCATTATAGAATTGTGATGTGACATTGTGAGTCTACTAAATATTAGTTTACAATTGGCTCTTTCATCCCCCTCCTCTCCCCTGTAACTATTCCCCAGGTCGTTGCTGTAAATGAGAATCTGTTCTCAGTCAACTTACCTGGTAAAATAACAGATAAATAAATAAAAAATAAAAATGTGCATATTAAGTGTGTGTTATGCTTGCCATGCTGTGCATGGTAACTTAATGTAGTTGTCATGTTTTGCTGTGCTTTGAATTTTTTGAGTGTTGTAGTTAATCAAAATCTATTTACTAGAAATATTTGTAATGAAAGGGTTGTAGTTTGCCTAATTGAGTCCATATGGTCTTGATAGAAATGATCATATTTTATTAAACTTGATTTTCTAATGTCCTGTCGATCCCTACTACATTGCAGAGCCAAAATGCAAATATCTCTTGTTGATACAGGTGGTGTTGATTGGAATGAACCTGGGGCTGTGCAGTAAAGCTAATAAATCACCTAGCATGCCTGCAGGACAAACATTGTTAGATTCAACTCTATATACTGTGCATTCGGAAAATTCAATTCTATATACTGTGCATTCGGAAAATTCAGACCTTTTCCACATTTTGTCACATTACAGCCTTGTTCTAAAATGGATAAAATTGTGTTGTTTCCTCATCAATCTACACACAATACCCCACAATGACAAAGCAAAAACAGGTTTTTAGAAATGTTTGCAAAAAAGTGGAAATATAACATTTACATAAGTATTCAGACCCTTTACTCAGTACTTTGTTGAAGTACCTTTGGAAGCGATTAAAGCCTTGAGTCTTATTGGGAATGACGCTACAAGCTTGTATTTGGGGAGTTTATACCATTCTTCTCTGCAGATCCTCTCAAGCTCTGTCAGGTTGGATGGGGAGCGTCGCTGCAGCTATTTTCAGGTCTTTCCAGAGATGTTCAATTGGGATAAAATCCGGGCTCTGTCTGGGCCACTCAAGGACATTTAGAGACCTGTCCCGAAGCCACTCCTACGTTGCCTTGGCTGTGTGCTTAGGGTCGTTGTCCTGTTGGAAGGTGAACGTTCACCCCAGTCTGAGGTCCTGAGCGCTCTGGAGCAGGTTTTCATCAAGGATCTCTCTGTACTTTGCTCCGTTCATCTTTCCCTCGATCTTGACTATTCTCTCAGTCCCTGCTGCTGAGAAACATCCCCACAGCATGATGCTGCCACCACCATGCTTCACCGTAGGAATGGTGCCAGGTTTCCTCCAGACTTGGAGCTTGGCATCCAGGCCAAAGAGTTCAATCTTGGTTTCATCAGAAAATAAAATCTTGTTTCGAATGGTCTGAGAGTTGTTTTGGCCTTTTGGCAAACTCCAAGCGGGCTGTCATGTGCCTTTTACTGAGGAGTGGCCTCCGTCTGGCCACTCTACCATAAAGGCCTGATTGGTAGAGTGGTGCAAAGATGGTTATCCTTCTGGAAGGTTCTCCTATATCCACAGAGGTACTCTGGAGCTCTTTCAGAGTGACCATCAGGTTCTTGGTCACCTCCCGGACCAAGGCCCTTCTTCCCCGATTGCTCAGTTTGGCTGGGCGGTCAGCTCTAGGGACAGTCTTGGTGGTTCCAAACTTCTTCCATTTAAGAATGATGGAGGCCACTGTGTTGTGTTCTTCGGGACCTTCAATGCTGCAGAAATGTTTTGGTACTCTTCCCCAGATCTGTGCCTCGACACAATCCTGTCTCGGAGCTCTACGGACAATTCCTTCAACCTCATGGCTTGGTTTTTGCTCTGACATGCACTGTCAACTGTGGGATCTTAGATAGACAGGTGTGTGCATTTCCAAATCATGTCCAATCAATTGAGTTTGCCACAGGTGAACCACAGTTTTTTTTATTTAACCTTTATCAAATGGTGAACATCTCAAGGATGATCGATGGAAACAGGATGCACCTGAGCTCAATTTCGAGTCTCATAGCAAAGGGTCTGAATACTTATGTAAATAAGGTGTTTCTGTTTTTAATTTGTAATAAATTTGCCACATTTAAAAAAAAAAAACTGTCTTCGCTTTGTTATTATGGGGTATTGTGTGTAGATTGATGAGGAAAAATGTAATTTAATCAATGTTAGAATTAAGGCTGTAACGTAACAAAATGTGGAAAAAGTCAAGGGATCTGAGTGCTTTCTGAATGCACTGTATGTAGTTCCTGTAAATTATAATTGAGAAAGTTAAGATTTATATTAACTTGTATGTTTATCTTCTACAGGAAGACCCTGCACTCAGGTACAATTGCTAACTCCTGAACGGTCAGCTCGACTCATAAAGGAGATGCTCTCAACAGTCTGGCCTACCAGAGACTTCACAGTCCAGTGGGAACCTGGGAACCCAGAGAAGAAGCATCCTACACATGCTTGGCTAAAGATGGTTTGGAAGCATCTGTATATTAACTTTGCTGATAACCTTAGTACCTTTGAAGACATGCCTTTGATCCCAAATGTGCCCCTGGTGGAAAGTGTGAACTCAATCGATCTCCATCGTCTCAAAACTCCATCCCCTATTATCATTGTGGATGAGGAGGAGGCCCCACTCTCTGAAAGCCTTCTTGAAATCATGAAAAAACTTGGAGTAGTAGTAATGAAAAAGTTGGACCTGTGTTTGCAGCATCCTCTACTGAAGAACTACATCCATCCTTCATCTCCCAGTATGCTACTGCAAATCATGGACAGGTCATCAACCCAGAGAGTGGCCAGCCTGGTCTCATCTTTCTCTAGCAAACAGAAAGTGGCACTGAGGGACTTCCTGGCAGGACTGTCTGACATCACAGAGAAAGAGAAGCGTATCCTCCTGGAGCTGACCATCTTTGAGAAAGTAGGGCCTTGTTCAGAGAAAGGCATCCCAACATATACCTCACTGAGAGGAGCCAGGGCTTTGCACCATACTGCCAAGTATCCACCAGATGTCAAACTATCCATCAATGTTGTGGGCTGCAGTGATGAAGCATCGATTCGTCTCATTAAGATGCTGACCGTGGAACAGGTGAAAACCACTGAATGCTTGAAGTTGGTTGTTCAAGACATGGAGAAAGGGTTTTACTCAAAAGAGGATATCACTAAAATCATGCTCTGGGCCCTTAAGCATCTGTCATTCCTAAAGAATGAAAACAAAGCTGTGATTGGATGGCTTTCAGCTCTGAAGTTCATTCATACATTTGCAGGGAAATCTGTTGCTGCTACAGACATTTTTGACCCTGAGCTGGAGATTTTACAGAATCTGTTCTACGTGGAGGAGAAGAATAGGTTTCCCACAAATACATATGCATCCTCTCCTGATATGCTACATTCACTGAGACAACTTGGACTTAAAAGTGAAGTACAACTTAGCGAAAAAGATGTACTTCAGGTGGCACAGAAGATCGAGGAATTACAGAGTGGCAATGAGCCAGAATGGGAACCAGTTATACAGAAAGCGAAAACACTGCTGCAAATTCTGAATAGACAAACCAAGCTGGTCAAGTCTTCAGAAGCTCAGACATCCTTGCAAAAACTGAAATGGGTGCCAGTCTGCAAGGACAGACCTGTAAATTACCCAAAGTCGCTTGCCTGGATGGGAGACACCCATAACATCGGCTCATTCTCAGAAATGTGCGATATATCCCATGCAGTGCTGGTAGGCTCTTCAGTTGCACTTGTGGAGCGCACTTCTTCCGGCATGAAGAAGGCCCTGAAGTTATCTATAGAGCCACAGATTGATCAAGTGTTACAGCATTTGAAGGCAGTGAATGACTGGCACAGATCTCAAGCATTTACCACGGAAGACTGGTATCAATTCCAACAGATCCTTATTGAGATTTATGATTTCATGCAAGCACACCTTGAAGATGCAAGAGAGGCAATGAAGTCACTGCCATTTGATTGGGTGTGGACTGGCAAGACCTTCTCATCACCTAGCCACACAGTTCTTAAACCCATTCCTGACCTAGATTTGCAACCCTACCTGTACTCTTTGCCAAAGACCATAGCAAAGTTTCACAAACTTTTCAAATTCTGTGGTTCGGTTGAAGAGGTTGTCCCAAACCATGTGTTCGATGTGATCAAAACAGTAAGGCAAAGGTGTGAGGAAGAAATGACACAAGAAGAAAGTAAGCATGATCTCCTCCTCCTGATAAATATTCTGAGATGGCTGTATAACAGTCACATTTCTGTGGACATTGACATGCATGTACCAATCCTTTGCTACAAGGATCCAAGCAAACTGGCAATGAAACCCATTCATGAATGCACCTACTGCGACATTAAAGTGGAGGATCTACATGACTTGCTTGATGATACATCAGAACCCATTATCTTAGTCCATGATGACATCCCCATGAAAACAGCAGAATGGCTTAACGTACCATGTTTGAGTACAAGACTGATAAACCCAGAAAACCTTGGCTTTGAACAATCAGGCCAACGGGAGCCTCTGACAGTGAGAATAAAGAACATTCTAGAAGAATATCCATCTGTCGCAGATATTTTCAAAGAACTTCTTCAGAATGCAGATGATGCGAGTGCTACAGAGTGTAGCTTCCTGATAGACATGCGGAAGAATATTGACATTCAAGAGAACCTGCTTGACCCTGGCATGATTATATGCCATGGCCCCTCCTTGTGGTCATTCAACAATTCTACATTCTCTGACACTGACTTTCTGAACATAACAAGGTTAGGTGGGTCAATGAAGAGATGTGAGGCAGACAAAGTTGGCAAATTTGGCCTAGGTTTCAACTCAGTTTATCACATCACTGACATCCCCATCATAATGAGCAGAGAGTTCATGATCATGTTCGATCCAAACATCAACCACATCAGCAAGCACATTAGAGACCGGTCAAACCCAGGAATCAAGATCAACTGGAGCAAACAACAGAAACGGCTACGAAAGTTCCCCAATCAATTCAAACCCTTCATCAATGTCTTCAATTGCCAACTTCCTCTTGCACAAGAGTCTCCGTACAAGTACGATGGAACACTGTTCAGACTCCCCTTCAGGACTGAGCAAGAGGCATCAGTGAGTGAAGTCAGCAGTGTCTACTACAACACCCCAGACATCTACTCCCTTGTTGATGAGTTCAGTATATGTGGCCACCGGCTCATTCTCTTCACGCAGCATGTGGGCTCCATGGTACTGAAGTACCTGAAATATGAAGAGCCCAATCCAGCAGCAGCACAGGATGTTGTTACTATCAATAAAAGTGTATGGTCATCCAAAGCTGCATATGGGCCTCTGAGCATCCTGAAATCTGCAGCAAAAGTCATGAAAAAGGTTGCAGCCACCAACAGGGTACCGGCTGACACTCCCAAGTCTGGCTGTATCATACGCATTGTGGTGGAGGAGTTTCACAATGTGTTCAAGCGCATAGTTGATCTCCAGTCACCCCTCTTCAGAGGTTCAGAGGAGGATCCTTCCTCATACTTTGAAATGGCTGCCAAAGACGGAAAGAACAGACGACTCACAGACGAAATGCCCCAAAAGGCAGTTGATCTAACAAACTGGCTCATTTGTTCATGTATGGATGTGACCGAAGCTCTCAAATTTTCACTTGGTGAGAGTGGAAAACGACTTGGACTAGTGCCTTGTGGGGGTGTAGCTGTTCTGCTCTCAGAGGAGGAGAATCGAAAATGGACAGTGAAGGCAAACACCAACCACACCAACCCGATAGGGGAGGTGTTTTGCTATTTACCTCTCAGAATCAAGACAGGCTTGCCAGTTCATATAAACGGCTGTTTTGCTGTGACATCTAACCGCAAAGAGATCTGGAAGACCGACACCAAAGGACACTGGAACTCAGTGTTCATGAGACATGTGATTGTCCAGGCATACATAGCAGCACTCAATATGCTGCGTTCAATGGCAGAAAGTGGAGAACTACTTGACTACAGCTACTACGTAGCATGGCCTGATCCAAGTGTTGTACACGATGACTTCACAGTGATCAGCCAAGGAGTCTACCAAGAGATTGCCAAAGGGGGTGACTGTGACCATGCAAAAGTTTTCTCAGATGGCAAAACCTGGGTATCAATCAAGTATGTCCGATTCCTAGATGACTCCTTGCTCTGTAGACCAGACATTGGTCCTGCTGCTTTCAAGATTTTCCTAAAATACCTCAAAAAGAGCAGCTCACAAGACCTCTGTGCTGTTGAGCTGCCTGAATGGGTCAAGGAAGGTTTTGATGATGCTGGATGCAAAGGGAAGCTGATAGAGAACACCCTGACAGAAAAGCAGTTCTTCTTAGATGTCTTTTTTCCCCATATCCAAGACATCGACAACAAACTTCGTAATCCCCTAATGCATTATGTCTTGAATGACAAACTGGAGGAATTTGCATCAATTCTTAGGGAGACTCCATGCATCCCATGCTCTGGCCCCAATCAACAATTAGTCTTACCATCCAGACTAATCCATCCAGAAGGAAGAGTTGCAAAACTGTACAACGCTGATGATGGAAGATTTCCAGAAGGAACCTCTAAAGACTACATGAATCCAGTGTGCTTGGTCAAGCTAGTACAGCTGGGAATGGTCAAAGATGACCTCTCTTGGGAGGATTTGATTGATCGTGCTGAATCTGTGTTCGATCTAAATGAAAATGATCACACTGCTGCATGTCTTCGGAGCAGCATTATTCTCAGTCTCATTGATGAGAAGCTGAAAATGACAGACTCAGGAGCAGGTAAACTACTGGAGAAGCTACAGGACATAAAGTTCCTTCCTTTTCTGACAAAGCCTGCAGGGTTTTCACTACCATGGCATGGGAATACATTCCCCCCGTCCACCATGTTTTCTGCCAAAGAGCTCTTTACGACTGACCACCAGGACACAGTGTGCTTGATGAAGCCCATCCTTAATGAGAACTCTCCATCTTTCAAAGGGTGTGGCCCGATCACATTGGCTGTAAAAGACTCTCTCGGATTGATAAGAAAGCCAACAGTTGGACTAGTTGTCAGTCAACTTAAGGAACTTGCTAAGTCATTTGACGGAGTTACTTTATATCAGGAAAATATTACCAATGCCTGCTACAAATACCTACACGAAGAAATGCTCCAGGATGCCAAAGCAAAGACACAGATCAATGAGGAGCTGAAAACCTTTTGCTCCATTCTGGTGGAGAACACTTACGTTGAGCCCTCCAAAGTTGCATTCTGCCAGAACTTTGATGCAGCACCATATCTCTACCAGCTTCCCAACAAGTACAGAAACAGTTGCCGTGAGCTCTTTGAGAATGTTGGGGTTCAGTCAAGCTTCACAGTTGAGAACTTTTCAGCTGTCCTTGAATTAGTGAAACAGGAGTGTGGGAGAAGAGCACTCTCTGAGGATAGCTTTCAGCTCTCTCGCAGAATCATTAGTGAAGGAATATGGGGCTTAATCAGAGACAAAAAACAAGAATTCTGCCAAGCTACCTACAGGGACATTCTCCTTCCTGACATCCATCTTACACTGCAGCCATCAAAGTCTCTGTGTTACAATGACTGTCCTTGGATCAAAGTCAGAGACACAACTGTGAAATATTGCCATGCAGATATTCCAAGAGAGGTTGCTGTGAAATTAGGAGCAGTTCCCAAACGTCACAAAGCTCTCGAAAGGTATGCCTCAAATATCTGCTTCACTACTCTTGGAAGTGAGTTTGGACAAAAAGAGAAACTCACGAGTAGAATTAAAAGTATTCTCAACGCTTACCCATCAGAAAAGGAAATGCTAAAGGAACTCTTACAGAATGCAGATGATGCTAAAGCCACTGAAATCTACTTTGTGTTTGATCCAAGAACCCACCCCACAGACAGAATATTTGATGACAAATGGTTGCCAATGCAAGGCCCATCATTGTGTGTCTATAACAATCAGCCTTTCACTGAGGATGATGTCAGAGGAATCCAGAACCTAGGAAGAGGAACAAAAGAAGCAAACCCTGGCAAAACTGGACAATATGGCATAGGATTTAACTCTGTGTATCACATCACAGACTGCCCATCTTTCATGTCAAACAATGACATTCTTTGCATCTTCGATCCACATGCACGATATGCACCCGGGGCGACATCTGTTAGTCCGGGAAGAATGTTTAGGGACTTGGACTCTGACTTTAGATCTCAATTCTCTGATGTGCTAAATCTTTACCTGGGATCTCATTTCAAGCTTGAACATTGCACAATGTTCAGATTCCCTATACGCTCAACAGAAATGGCCAAAATATCAGAGATCAGCTCTGTTCCTGCATCAGACAGAATGGTGCAAAACCTTCTGGATAAACTAAAAACTGATGGGGCAGAACTCCTCATGTTCCTCAACCACATGGAGAAAATTTCCATCTGTGAAATAGAGAAAGCCTCAGGAGACCTGAAGGTGCTATACTCTGTGACTGCTAAAATCACAGATGGTGACCGTCTGAAACGCAAGCAATTTCACACCTCAGTGGTGGATAGTGTGACAAAAAGGAAGCAGCTCACTCAAATTCCAGTCCAGCAGATAACCTACTCAATGGATATAGAGGACTCCGATGGCAATCTAACAACTTGGATGGTCTGCAATCGATCTGGCTTCTCCTGCATAGAGAAAGTCTCAAAGAGTGTGATTTCGGCCCACAAAAATGAAGACATTACTCTCTTTCCACGTGGAGGGGTGGCTGCATGTGTAAGCCACAACTACAAGAAGCCCCACAGAGCATTCTGCTTTCTGCCCCTTTCAATGGAGACTGGCTTGCCCTTTCATGTTAATGGGCATTTTGCATTAGATTCTGCCAGGAGAAACCTATGGAGGGACGACAATGGAGTAGGAGTGAGGAGTGACTGGAACAACAACTTGATGACATCGTTGATAGCTCCTGCCTATGTGGAGCTGTTGATTCAGCTGAAACGACAGTACTTCCCGGGACCCGATCCCACCATGACTGTGTTACAGGGAACACCAATTCACATCGTTAAAGACACTTTGAGGAAATTCCTGTACTTCTTCCCAGTCAACAGACTTGACATCCAGCCAGATTGGTACTGTCTTGTCAAAGCAGTGTACACCTGCATTCATGCTGACCTGAAACGTCTCCTTCCTGTCGTTAGGGCTCCCCACATTGACAACACAGACATGCACTCTGCCGTATACATCTCCTGGGTGAACACATCCTCTGCCAACAAAGGTCGCGCATTCTTTGACAATTTACTGCAGGATGAACTTCAACATCTGAAGAACACAGAATACAACATCTCCTCACGCAAGTCTGTTGCAGAAAACGTCTTCCGACTCAAGGCCCTGCTTTCGGATGTGGGCTTCAACTTGGTCCACAGTTGTGATGAAACAGCAAGTCTTTACTTCTGTTTGGATGATGCAGGCATTCCTGTGAGCTATGTTACCCCAGAGGATGTACGAAAATTTCTCCTCACATTCTCGTCCCTAGACACATCTTGCCAAGTTGGGAAACTTCCCTGTCGACTCCAGCAGTCGAATTACAAGCTCTTCCACAGCCTGAAGCTTCTGGTTGACTACTGCTTCAAAGACGTAGAGGAGAATGAAATCAACATAGAGGGGCTACCACTGCTGATGACAATGGACAACATACTCCAGGTGTTTGATTCTAAGAAACCAAAGTTTCTGTCCACACACCATGAACTGGTCTCATCAAGGAAAGAGCTGTTCATGAATACACTGTACATGAAGTACAACAACATCCTGATTAATTCAGGTGTTGCAAAGGTCTTCGACATCAGCAGTTTTGGGGAACTGTTGAGTTCTGTTCTACCACGTGAATACAGAACAAGAATCCCTGTGAAGTGGAGAGACAGCTACGCCAGTGAGTCTTGGCTGAAAGGTGTGTGGCACTTCATCAGTGAGAACATTGCAGTCAAGGAAGAGCAGGCAGGCATCAAACCCAATTTCGAGACTGTACTTGACCTATTGAAAGACTGGGCTTTGCTGCCAGGAATCAAATTCATGGTTTCAAGCAACAAGCTGGTTGTCCCTGATCACGATGTGTTGCTTCCCTTGAGTTTGATAAGCGCAGCTATCTTTCCAAATGGGCAAAATGACAAAGTCTTTCACATCATAATGAAAGGGGGATGCATTCAGCTTGCTGTCAACAAAATATGCTTCAAAGAGAATCCTGTCCTGCCTTTTCTGGCACAGCATACAGCAAACATAGACAATCCTTCCAGCATCCTGAAAGCACTGGAGTACATGATTCAGACAGCAGCTTTCAAAACAGGAAGCTTAACTGACAAAGACTTTGAGGCTCTTCTGTTGTACTTCAACTGTAATTTGATCAACCTCTCCCAAGAGGACATTCAAACTCTGAAATTGCTCCCATGCTTCAAAGCAGTCAGTGGCAGATACATCAGTATTGCAAACTTTGGGACATGCTATGTTCTGGCAAAAAGCATTCCCTCTGCAGATATGGAAAAATGGGCCCATACAACATCCTTCGCCTTTCTTGCTGACAATCCACAATTGAAGGAACTGTACAGTTTCCTTGGATGTTTCCCAATAGATGATCTGGAAGTCTACCTGAGGCATCTCCTTCCAAAGTTTGACAGCCTGTCATACGATGCAAAAATTGAGCACCTTGTATATCTGAAGGAGAGACTTTTGGCAATGGAGGAGTCATGTGGGATGAAGGATCAGCTGTATGAGAAACTGGAAGGTCTGCCATTAATCTATGACTACACCAACAGACTCAGGTCTACCAAAATGTTCTATGATCAAACTGTGAAGGTGTTCGAAGTGATGCTCTCTCCAAAAGCATTCATACCCAATGACTTTTTCAAGAAGGTTGAACAAGTGTCAAAGCCAAAAAATGGAACAGCATTTCTCACCTCATGGATAACATTCCTAAGGAATATAGGTCTCAAACACATTGTCTCTCAACAGCAAATTCTCCAGTATGCAAAAGAAGTCAGCATCAAAGCTCAAACAGAGAACTGGTCCAAAGAAAAAGCCCAAATGATTGTTGATGTTCTCCTTCACCACATATTCAATGAGAGGACAGACCTATTTGTTGGAGCTTTCCTCAAAGAGCTGTCAATGATAGCATTCCTTTGTCCTGAGCGTGCACCCACTGAGCTGATCCGGCTCCATGCTCAATTCCAAGAGATGAATGGCACTCTCCCTCTGATACGTTTCAGTGAGTCTCAAGTCAATCCAAAATTCAAACAAACTGATATCATTCAATTGCTATGGACATCATGTCCCATTCTCCCAGAGAAGGCCACACCAGCAGCCATTAAAGACCAGGAGGGAAGCACACTGACTGGCCAAGAACAACTGGACTTAGTGCTGCGGATATTAAGTGTCAACTTGGAACCCCCCTTGGACAAAGTGATAAGCAACTGCAAAAATATCTGCAACATATCCAATCCTGACGATGACATGGTGAAAACAAGAAACAAAGTCTTGAGATCCACCTATGAATTTCTCAATGCAGATAAAAGAGAGTTTCGCTTCCAGCTACTAGGGGTGAGTTTTGTCATGGTTGAGGAGGGCTGGAAACTTCTAAAGCCAGAGGAGGTTGTCATCAACTTGGACAATGAATCTGACTTCAAACCATACCTATACAAACTACCACTAGAGCTTGGCATCTTTCATCAGATGTTTAAGCTTTTGGGCACAGAGGATGTTGTATCAACAAAACAATACGCTGAAGTGCTGTGCCGCATTCACAGAAATTCAGAGGGTAAGCAGCTCGATCCGAATGAAATGAGAACTGTGAAAAGGGCTGTCTCAGGGCTATTCAAAAGCCTACAGAATGACCCAGTTCAGATACGCAAAGACCTTGAGAGCCTCAAAGATTTTATATTTTACCTGCCAAGTCACGATGGTAGATTAACCAAATCCAACAGTTTAGTGTTTGACGATGCCCCACACTACAAGAGCAGAATTCAGGGTAATGTAGGCGTTCAGATGCTTGTGGACATGAGTCAGTGTTATCTTGGCAAGGACCATTCCTTCCACACAAAGCTGATCATGCTGCTCCCACAGAAGCTAAGGCCAAGGCTCCTGAGTAGTATCCTCGAGGAGCAACTGGATGAGGAGTCTCCCAAAATGTGCCAGTTTGGAGCTCTCTGTTCGCTTCAGGGTCGCCTTCAACTTCTACTGTCCTCAGAACAGTTCATCACAGGACTGATACGAATAATGAAGCATGAAAATGACAATGCATTCCTTGTGAATGAAGAAAAAGCCATACGATTGTGCAAAGCACTTTGTGAGGGATTGAAGGTGTCTTGTTTTGAGAAACTCCAGACGACACTAAGAGTGAAAGGTTGCAGCCCTATCCCACATAGCCGGAGTGAAACACTTGCCTTCCTGAAAAGGTACGGGACAGCTGTGATTCATCTCTACATCCAACACTCAGACAGCAAAGACATAAATTTTCTCTTAGCGCTGGCGATGACACTAAAATCTGCAACGGACAACTTGATATCTGACACCTCCTATCTAATTGCTATGCTGGGCTGTAACGACATCTACAGAATCACAGAGAAGCTGGACAACCTTGGCGTCAAGTATGACTCCACAGAGGCCTCAAAACTCGAGCTTCCCCTCCCTGGAACACCCATACCAGCTGAGATACACCATATACTCCTCATGGATCCAATGAATGTGTTTTACCCAGGAGAATATGTGGGTTACCTTGTGGACTCTGAAGGAGGGGATGTCTACGGCGGATATCAGCCCACGTACACGTATGCCATCATTGTTCAAGAAGTAGAGAAAGAAGAGGAGGACAACCCAAGCTTCCTTGGGAAATGCTTCCAAATTGACATTGGATATAGTGAGTACAAAATAGTCAGTTCTCTTGATCTGTACAAATTCTCTAGACAAGAGGAAAGTACTCATATCCGAGACAGCAGAGCCCCATCGACTCCAACAACCCCCCCAGAATGTCACTCTCCTGGTCCTGGTCCACGATTGGTGCCTCCCCTTTTTACTAGAAAGGAAAACCACAAAGTACCTCCCACAAAACAATCTCCCAAAAAGATAAGACTTAGTGCATTGCCAGAAATCCTAAAAGATGTGACTTTAGTTATTGAGCAAGCTTGGAAACTCGCTGAAACGGAAAGGAAGAAGATAATTCGCCGGTTGTATCTCAAGTGGCATCCGGACAAGAATGCAGAGAATCTAGATGTAGCTACAGAGGTCTTCAAGCATTTACAGAATGAAATCAACAGGATGGAGAAGCAGACTCTGACAGATCAGCAGAACACTGACCGAGCATCCAGGAGAACTTTCTCAACTTCTTCCACCCGCTTCCAATCAGAGAAGTTTTCATTTCAAAGATTTTACACATCGTGGAACCAAGAGGCAACAAACCATAAGTCTGAGAAACAGCAGTTCCGGGAGCAGTTCACTACTTATGCAGGTTCGTCACATTCTAATCGCTTCTTTGTGCCCCCGACCTTCAAGTCTGTTGGCAATCCTATGGAAGCCCGCAGGTGGCTCAGGCAAGCAAGAGCCAACTTTTCTGCTGCACGGAATGACCTTCACAAAAATGCCAATGAGTGGGTGTGTTTCAAATGCTACCTAGCTACGAAACTAGCCTTGATAGCTGCCGACTATTCTGTCAGAGGAAAATCAGACAAGGATGTGAAACCCACATCACTGGCACAGAAAGTGGAGGAGTACAACCCACAGCTAGCAGGACTTGCCAAGGATGTCAACATCTTGGAGGGATATGGTGTGGACAGCCTAAGAACTCGCTATCCTGACCTCTTGCCCTTTCCCCAGATCCCCAATGACAGATTCACGTCTGAGGTGGCAATGAGAGTGATGGAATGTACAGCACGGATCATCATCAAACTTGAAACTTTTGTGCAACAAAAAATCTAATTTTGCCATGTGATTGGAACATATTAGACCATTTAAATAAAACAAATATGCATAGATCCACTGAACAACAGAAGATTATAGTACCTGTGTGCAATACTGATTAGTATATTATTGTTTTGAGGCAAAATTAAGTATCCAGCTGGCAGCTTAGATATGCAGCACGCCAGTACCAATATTGGTTCTGTGGCCAATGTATACATGTATGGCTCTTCATATCCTAACAACAAGCTGCCTGAAAGTAATTTGATGTGGCTGTACTATTCTACAAAGACAGAAATTATCTTTAGCTGCAATGCTGTACATACAAATGCCCCAGCAATACTTTTTTAACCAAAGTCCCATGTTGAATATATTTGCTCTCAGATAATTGAGTACAACTATGCTGCTTTTTTACTTGACCTTTTATACAAGTATATTTTTCCTGCCATTTGTCTGTATTTTGTTTGTTACCATCTAAAAAGTCAAGTTTATTGATTCTTGACAATTCTCTCATGTTGTCACTGTTGTCATGCAATGTGTTCTATTTGCAACATCTGAAAATCAACCAACACAATTACAATCATATTTGTACTTTTAAAATGTAATTTTTATATTTTGAGGGTGGTTTATTTTTATTTTTAATAAGTTGTAAATGTTCTGTATCATAGTCTTTGCTTGTAAATGAACAAAGCACTTTCTCAAAACTCCTCCGGTACTTGCACTTGTAGAACGCTTGTGACACCCCAGCAGATTGGGAGAAATAGACTGAATGGAAAATGATGAATGTTACTTCTAGCTTTCATGCATCTATACTTTAGATTCTGTTTTATCATCATTGACTGTGTCTCCACTGAACCATTGTCAGTTTATCATACTTTGAATGGGGTCTTTTAGGAGCACAACTGTACACTACATCTACTGTAATTATCTGTATGCTGACGAGTATGTATGATACATCAGGTACTTTTTGTAGTACTCATGATAAGAAAGCAGTTACCTGCTTTGAAAACATCCATGGGTCAAAATTATTAATTACGGATTGGGCTGACCAAAATGATTAGGGGGAGGATTCATCCTTAAGAAAAATCTTGATTACCGTAACGAAGATCCATGGTGTTCTATAGATAGGTAATGTAACACGTTTATTTTGCCGAAGTTGAATCAAGCTCTGTTTCATTTGGTTGTCTGATCTTTTCATATTAGAGGAATATTGCAGGTGGCATCCTTGTGTGGTGCTTGTTTTTGTCAATTTTCGTTTGTCTTTTTGTGCTTTAATTTTCATGAATGATGTTTGGGACTAGAAGTCCACAGGCAACATATTGTTGATACATTAAAATGTCATGTTTTTTTTTTCATATCTGTTTTAATGCCAAGGGGAATCCTTTGAAGAGATCTTTTACATTTTCCTCTGCTAAAGTTTGTCAATCTTGATGTATGCAGTGCCATAGTTAATAAATTCCCCCACATAAATTGAGTCAACCCTCCCTCTGTATAATACACTTAATGGTAACCTTAAAAGTGAGAATCTATTAAAGAATTAAAGGTACAGTTGCTGTCATCCAAATATATATATATATATATATTTTGTTTCATTTGAACTGTAATATATATATATATATTTTGTTTTGTGTGAACTGTAATATATATATATATATATATATATTGTTTCATTTGAACTGTAATAGCGTAACTAATGGATTGGTTATAACTGGAACAGGAATTAAGTACAAACACTGGAGAAGTAACAAGAATGTATGGGAATGTATTCTGTGACTATAGGCAGTGACATGGGATTGCCTATAGACATGTAAACAAAGAACAGGAAATACTGCATGTTTGACTATTTTGTCTCTGAGCCATGGCTGGGGAATTTTCATGATGTACTACTGTTGCAGATGTGCTCCACTAGAGTGCATCACTGCTATACATTATGGCAGAAAAGTAATACGCATTGGACATCACTGTAGAAAAGCTTCCAATCTATTAATTGTCTCAAGACAGAAATAATAAGATGATTATGGAACTTTTCAAATAAAGACATTCTTTTCCCCCCCCCTGGTATTTATAATGTTAATGGGAAATGTATTTTCAGATACATCATTTCAAACAATGATATACATTTTATTCTGTTAAAGACAGTAGCTTTTTACAAGAATAGCACATGTTTTATTCAAACATACAAAACCTGGCACACATGTTCCACAATTTATCAAAACATCCTCAACTTCACAATTTTTAATATTATAGAATATTATATTATATTTCATACCGTGCTGTATAAGTACAAGCAAACGCACATAAAACATGGTTTAACAGCGAACAGTAATGCATTAGAATCTATGTAAGAGTCAAAGTGGTGACAAGATAACTAACAAGCTAACATTTTTTCTAAAATCTAAATGTACAATAAATATTCCCTAAAGTAGTAGAACACACAGGCTACAGGGGCCTCATTTATCAAAGGTGTGTGCGCACAAAAAAATACTCTAAACCTTGCTTATGCCACTTTTTCCTGCAAAGGTTGGTATTTATCAATTGTGAACATGACAGGAAAGTGTGCATATCTCCACGCAAATCTCAAACCATGTGTGTGCACAACTTTTCGAAGGTTGATCAACTGTATTGCAACAAATAGGCTTATTGTTTGTTTGGGGAAAATGGGAGGTGTTTGATGCACAGGAATTATAATGATGGTAGGGAAATAAAAAGATTCAAATGTAGGCCTAATGATAAAACAGTTGCATTTGCCATTGGTAAGGAGATTGCATAGCAGCATGTCGTCTAATATTTATTTTACTTTTATTATATAGGCAGGATGTCTCCTTTTCTGACATAACTGATTTAAATTATTCCTGCTACGCAACAAATAGTAGACTACCATTTATCAATCGCTAATTAAATAGCCAAGCATGCTCGAAAGTAAATAGACCGGTAGCCTTGATAGTATGTGACAGTAGGCTATGGGAAGGCTACAGTATTGCAGTGCAATAGTATTAGGAGTGCGACATAGCCTACTTAATTTCAGAGCCTATACCAAGACCGAAGATAGAAACACAATGATGTATTGATAAACAAAATATAGAACATTTGAGAGAGTGTTGAAAATGCATGCTTGCTGTTCCTGTACACTTCCAGTCATTGCACTAGTTAGCAATGGCTCCAGAAAGTACCTTCAACTTCCTTCAAACTGCAGCAGAGACATACAAATGGTATCCATGAGTGCATCTGACTGGGTAAGTAGAAAAAGTTGCCAAAATGTCACACTATCCCTTTAATTTCCCATTATTACAAAGTTATTACTTATAATACTGATTAGTTTGACTGACTACACTCTAAACTCCAATATAAAAACATTTCACACAGTAAATGCATAAATGAAGAAAAAAAAAGTGGCAGCTGGTGAACTGTGAGATGAAATTAAGTACTTGGGAAAACAGTAACTTTTAAAATCTCGTGCAACAGGATCAGATGTATCAGATTGCTCAATGTTGCATAATGAATGTGTAACACAAACACAAAGGCATTCAACTGTACCTCTATTTTCTACTCTATTTCTTAGACAATAACTAGGTTGTATTTGTACTAACTATATTATACACTTAGTATACAAAACAATAAGAACACCTGCTCTTTTCATGACAAACTGACCAGGTGAATCCAGGTGAAAGCTATGACCTCTTATTGATGTCAAATCCACTTTAAATCAGTGTAGATGAAGGGGGGAGACAGGTTAAAGAATAATTATTTAAGCTTTGAGACAATTGAGATATGGATTGTGTATGTGTGCCATTCAGAGGGTCAATAGGCAAGACAACATAATTAAAAGTGCCTTTGAACGGGGTATGGTAGTAGGTGGCAAGCGCACCGGTTTGTTTCAAGAACTGCAACGCTGTGTTTTTCACACTCAACAGTTTCCTGTGTGTATCAAAAATATTAGGAAGGTGTTCCTAATGTTTGGTATACTCAGCTTATCTACAGACTAGATCATATAATGCTTTTCTGCTCATATGCACAACATATTAATACACTAAGGGCCGGTTTCCCAGCCCCAGATTAAGCCTACACTAAAAATCACTTTCAATGGGAGATTCTCCATTGTGGACAAGGCTTCATCTGGGTCCAGGAAACTGGGCCCACACAAAGTCCTATATTATTGCATCACAAAAAAACATATTGCATAGGATGTAATCTGTTAACCAGCTCCTCATTGCCCAGCCATAATACCATAATTATAAAATAAACAATCTCAACTCAGTGTAAACATAAGATGGTATCAACAACTATACTGCTTATTGTGGTATAAAGTTGTCATGTCACTGTTTCAGTTACATAGTAAAATAGTCTCAAATTTAACTTCCATCAATAAAATGCACCATGAAATAATTACTTAAGAGGATATGTCTTCAGTTTAACTGGTAGTTTTGTTCAGATATGAAAAGTTGTGGTTGTTTGTTTTGCCTTTTTGAGGATTCATATGAAAGTGTTTCAGAGTACCCAATATAAAGGCATTTTCATTCACCAGGGTATAATCTGATGCCAAAGACGCTTACTAGCACTCTTGGCTTTCACTGCACGTGGAGGTGACCCCGGCCTTGGACAGGAACAGCTTTCCGCTGGGACAAACACACACTTCGTAGAGTCCCTGAGCGTTTCCAGACACACCTCCTTGTCCCAGGGGGAGATTAGGCAGACGCACCGTCTCGGCATCCAGAATCACCTACACAGACAACACACAACAAAGGGCGGGATCAGACGCACCACTGCTGAAACACACATATACACGCCACTGCTGAAACACATACACGCCACTGCTGAAACACATACATACGCCACTGCTGAAACACATACATACACACGCCACTGCTGAAACACATACATATACACGCCACTGCTGAAACACATACACGCCACTGCTGAAACACATACACGCCACTGCTGAAACACATACATATACACGCCACTGCTGAAACACATACACGCCACTGCTGAAACACATACACGCCACTGCTGAAACACATACATACACACGCCACTGCTGAAACATATACATACACACGCCACTGCTGAAACACATACACACACACGCCACTGCTGAAACACATACACACTACTGCTGAAACACATACACGCCACTGCTGAAACACAAACTCAGCAAAAAAAGAAACGGCCCTTTTTCAGGATCCTGTCTTTCAAAGATAATTCGTAAAAATCCAAATAACTACACAGATCTTCATTGTAAAGGGTTTAAACACAGTTTCCCATGCTTGTTCAATGAACCATAAACAATTAATGAACATGCACCTGTGGAACGGTCTTTAAGACACTAACAGCTTACAGAGGGTAGGCAATTAAGGTCACAGTTATGAAAACTTAGGACACTAAAGAGGCCTTTCTACTGACTCTGAAAAACACCAAAAGAAAGATTCCCAGGGTTCCTGCTCATCCGCGTGAACGTGCCTTAGACATGCTGCAAGAAGGCATGAGGACTGCAGATGTGGCCAGGGAAATAAATTGCAATGTCCGTACTCTGAGACGCCTAAGACAGCGCTACAGGGAGACAGGACGGACAGCTGATCATCCTCGCAGTGGCAGACCACGTGTAACAACACCTGCACAGGATTGGTACATCCAAAAATCACACCTGCGGGACAGGTACAGGATGGCAACAACTGCCCAAGTTACACCAGGAAGGCACAATCCCTCCATCAGACTGTCTGCAATAGGCTGAGAGAGGCTGGACTGAGGGCTTGTAGGCCTGGTGAGGCAGATCCTCACCAGACATCACCGGCAACAACTTTGCCTATGGGTACAAACCCACCGTCGCTGGACCAGACAGGACTGGCAGAAAGTGCTCTTCACTGACGAGTTTGCGGTTTTGTCTCACCAGTGGTGATGGTCGGATTCGCGTTTATCGTCGAAGGAATGAGCGTTACACCAAGGCCTGTACTCTGGAGCGGGATCGATTTGGAGGTGGAGGGTCCGTCATGTTCTGGGGCGGTGTGTCACAGCATCATCGGACTGAGCTTGTTGTCATCTGGTACCCTTCCTGCAGGCTCATCCTGACATGACCCTCCAGCATGACAATGCCACCAGCCATAGTGCTCATTCTGTGCATGATTTCCTGCAAGACAGGAATGTCAGTGTTCTGCCATGGCCAGCGAAGAGCCCGAATCTCAATCCCATTGAGCACGTCTGGGACCTGTTGGATCGGAGGGTGAGGGCTAGGGACATTCCCCCCAGAAATGTCCGGGAACTTGCAGGTGCCTTGGTGGAAGAGTTGGGTAACATCTCACAGTAAGAACTGGCAAATCTGGTGCAGTCCATGAGGAGGAGATGCACTGCAGTACTTAATGCAGCTGGTGGCCGCACCAGATACTGACTGTTACTTTTGATTTTGACCACCCCTTTGTTCAGGGACACATTATTAAATTTCTGTTAGTCACATGTCTGTGGAACTTGTTCAGTTTATGTTTTAGTTGTTGAATCTTGTTATGTTCATACAAATATTTACACATTTTAAGTTTTCTGAAAATAAACACAGTGGGCAGTGAGAGCACATTTCTTTTTTTGCTGAGTTTACATATACACGCCACTGCTGAAAAACATACATATACAGTACCAGTCAAAGGTTTGGATACAGCTACTCATTTAAGGGTTTTTCTTTATTTGTACTATTTTCTACATTGTAGAATAATAGTGAAGACATCAAAACTATGAAATAACACATATGGAATCATGTAGTAACCCCCAAAAAGTGTTAAACAAATCAAAATATATTTTATATTTGAGATTCTTCAAATAGCCACCCTTTGCCTTGATGACAGATTTGCAAACTCTTGGAATTCTCTCAACCAGCTTCATGAGGTAGTCACCTGGAATGCATTTCAATTAACAGGTGTGCCTTGTTAAAAGTACATTTGTGGAATTTCTTTCCTTCTTAATGCGTTTGAGCCAATCAGTTGTGTTGTAACAAGGTAAGGGTGGTATACAGAAGATAGCCCTATCGAACATCTATGGAGAGACCTGAAAATAGCTGTACAGCAACGCTCCCCATCCAACCTGACAGAGCTTGAGAAGATCTGCAGAGAAGAATTGGAGAAACTCCCCAAATACAGGTGTTGCTAACATGTAGCGTCATACCCAAGAACACTCGAGGCTGTAATCGCTGCCTAAGGTGCTTCAACAAAGTACTGAGTAAAGGGTCTGAATACTTATGTAAATGTAATATTTTCTGTGGGGTTTTTTATTCTAAAAAACAGTTTTTGCTTTGTCATTATGGGGTATTGTGTGTAGATTGATGAGGGGAAAAACTATATTATCCATTTTAGAAAAAGGCTGTAACGTAACAAAATGTGGAAAAAGTCAAGGGGGTCTTAATACTTTCCGAATGCACTGTACATTTACATGCCACTAGGGGACAGCATCGCTGCTATTTATGGATATCAAGGCCAGTAAGTAAATGTACATGTCTCTGTCACATGTAGTGTAAAATATAAGTACAGTACTGCCAGTCAATAGCAAGTAAATCACACATTGCCTCACCAGTCCTTCACTGGAGTGCAATAGAAAGTCCATGTTAGATGCAGCCTCGATGTTCCCGGCCAGTGCTTTGACAAAGACTCCCTTTGGTGCATGCATGCTGAGAGAGCGGGTTGGAGACTCCAGCCTGGAACACACAGGAGAACATCAGTTTGATCAGTTCCACATATGACTGTGATAAAACAATCATTAACTGCTTGGAATTAAGAGTTCAAATTTCATATTGGCCTATTCCAAGATGTCAATGGTTATGGGATCCAGCATCTACCTCAAGTCTTTGAAGGGCTCAGCTTTGAGCAGGGGCGTCTCTACAGAGTGTTCAAACAGGGCACCTTCTAGACCTAAATAAAAACAAACACACAAGGTGCTCCTTATTAAGTTGATAGTTAATTACAATGAAACATCATTGGTGTTACCATAGGGATACAGGTTACATATAGTATTCTATTTCATTCTGCTATGTACTGTGAGTGGGTCTACAGGTCCTGACAGTCAATTGTTCCCCTAGGTGCTTGTCAACTGGTGTTAGTGAGAGGATGACATGTGCACTGGCTCAGAGTCACCTCCAACCACCAGACTTGAAGGAGAGAGAGAATGTTTGCTTTAATCACTGTGGTTGACAGCTCCATTGGCTAGCTAATTACATCTTTATTACCACCAGCCTTTGCCAATCGTATGTTACCATAGCATGCAAAGCTGCTCACCTGACATCACACTATAGAGTCTCACTAGGTCTGATAGTGATATTGTAACAGTATACACATCTTAAGCTTTGTTCTGTTTGTGGTTTTCTGGCCAAGGTTGTGTTAACTTTTGCTCAGTGTCTTGCTAAAGTGAAATGACCGTCACCGTTCAGCGGTACGTCAGGCTCCAGATGTCCGAGACATAATGAAGCTATCAAAGGACACTCTCTTCAGCTAATTACCCCACACAGCACGAGGGCACTGACCTCCCATCAATACTAAAACTGGACACAACAAAGAGATTTAGGCAAAATAGACAACTTGAGCATACAGTCTATAAACAATTGGGTGGACTCTGATATGTTTGACTTCCGTTCTTAGTTAATGTAGCTTCAATTTACATTATATTATAAATATACTTTAATTATAAACCAACAAATTAAAAAGCAGTGTTTCTGTCACCTTTCCTGTCATTTTTAGATGAATGAGCTTGACTTTCAATACCTTTTCAAGGACAACTTCGCAGAAAAAGTAATAAACTGCTCCAGTCCAGTAACTACTATGTCAAATGAAAATATATTACTTTGATATGTAAGAAAACACTCAGTGATTCAGTACATTGCTCTCATAAATTACAATAAAATGAATGAAAACCCTGTTTGTAGTTCATATCTGTAATGCTGTATACACATGTATGGGCTAAGTGGTGTGACACTGACAGTGCAGACATGATTGTACCTGTGACACGGAGCTTGTCTGTCCCAACAACCACCTCTTTGTCATCAGCAGAAAACAGCATCTTGGTGTTGGAGCTGATGACAAAGTTCTGTGCATTTCCCTGGGCCACATTTGGACCTAAAATGACACCAGGGAGAAATATTAGAGACCAGAAGCAGTCAAAGCTGTGGGACTGGGAGACATAGGCTTAGCATAATTGAGGTATCATATGCTGTATCACTAAAACATGTACATTTTGCACGCAGCTTTAAAATTTGGATGCATTTGTTCACTTTGTCACCTCTCTTTCATAAGAAATAAAGCCAGGGTGCCGGTAGGCCTACTGTCCAACTGTCTCCGGGCAGAAACAGGCCAGTGAGATATTTAATACACTTCAATACCATTTTCTATAAAAGAACAGAACAAGATGTTCTTTCCAAACGACTTACAGTATGTCTGAGGGGGAATAGACCAAATAACTGTTCTTTAAAACCCTTAAACTTCCTTCACAGAGGGTCACATAGATAGGTCAATGCCTTTTATGGCATAATGACCAAGAATACATAACAGTCTCGTGAAACACTGTAATTAGTTTAGTCGTTTGTTACCCCTCTAATTATGGCACACTCCTCTACGAACCCCACTGGCCAGCCATAAAAGGTGCGCAAATAATAGTCTCTGTAGGTCTGAGGCCCCTGGTGTAACAGATAGGCCATTCTGGTACTGATGATAGAAAGCTGGGCATGGGGTATTAATGGCAATCTGATGGAATATAAAAGGGGAGATGCGTTTTGTCATTGCTAATTTTGTATTACATACAATAGAGCTGCAGGACAAGTCCATGAATGAAATTGCTGAAGTGTCCATATATCAGTTGAATAGTGCAATTTATAAATATTGCTAGCATGCTGTATGTGTGTAGGTGTGTGTGTTTTCTGTCCACTTACCTACAGAGAGACTTCCTGTGACATCATTATTTTCATTGCGGGCATTGAGGGTGACGTTTTCAGACGAGTTCACCAAGAGAGAGGAGTCCTGGAAAAAAAATAACTCTTTGGTCATCAATAAGCATCCTGTGCATGTCAGATATCACTGGTCAGGACTTTAATTGAACATGGGGCACAACACAAAATGATGCATTGCCAATGAATGCTACAAAATGCATCGTTATGCTCACAGGTTCAAGTATCTGGTCTTCATTCATACCTTTCAGAAAGCACTACTGAGTTACAATAGGCTAAAGAGATGTAGCCTATTTGGGCAAGTCGTGAAAAGCAGGTTGTGTATAATGAACACTGAATCTAATTCAAAACTGTCGACTTCAGTGATGAAAGTGTCAGTCCATAAATGGTGAATACATTGCGTTTTTAATGAAGCTCAAAGACAGAGTGGGGGAAAACACAGCACAGTGAGGAAAAAACATAAACATGTAGACAACTGCTGCAAAGTGTTACCATCTGCTGCTCGATTGCACACCATTGACTGTTTTCCACCACAAATATCCAGGAGGTAAATAAGGAACTTGCTGCACTGTACATCCACAGGGACTGCCAAAACTTATTGAGTAAGACACATTTCCCAACTACGCAAGAGAACGATGTCAAAATACAGATCATCTGACTATACCTCAGGAAAGTTGTTTTGGTGTAATTGCCCAGTGTTTTTAACAGGAAGCGCTCCTAGATTCAACAAACAATCAACTTTGATTTCTATGGTTTCCTGACAATGAGTCAGAGCTTAGGAACCCAGACCACTTGTAATCAACACAACCCTATTGGACTGGGTATGAGTGTTTGAGGAGAAGGAGGAGCAGGAGGAGGAAGGAAGAGGAGAAGGAGGAGTGTAGGAGCCTGTTTGCTTACCTCTCTGGAGTGGATCTCTAGGGCGTAGAGAGGAAAGAGGAACTCTGACTCGCCGTCCTCAAGCCTCACTCCGTCCGATGTTACTTTTAGGTGTCCCATCCCTTCCTGCAATGACAAGCAGAAAGAATTAACTCAGCAAGGCATCAGAGAAAAGGCAGTCCACAGGGTCCTACAAGAAATTCACTCCGTAACCATGACCATACTGTGTCCCCAAGGATTTCTGTGACACCATGTGTTGTTTCTAACTCTGGATGGTGAGTGAATCTATTTTAGGTGCTGGTCTCTGCTGGGTATAGTGTTGGGAGTTAAACACACTGTAGTAAATATATGATTCATAGCACCCCAGGCAATAGTGACTTTGATAATGATCCAGTGTGAAAGAAAAGCAGAATCTCTGATTTCAATTCCACCTAATAACTACTTCTCTCAGGCTATATTCCAAAAGGACGGAGGAATCATGAAATGTGTATAAAACTAAGCTTACTGTGCTAGAGGGCAAATGTTGGTTTTTATTCATCCCACCAGGCAGCCATTGGATGCCAAGGATAAGAGACATGTGGCTATACCCTCCAGGACTGAGGGTAAACTCAAACTAAAGCAGCAGAGATCTATGTGTTTGCTCTGCCAATGCAGTCACTACATTCCCAGGGTGTGTTGTGTTGTGATGTTTCAGTTACTCCTAAGCCCTACTTATACCTGGTGCTAACATGAGTCCTTTGTCCTGATCTTGTCTAAATTCTAATTGTGCCTTCATTTCCAGAAATGTGTCTACACATGGTATTAAAATGTGTCTGCTATCTGTCCACTGTGTCTGCATTGTGACCTGATTTCCTGGTCTCTTCCTTTATATAAACGATTTCACAGCTAAATAGTATGTATTTATTGTAAGACACATATTGATGTAATAAGTTAATGGTTACACCTGTCAAAGATTTTAGAGGGCGGAATAATTATGATTTAAATGGTTTCTCTGTCCAGATCTGTCTACACTTGTAAGATATCCAGACACAATGCGTTTTCTGACTACTTCCGAAGGGTTGCAGGATGATCTGATCACAATCAGATCACAATTGTGTCTTTTGATTGTCTACACCTGTCTAAAAATGTGGGCACAATAAGAATGTGGACAAAATCAAGACAAAGGACGTAAGTTAGAAGCAGGTATAAATGGGGCTTCTATCACTTTTTAAACATTACTTAAATTGTAAATCAATGCAAAATTAATCAAAACATTTTTGCCTAATACATTATCACATCATATTGGCTATATGCTTGGCCTGCCAATATTGTTCATCTCAGACCATATTATATTTCAAAACTCGAGCTTTCATAACAAAATAGATTAGTTGTTGTATCACTTGAGGCACAGCTGAGCATAAATTGAAATAAGTAGCTTTTTATTTTACTGAACTGGATGGTCAGTCTCAGCGGAGGGAAGGAGAGAGCAACAGAGGATCCGCCTCTCACGGTCCCTGCTCTCTTCTTTCCTCCAGTTGAGTGACCAGAGAGGGTACACCTCCTCCCATTGATGTCGAAACTCGAGTCGCACCGCATTATTTCTGCCTCATTGACAAATTCATGTTGTTCCCATGACCAGAGAATGTGAAATATTCCTCGATATTAATATAGACAGAAGGAGCTGCTAGTAATAAAAACGCTGGCCAATTGATACACTTCGCTACTAAGAGCCAGTTTGATCAGAAATTAGGTCGGGGCGCCGTATGGATGGTGTGACGCAATTGCAGAGCCTCCAGAGGAATGCAGAGGCCAAATTGAGCTCTGTACGGAATCGTCGTGCGCCTCCGACATTTTTTAACACTGCAGAGGGCTCAGTCAAATATACTTATAACTAAATCAAGATAGACCACAGCCTGTCGTTTCAAACGGGAACAAATGAGTCATAGTGGGCAGAACAAGCAAGGAGGGGATAGAGCCAAGCACGGGCTAGAGAGATACTATTGGCGAGTTTTAGCATGCATGCGCATATTTCCGTTAGGGAACGCCTACTCTGTGAAGTGCGCGTGTGCAATAACTCAATTTGCGTTTGCACTCCTTCTAAACAATAAAAAATAAATAAATGTTGGCGACGGGGAAAGTCTTCAAAACGTAGTTCACTCTGTTCGTTACAGATTCTAGTTTTAGGAACAGAAAACTGTATTGATATCAAATGTTTAATCGATGGGAAAATGTGTAGAATGTCGGCCAAAATCCATCTCGTTCCATCTTCTCCCACTACCGCCCCTGGGCTTCCTCTCACTACCATATTTGGTAGTGAGTAGAAACGCCAAACGGATGCGTTACATTTATACTTCTAGTGAAATATATGTCTCATTGTTCTATATGTGGCTCAGAAGCTCCTCATTGATATGATTGGTTGACAGTAGGTGGGGCGGGAGGTCCTGTTAAACACAAACTCACTTCCTTGACAACAGCACCGCGAAGCGCAAAACGCATGTTTGCTCTGACTTCTGCAGAGGCCGTATTACCGTAAATGCCATACAGCCAATGCAGGCGTCAGATTGAGTTTGCGGTGCCTTTTAGTCATTGCAGCTGCCGTGCGAGATGGAAGTAAGGAGAAGAATCTCACTTATAAAAACAGCAGCTCTTTGCTGTATTCTTTGACAGTTTCTCCCTGGTAATGGTTTTAAAAGTTATGAAATCTCAAGTAACTGAACTCTATACTACTCTGTAATTGGTCATCTCTGTATAGCCGTCGCAAGATCCACTTGTTGATGCTTATTTATTTAGGCCTCATTCCCCCTATCTAATATACATAATGCAGCCCTCATCCTCCACATACAACACTCTGCCAGTCACATTCTGTTAAAGGTCACCAAAGCACACACATCCCTCGGTCGCTCGTCTTTTAAGTTCGCTGCAGTTAGCGACTGGAACGAGCTGCAAAAAACACTCAAACTGGACCGTTTTATCTCCATCTCTTCATTCAAAGACTCAATCATGGACACTCTTACTGGCAGTTGTGGCTGCTTCGCGTGGTATTGTTGTCTCTACCTTCTTGCCCTTTGTGCTGTTGTCTGTGCCCAATAATATTTGTACCATGTTTTGTGCTGCTGCCATGTTATTGTCATGTGTTGCTGTTGTCGGTCTGTTGTAGGTCTCTCTTTATGTAGTGTTGTCTCTCTTGTCGTGATGTGTGTTTTGTCCTATTTTATATTTATGTTTTAATCCCTGCCCTGTCCCCGCAGGAGGCCGTCATTGTAAATAAGAATTTGTTCTTAAACTGACTTGCCTAGTTAAATAATAATATCAAACTCTGTGGGTCGTGGAACCTATAGGCACGGTGATTCGAGCTATCTGATTGGCTATCCTTGTCAGCCTGGTAGGCGGAGTTTGTCACTACAGACAAATGAAAAGGTTAAAAATGGGAACACGCTGCGTACCCAGCGCGCAGAGCTTCTAAATCAAATGCACCTTCCGCCAAAAAACGCAGTCGAATGAAAAAATAAATAAAGAAGCGGAAAAGCCTTTATCGTTGGCTTTTCTACAGAAATGTTTGGTGATCGACCAGTCGATCGCGATGGACCGGTTGGTGACCACTGTTCTAGAGCATCTTCATAAATCCACATTTGCATCTGGAGGGATGTTTCTTTGTCTCATTAACAAACATTTCTAATTTTTAATTGATTCAGGAAAAATATTATATGGCGTTTTGTCCATACAACCACCCCAAAATATAGCTTCCTGACATCCAGGACCTCAATATCAGGAGGTGTCAGAGGAAGGCCCTAAAAATTGTCAAAGACTCCAGCCACCCTAGTCAAAGACTGTTCTCACAGCAAGTGGTACGGGAGCGCCAAGTCTAGGTCCAAGAAGCTTCTAAACAGCTTCTACCCCCAAGCCATAAGACTCCTGAACAGCTAATCAAATGGCTACCCAGACTATTTGCACTGCCCCCCAGGTTTTATTTTCTTAAAACTGCATTGTGGGTTAAGGGCTTGTAAGTAAGCATTTCACTGTAAGGTAGAATTTGATTTGATTTTAAATCTGTCTGTAGTCTATAGTAAAGGTCAGGTAACGTGTTATTAATGAGCTAGAGCTAAGTGGTCTTTGGAGAGCCATGTCAGTGACCCAACATACCGTGTTAAACCACATGACCCGGAGGATCCATATGGTAAGGGCAAAGTTCACAGTGAGGATGATAATGAGCAGCAAGACAAACAAGTAGAGGCAGCGCTTCCTCCAACCGTAGATCCCGATCTTATAAATTGAGTCAGGGACCGGGGCAGGGACACTGCTGTCCTGGGTGGTGTTGACATACTGCTCCCTCACCATCTGCTGGGGAAAACACATGGACAAGAAAAGAGGCAGTTTAGATCAATGGACATGTCTGACTGACTATACATTACCCTGAAGTGGCAGTTATTTATAATCATCATCATCATGCATCACCAGTGGACTTGCTTAGTTAAATGAAGGTTGAATAAAACAAAATCTATTGGAAATTGCCTCATATTATTAGCAACCATGTACAGTACAATGCCTGTTCTTATGACTCTAAACACCTCCGTCACTAATGATCAGCTGGATATCTGGCCAGAACACATGGAAAACTTGAATATATTTCTGACATCTCAAAGATGGCAAGAGAGAGAACTCCTCATTCCATTGGCTTTAGTTTTAAGTCCAGACCATATACTGTAGAACTGAACAGAGCGTGATTCTTGGGTTCTATCGGAATGCACACTCATATAAATCAACAGTACCAGAGATATAAATGGCAAAGGCTTTGCTGCTTCTTCATATTTTTGTCATACAAGAGCAAAATGATCTCAATTATTGACCAGTTAGAGCTAACTTTTTTTTTTTCAAGCATTCTACTCTTCTGTAAAGGGTGGATCGATGATATGAAACAGAGACATGAAAAGCCCAGTAATATTTCTAAAGAATGCGCTGAGAATATAGTCTGAGGGCTGAGCACAAAGCCATAGCTTTTTTGCCCTACAGGAATGGAGCCAGGGCTGGTGTCACATTTAATTGATTAATCAACGTTTATACTTTCATTCAAGTCAATGCCTGAAGAAAATTAATTGAGTTGTAGGCAGTAGCTAAAAAAATGCCTTTCACGAACAATGACAATGAAACAAGCCCTTTCACCAAATAATCTCCACCCTGAATCCTAGAATCATGTTTAACACTGCGTGAATAAAGTATATACAGACACCATGATTAAATGTGACTGATAAAGGTGATACAAATGAATTAATCTGTTCATTTAATTTCATCTCTGTCAGCACCAGTGGAGGACAGCTCATAGTAATGGCTGGAATGGAATAGATGTATTCCATCTACTCCATTCCAGCCATTACTATGAGTCATCCTCCCCTCACCAGCCTCCACTGGTCGACACCAATACTGCAAATTATTTCACACAACATAGTTTCTGTATCATCCCAGTTTCCCCAAGATCTGCTGTTTACTTCATACTGACATTAGCTTGTTGACAAAAACGAAACAAATGGTAAACTGACTGTCTAGTTGATTTGTTTCATGCCAGTGTGTAATGGAGACATAGCAGCTTGGGTGATTTACATATGGACAGATGCTCCGCCTCATTGGAGGAGTAAACATGGTCTCCACCATGTTTAAGGAGCAACTTTTCATTGTGATCTATAATTCTTTCCTGACATGAACAGATGCTAAGCTAGTACAGCACCTCAGTGTAATTTGGCTGGCTCCCAACCAATAATAATAAGGTTAGGCCTACCTGGAGAGGCTGGGGAAGTTAACTGGCAATGTGTGGCACTATTATAGCTTTGTTTTTATTATAACTCCTAATTTCTGTTTGTTAAGACAATTTTTTTACTGAATACCACCATGTTGCTCCCTCAGCGGTATATCTTAGTGACTAAATCAAAGGTAGATGGATTAATAGTATACATGCTCCCTACTTGGGTCCGTTCCCTAGGAAGAGATGTTTCAGAGAAGATGATAAACGCCTAGTCATTGCATATACAAACAGCTTGTTTCCTGCTGTTACCATAAAAATGCAAACTTGCAAAGGCAGCAAGTGTGTTGGAATAAAGGATAGAGAGTATCTCTCACCACCAGGTCCCACCTCTCCTCAGGACCTGTCACACTGTATCCACAGACTAGCAGTGATAAATAACCCTTATTCACACAAATGATGTAGCAGAAAAAACTAACCCAAGGAAATGTGGAGGTAATCTTTGTTGTGTGGTATGCTTTTTTTTATATACCAATGCTCATTTGTATTGTTAATTGGACTGAGTCATCAGAATAAATCATAATGACAAATTGGATTGCAACAGTTCCCAAAATTGGTTTCCTCTTGACCCATCTTATAGTGAATACAAACTATAACTAACTGAAAAGAACCATCCACACAGGGCTTATACCCTTTCTTTATAAAATGGTACCATAGAATATAAATTAGAGATGCCCATACAGTGTGTTAGCAGTATGAATTTAAGAAAGTGCATATATGTGCAAAAAAAATTACACTGTAATAATACTGTGTGGAGTGCCAAAATTAATAATAAAGGTTGAATAACTGAAATGTTAATTGAGGTGTTAATGAATCTTCTTTCCCTAATTAATTTAAAGAGAAGCATTAGGAAGAGAGCTACTGCTAAAACAACAGTGTGGGAGCAGCCTGGTGGCAGAATTTCTTAAGGTTTTCAGGCTCCAGTTTCAGCGTGCCAGCCCAGCCACAGACCAATCTTACCATAGCAACCCAAATAAACATTCCTTAAACAACCTCACCACTGGACTGCAATGGAAAGAATCCTCCTCAGCTAATGTGCTTTAGGAAACAAAATGCTAGTCATGTCACTTTCACAGAACAGAAGCCTAGTAGTTGAACACAATTCTTTATGAGGCCTGATCACATGAAAAGGCTTTTAAAACTAATTTAAAAAGCCCAATAAGACTTCACTGTTCTCCTATTATGAAGAGTATTGAGTTCACCTTATAGACTTTTAACATTGCTTTTTATCTTGGGGCCCTTGTCCATTAACCTCAAACCAGTGATGCTACGATTACTGCCATGTTCTGTCACCTCACTTTGACCTGCTCAGGTGCCAGCAGAACTTCCAAAGCCCCATAGTGAGTTAGCTGGAGGATATTCACATAACGACTGCTGGGGGAAAAAACAATACTCAGGAGCTCAAATGTGAGCTGTCGGAAAGAAGGCGATCGAAGGCCAAGCCCTTTCAGTTCTCTGCTAAGTGTTTTGTCTCTGTCTAAGCTGCTGTGTCCATGTCTCACATCTGCTGTAATGCTTCCACTTCTAAAAATAGGGCATAGCATTGGGTTCTAAATTTTAAAAGAGCCACAGGACATAACATGAGCAAAACTAATCAACAGAATGATATGATACAGTAACAAGGGAAATTAACTTAAATTGTAACTGAAGTACACTGTCAACTTTTTTCTGTCTTCGAATATTCTTGACCATGTATGGTCAAATTATTACCAGCACATGAAACAATAGTTCTGGGACAATAAATCCACTTACATTTAAATTCAAGAGTTTTTCTTTCTGTAAAAATCACACATCTAAAATAAAAAAGTGAAAATAAGCAAAACAATAAGGACACCAATGTCACCACCAGACAATCACAAGACAGGTCAAAGTTTAGACTGTGAAGACTTGAGTTTAAACACTAGAGTATTCAAAAGCTGCAGATATTCACAGAGCACTGACTAGTACAGTAGCAATGACAATGAGAGCATGTTGCCTACCTTTGTGTGCTGAGACAACGAGCTTCCTCTCCGGTAGCAAACAGAGCTCTTCTGAAGCAGCAGTAAAAGGGGTAGCAGCAGTGGATCCCTTGCCTCGGATGTCTGTCAGGCGTTCAACAGCTGCGTGCCATAAATCTAGCCATGGAACTGCCCCAACTAATCACCATGAGACGGCGCTCCCACTTCCTGCATATCAAATGTGCCTCTCTCTCTACCTTGGGCTTCCCTTCTTATTTTGATTACCCTCTCAAATCATCTCTGCGAGCAGCCAACGCTCATTGATACAGCAGGGTATCTGTGACTCTGGGAAATACTTTCAAAAGTGTCGAGGTGGGAAATCAGTTGTCTGGAATCTGATGTGCCCTTAGCCTCCATGAATACCAGTGTGTCACTTGCAAAGCATGAGCTTGAGTCTAATTTAAGAAGCTTCAGTTATAGCTTTCACTTGGGAGTTTGGCAGTGGTCTTCTTGACAGCTTCAGTATGACAGGTAGACCTGGTCGATCTTGTGGAGGGCTGTCAGTAACAGAAGAGACAGACAGGCTACAACTAGGAGCATGTATTAAATACTTACGCTAAAACATTTTAGTTCTATTCTACTATTTACATTATGTTCCACAGGAGATTGGTGGCACCTTAATTGGGGAGGAAGGGCTTGTGGATGGAGTTAAATAAGTGGAATGGTATCAAATACACGAAACACACGTTTATTTGGATGATATATACAATGTGTATCCCATACATATGACTAATACATTTGTATTAATAGATAGTGGCGTTACTGTAGCAGAAGTTGAAATGGAAGCAGTGTGGGGAGTTTGTTATGCAGAGCTTTGTATCATTTCACTCAACCTTGATTCATACTATTATATGAAGACATGGCAAATTGCTACCAGCAGAGATGGAACAGTAACAAAATATAAACAGCTTAGTGCATATGCTAATCTGTTTCTTGGTCAAATATTTACTTTAAATACATTTCTTGGTCATTTGACAAAAAGTTAAACAATTACACGTGACTATTAAATGTGACATTTAACCGCTGTAGCATACAGTTATCCATATAAATCAATAAGTAATGGGAGAAAAATTAAGGAAACCAAAAGTTGTTTTGCTCTCATAGGCGTGATGCCAGAGGACCCGATGGTGGCAGATGAGGGTGAGAATCAGTCAGTGTTCCGTGGACTGTTTTCTTTCTTCCATCGCCGCTCAAGGTAGTGCTGTGCAATGACGAGCGGCAGCATCCATCAGTAAGCTACCCTGCGTCTCACCCACCCCGAGCTCAAGCCCCTAAACTGAAGCAGAGAAGTTCATTTATTTCATGACATTTGTCAATAAATAACTCACTCTTCAGTTGCCTGTAGCAGCTCTTTACATGCATCCACTGCTGACTCCAACACGGATGAAAGCAGAAACACATTGGTCTCTCGTTATCCGGGATCTTTGGGACCCCCCCCAACATGGAAGTTTAAGTTAAAAGGTTACAGTAGGGGTTATGGTTACGTTCCAACCCTACCAGAAATGCATCGAAACAATCCACCTTATTTGGAATACAGGAACCCGGAGGTCCTACTGAATTTAATGGGTGACAAAATTAACAAATACAGCTCAAGTGAAAGCACAAATGTAGGGTTGGCCGAGTTCCATTATAAAGGAAGCATTGATACTAATTGAACACAACACACTAAGTGAGGTGTAAACATCCTCGGCAGCGTGCCTCCAAGGGGACGCCTCAGCCCACTCGTCTTCTGTCCCAAAGCACCATTTTGATAGTGTAATACCGCCACAACACTTCACACCACTTAGTTTTATGTTACACGCCACAGCACTGTCCTCTCCCACCGGAATTACACTTTCAAACTTATTTGATGCAAGGGCAAGACTGAAAAACCACCAACAGTCAATGGCAGGTCTGAGGCCCTGGACTTGATTTGGCAACGATGTTCACAGTGAAGTTGAAGTGAGTTGGAAGTGTTTTCATGCAGAGGAAACATTGTATGTAATATTGTAACCCCAATTTGTTCAAAGTCTAGGTTTGCACCTTGTGGATATTGCTAGATCAATTGCTGTGTACATTAGAATATATCAAATAAGAGTTGTCATTCTGAAACTAGATTCACAGATCTCCAGCCAAATGCAATTGAGTGTCAACTCATTCAAGCTAAATGATCTGGAGCTAAAAGGTCCTTCAACACTAAGAGTACACAGACATCAGGGAGAATATCACAAGGAATACAAAAAAACGAAATGCAAATCTCTTTTAAGAATTTTATTCGCCTTACATCACATCTGAACACAGGAATCACAACCTGAAAAAAACAAGATGATTTTAGATGGTATTTATAGCCGTAGTCCTCCAACCTGCCTGTTAACATGTGTGTAACATATTTAACGCCAACACATTAAAATCAGATAATACCAGCAACAGTGAATTGCAGTGAGGAATATTCAGTTTGTCGCAATAAAATGTAGGCCAGTTCCATCAGGACTATCATAACATACCAGTTTATGCTTTCTCTTCCTTCTCTGCCTTTGATGCCTTAGCTGCCTTCTCAGGCTTCTCAGGCTTGTCTGGAACCACAACACCACCCTCCTCCTCGGGACCCTTGGTGTTACGTGTGTAGATCACCTGCGATCTGTGTTTTGACACCAACTTGATCATGCCTAGAGGGGTTGCAGAATGGAACGTGCCATTTATTTTGTACAGATATTGAAATACTATGGTCCCACATTACCAACTCACCCAGAAAAGTCAGACCCACTCACTGCCCTGACAAGTTAGGACAATATACACAACACTTGATGCTGAAAGAGCAGACATCAAGTTACAGTGCCAGTCTTAGTAGTCACTGATCAGAGCCAATATTGACCAAAACGACAGTATTTTCCCCCCCTGAAGGAAGACTATACTGCCGACAGGTGTTAGAAGTGACATTGAAGGGAACAGGACTTACGAACATTACAAAACATGTTAATTTTGTAGTAAGAGTTCTAATTCTGAAATATTTAGTGTTTCATTTGGAAGGCAAGTGAGAGGAGCACTAAACATCGGTATATGTAAGTGGGGCTTAACAGGCTTTGTAAAAGTATCTGTACCAGTTGGCTCTGCGGCAGACCCACAAGAGTCAGTGCCTTGTTGAGTCAAACTGGGGTTCACTGTAGCAAAGCTCAAAATTGAACCAGATCATTGTCCTCAGACTACTGACACAGAGTGTAGCATGCAAAAAAAAAAAAACTATTGTAGATAAACATGACAGTAGTGTACCAGCAGTCCATGCAAAAGAGTGTATATGCCTATTCTGACAAACATGTACCATCCGCACTTTGATGTTAGGGCCCTGCCTTACATAAAGTCAGATGTGGCTACCCGACTAGTTCTTAATTTAAGCAAATTCACTACAAGTAAACACTGTGGTTGAGAATCAAGAGCAGGGGTCAGGGTTTACCTTTGCTGAGCAGTTCCTGGAGGGCAGCCCTGGCCAGAGACCCTCTGATCTTTAGCCTCTCGGACACAACTGCTGGTGTGATGAGCTTGTAGTTGGGCACTTCCTTGTTCAACTTTTCATAGGTGGCCTTGTCGAAGAGGACCAGGTTGTTGAGCTTATCCCTCACCTTTCCCTTGGACCACTTCTGCTCAGGGGAAATGGGAGAGGTTGCTCACTCCTGACAGTGCAACCATTTTATGACACCAAAGGAATAAACCCCCAAGAATAGATCAATGGATATCAGGACATACCTTCTTCTTGGCTTTGCCTCCGGATTTGTTGGCTGGGTCCTTGTCCTTTTTGGACTTCCCGGAATCCTTCCCCTTGCCCTTGGCGTCTTTAGGAGGCTGGAATAAGCCACATCACAGTACCATTATCTTACTTATGCGGAATGAACCACCACACATTCCCTAAAACTAGCAAACTTCTGCTGGTAATTTGTAAGTGCACTATAACTTAGAAGACAACGTCAGTTGGTTTGCTAATTCAGATAGCCACTAACGTTAGCCCATCAATTGGAATTGAACCAAATAGGATGTACGCCTGTGCATATTTTAGTAGTGTCTGTAAATCTAGTTAGACCTAAATTAACTAGCGACGGCCTAGTCACAGGCTAACAACTAGCCAGCTAATCAACAATTGACTCCAGTCTAGACTCCAGCCAACCGTGGTCTGCAGAGAACTAGCGGGCAGTTTGCATATTCGGATCAATTGATACATGTGTGGGAAAGGTCAGACTATGAGATATCAACACATTGGGGCATGATAAGACAACTGATTGTCTGCAACATAAACCGGTGGTTGGCTGATCACGCAGTGCACCATCAGCCGCAGGTCAGCTAACGTAGCCAAGCCAGCTACCGTTAGCTAGAAAGCATGTCCAACTAGGAATCGTAAAGTGAGCTATTCCATCCATAATCACAGTCAGAACGCTGCGGACAAATAATATTTTCCACCTACCCATCCCGATCTATCCAGACTGAACTTTTTCGAGTCAAATATTTTGTTCGCCCTCGAATTTAAAGAAAAATTACGCTAATACTCTTACCATGATGTCCCACCGTTAAGATGTCGGAGTGAAAGGAAGTTCAACCCGTGCACGAGCCCCTAAGAGAACCCGTACATGTGGATGTGGAAGTATGGTTCTGGGTAATGTAGTTTATTTTTGCTATACTGTTTCTATAGATTGGTTTTAGAATGAATAATAAACAAATCTGCAAAATAAATATAGATGCCATATTAAACAAAAAATAATAATACGAATGAACACGCATGTAAAGTTACCTCTGTTCAAGATTATTTTAGATTTTGTCTGAAATATTTCCTGTCACGTGACAATATTGTCAGCTGTGCGGAAAAAAGGGCAAAGAGGGCGATATTCAGTGTGTATGTTGTAAATAAGGCTGGGGGATTAATTTACCAGTATGACAATTATGTACCGAGAGCAGAAGCAGAGAAAACATTCAGCTATCCTTTAGATTTGGTGTTAAAGATCCACGATGATAAAGTTGTTGTATCATTTGGTCAACGCGATGGAATCCGAGGTAGGTTGTCCGCAACTGTCAAGTGATCACATCAGTGCTTACAAAGTTGACATAGTGATAGCTGGTAGTACATGTCATGGCTGGAACTCAAATGTTGCATTCTGTATGCTTCTATTTATTGTTAACATTGTGCACGCATACTTCTATTAATCTAGTGGGCCATGCTTTACTGTCCATCGATGGATTGGACGTCAACGGTAAGTTCACGGCGGATGGGAAGGAGATCATCGAATACTTGAAAGACTCAACAAACTATCAGTTGTCCATACGGTTCGGAAGGGCTCGCTTGAGCTCCAATTAAAAACTGATGCTGACTTCAATGTTTCATTCGTAAGTAGTTACACTTCTCGTAAGTAGGTACACTTCTCAGGTGATTACAACTGTCAGCTCTGACATGAATAAATCCTTTGGTCTATGGTTACATTTGCTTTTCCATGATCTTGCTACATGTTGTGTTGTACTTTTTCCTAGGTTGTTTGCTATTGGTTCACAGCTGTCCCCTGAAGTTGGCAGTACAGGAATTGAGATGCTGGAGACAGATATGTTCAAACTGCACTGCTTTCAGACACTCACTGGTAACGCCATGCATTCAAACACTGCTATCAGTCTCTGTGTGCGATGCCTACATGCAATGCACTTGGTTTGAAAAACGAAATCTGCCTCAGTGTCAACTTATTTTTCAGCTATAAAGTTCATTGTGCTGACAGACCCCCGGCAGTCTGGCATTGATGCACTCCTGAGGAAGATTTACGAGATCTATTCAGACTTCGCCCTCAAGAACACCTTCTACTCTTTGGAGATGCCTATCAGGTAACTTTCACATGTTAAATATCTGCCCTCTGTCACATGAGTCTCTATCAGTTATCCATTTCATTGATGAGCAATCATGGCAAGATATATTTTGCCCTCTCTTGTTACAGGTGTGAACTCTTTGATCAGAATTTGAAGGGTGCATTGGAGATAGCAGATAAAGCTGGTAACTTTGGACCTGGATCTAGAGTAGGAACAAGGATGAATTGCTCCTGAAATGTTGTTATTGAATTGTGTTTGTTATGACTGGGAAGCTACAGTACAAGCATATGGGTCAACATGTCTCCAAGCAGTGCTGCTATTTCAGAACTAATGTTTATTTTTATTTTTTATTTAACCTTTATTTAACTAGCAAGTCAGTTAAGACCAAATCCTTATTTTACAACGACGGCGAAACCCGGACGACGCTGGGCCAATTGTGCGCCGCTCTATGGGACTCCCGATCACGGCCGGTTGTGATACAGCCCGGGATCAAATCATGGTCTGTAGTGATGCCTCTAGCACTAAATGCAGTGCCTTAGAACGCTGCCTTAGACTGCTGCGCCACTCAGGAGCCTTGATTAACTTGTATATGATAAGGATATGTTCTACTGGGATACAATGTAAATACTGATTTTTTAGATTTGTTTTTACATACTTTAAGATTAAACACCACTATGTTATGTTTTGATATCTCATCTCTCTTTTCAATGCAATCCTTTAGAAGTAAAGTCAAGCACAACATAAGGTCTTTTATCGAATCAAACAGATTGCACCCCTATAATGAGATGTGTCAAGTGCCATTTTCAGAAATGAACAGTACATTAAAATGCCTTGGTTTCAAATTATAAGAATTATAAGATTATGCTCAAATTAAAATCATATTGACACACATTTTCAATAATTAAATCTCGGATCTATTTTAAGCCATGAGCATTGAAAATAGTTTTAAGTAGCACAACATAGTTGATGTACTTGTACCTGAATACTCTCTGAATACATCTTCAGTGAAAATAAATGATCCCTGGATCAACTCCATGTCTCACCATCTCTTAAAACAAGAATATACAGGACCATGTCTCCTGTCAATTCCAAAACACTTCACAAATAAGAAAATGTACATTCTTATCCTAAGTTTCCCATATTGGCAACAGAGAGTTATGAGGTGTAATAATCAGTTTGCCTTCCTTGGGAAGTGACCCATCTTGGTTCTGATGTTCCGCAGCAAGAAGAAGCTGATGGTAGTGACGAGACAGGTGATCTCTGCTACCCAGAAGGCCATTTCCCAGCCGTGGTGCTTGGCGATGGTGCTGAATGGCAGTCCAGAGCAGTAGCCACCAACTGATAACAATACAGGGATGTCAATTAGGCTGGTTCTCATAAATAATAGGATATACAGATTTAGTCATTGAACTACATGTCTGGTACTGCTAGTAAAGCCAAGACATTACACAAAAATGTGTGAAAAGCATTCATTAGAATTTGAGACGATTAGGTTGAGATAAACTTACTGTTGGCCATTAGGGCAACGATAGCATGTGATGTTCCACAATAGTTTGAAGGAGCACTCTCATTGGCTATCACGCCATGAGATGAGAAGCCAAAAGTAGCCCCCAAGAAGAGGATCCATATCTGAATTTATAACATAAAAAAGAAAACCATGAACTAACAAACATAGACTGATAGTGTACTGGCTCTGAAAGGAGATTTGAGTAGCATAGTGTCTTTACTATACCTTTGGGCTGTCTGGAGTGACAGTGACCCGGAATAGTTACATGGAACCAAACATCCCAGCCATCATGGAGATCAAGAGAAAATGACGGGGTTTTCCATGGCTTTTCATGCCTTGCTGTACAAAAATTAATATAGTACCTTACAAACACTGCTTTAATTTTTTATAGATCTCTGAATTAATGTATGATGCCACTGTCAACCCACTTGTGCCACAGCCTTGTCAGTGAAGTATCCTGCAGCTAAACGCCTCCAACCTCCAGGGCACTCATGTAGGAACTGCCTGTGAAAAAGAGCTGCATTTAGGCAAACCTAACAAGAAGCAATTATTATTGAGTTATCAACAGTAAGCTATTGCACACTTGTAAAACAGGCAGGTTAGCGTTTTGCGTCATGAATCTTGTTCTGGAGGCAGCTCTGCAGAGTGGTCACTAACTGGCACAGCCACAGTCATAAAATCTGATTTTAAACCTAACCTTAACCACACTGCTAACCATAATGCCTGACCCTAACCTTAAATTAATACCAAAAAGCACATTTTTGTTTTCATGAATTTTCACAATATAGCTACATTTTGACTTTGCAGCTGGCCTACCTAAGGGGAAATCGCTGTTCTGCCTCCAGGACAAGACATGAAAATAGACATCAACCTGTGTAAAACAGAGGGACAATGCCGGTGTTAATGTATCAGACTTCCAAACCAATGAGTGTTGACTGCCCCTTGTCCTGGATGAGGAAGAGCTGGCCCCAGTCAGTGCAGGCCGTCTTCACCCCGAACACCACCAGGTAGCCCACAGACAGCAGCCACAGGTAGGGGGACAGGATGAACTCTTTGAAGGTGGTCTCATCACTGGATGAGCCTGGGAAAGGAAAGAGGTTTAAGTCACACTAGCACATCACTTAGAGAGTGGCTCCCGAGTGGCGCAGCAGTCTAAGACACTGCATCTCAGTGCTAGAGGTGTCACTACAGACCCTGGTTTGATTCCAAGCTGTATCACAACCAACCGTGATTGGGAGTCCCATAGGGCAGCGCACAATTGGCCCAGCGTCATCCAGGTTAGGGTTTGGCCGGGGTAGGCCGTAATTGTAAATAAGAATTCGTTCTTAACTGACTTGCCTAGTTAAGTAAAGGTTAAATAAAATCTTGAACTCGTTCACGCTAGCATGTGAGGGGCACACTGGGTGCAGAGTAAATTCTCACAGAGTGTCACTGATTTTACACACAATTTCACATGCAGACAATACTCAGAAAAGCATGTGTTCAAATGAAAACTTGTGCATATCACATTCACACACATTTTTAAATGTTTCAACCACAGAACCAAATGAGGTTAGCTCCAAGCTCTGACCTGCTTTGACCTTCTTGGCCCCACCAGTGTCGATGTTGGGCAAGCCCACGTCCTTGGGCTCGTTCCTGATCAACAGCAGGCAGACGAAGGAGACCACAGAACAGGAGAGGCCTGAGATGGACAGGGTCGTCCTCCAGCTGTAGCTCTGGGCCATCAATGTTGCAATAATGGGGCCTAAACTCCCAGCCAGGTTCATACTGCAGGACAGAATCGCCCACCACGTCCCAAACTGAGAGGGCTCGAACCACTGAGGAGCAGAAGGGAATGACATATCATAATATCAGACTAGTGATGTGCTGCGTGGCTTGACACGACTGGTGTTGAATGGACAGGGATATACAGTTCATTCGGAAAGTATTCAGACCCCTCGACTTTTTCAAAATGTTGTTACGATACATCCTTAATCTAAAATTTATTAAATCTTCTTCTTTTTTTCATCAATCTATACACAATACTCCATGGTGAAGCATGGTGGTGGCAGAATCATGCTGTGGGGATGTTTTTCAGCTGCAGGAACTGGGAGACTAGTCAGGATCAAGGGAAAGATGAACAGAGCAAAGTACAGAGAGATCATTGATGAAAACCTGCTCCAGAGCGCTCAGGACCTCAGACTGGGGAGAAGGTTCACCTTCCAACAGGACAACGACTCTAAGCACACAGCCAAGATAACGCAGGAGTGGCTTCTGGACAAGTCTCTGAAAATCCTTGAGTGGCTCAGCCAGAGCCTGGACTTGAACCCGATCGAACATCTCTGGAGAGACCTGAAAATTGCTGTGCAGTGACACTCCCCATCCAACCTGACAGAGCTTGAGAGAATCTGCAGAGAAGAATGGAAGAACCTCCCCAAATAGAGGTGTGCAAGCTTGTAGCGTCATACCCAAGAAGACTCAAGGCTGTAATCACTGTCAAAGGTGCTTCAACAAAGTACTGAGAAAAGGGTCTGCATACTTATGTAAATGTGATATTTCAGTTTTTATTATTTTATAAATTTGCAAAATAATTGAAAAAACTGTTTTTGCTTTGTTATTATGGGGTATTGTGTGTAGATTGATGAGGGGGGGACAATTTAATTAATTTTAGAATAAGGCTGTAATGTAACAAAATGTGGAAAAAGTAAAGTGGTCTAAATACTTTCCAAATGCATTGTACAAAATGGTACACTGATTGACCAATCCTTTAACAGTGCAGGCAATTGATTGATACGTGTCTGACAGCTTCATATCATGGGACTACAGTGTTGCTTCCTGGTCCTACCTTGCGCAGCACCCTGCCACATGGCCCTGGCCCAGGCCATTGAGGAACCAGAGACCAGAGAAAACAGCCACAGTGGAGGACCAGGAGAAGACCACGTTGATGGCACCCACCATGAACAGGCCAATGGAGAAGAGCCAGCGGGCGCTGATCTGATCCGACAGGACACCGCTAATGAACTTGCTGATAGCATACGCTAGAGACTGGCTACTAGTGATCATGCCTGAGGGGTAGTACACACAATACAGAGGCAGAACACAATGTTTTATTGATTTCGGGTACACATATCAACATACATAAAGCATCAACTGATACCTCCCCATAGGATCATTGCTGGCTTAGAAATGTGGACAGGGAATGATTCAATGAAACCAATCAAAGTCAGACCACTATCAGCAATATCTAAACTTTGGTTGTTAATTGTTGTTTGGGACATGCAAGACAGAAACAGAGGAAAAGACAATAGTGAGGATGCTATTACCCATGTCATCTTTTTCAATCTTGATATCTTGCATGAGAGATGGCATCACAAAGGAGAAGGTCTTCCTATTGAAGTAGTACAGCGTATAGCCCACAAACATGGCCAGGAAAAGTGTGGTGCGGTAGTATCCATACCCTGTGGTTGCCATGGTTTTTGCAGTGCAGAAAAAAAGTGCTAAATAAAAGAAGATTCGAAAAACAAAACTACAGAGGAGGGAAAAGGCTCCTGTTGTTCAAGGGTGTAGTACTTCTGCAGCCAGTGACTGAACTTTGGTGTCAAGATCCACAGTGCAGTACAGAGGTGGTTAGAAGAGGAATAGAGCTGTAATCAGTAGTTGGGGTTAATGGTCAACTTCTCTACTCTAAGACTGATTTCCCCTGCCTTATCTGAGTTCTACAAGGGCCAAAGGGAAGAAGCAAGAATGGAATTGACCTACTTCGATTCTGTTATCTCCTGTAACGCTGCTTGTATTGTCCAACAGTTTGTAAAAAAATAAAATAAAAAAATGAACTCCTAATTCCTCTTATATACCTTCCCCCCCCTCTTGCTGATCCTGACTGTCCCTTCCTGCTGGTGTGACTGGATGTTATTAGTGTTCTTAGTTAATGATTCATTGGGGATTCCAATGGTGACTGCAAGGCCAGAGGGTGGATCCTCCTTAACCCAGGGGGTTTGTGAACAGAGATGACCATCAGCACAAAACACAAACCCATTATTACTGTGGGTTGTTCTGTGTGAAAATGCATCATTAGCTAGGTTTCCATCCAATTGGCAACTAATTTTCATGCGAATATTCTAAAATCTGCATAAAGAAAATATGCGCATTTTCCAAACTGATTTGTTGCAGATACAAATCTGTGCGTGATGACGTAGTGCACACAACATATACCTTTTCGCGTAAGTTTTCATGTACCGAATAGAAATCTAAAGTTGAATGTGTTTCCATTGCATTTTCAATGGCAAAATGGTCTTGGCACCTGCGCTCTAGCCAACAGCTTGCAGAAACAGTGCGGGTAGGCTGTGCTGGTAAATTAATCTACATTATGAGATTATTATAGGAAGAATATTTGTCACGAATCAATCATCTGCTGGAATCGGCTACTGAGGATGGAGTCGTAATTTCAATCACTGAATTAAATATGAATAATATTTAATATTCGATCTAGCGATCTAGCAACCTTTCGGTTACTGGCCCAACGCGGTTACTGTCGCCCCTATATATATATCGTAATTTAAAAGGTTGCTAGACCGAAAGGTTGCCAGATCGAATCCCCGAGCTGACAAGGTAAGAATCTGTCGTACTGCCTCTGAACAAGGTAGTTAACCCACTGTTCCTAGGCCGTCATTGTAATTAAGAATTTGTTCTTAACTGACTTTCCTAGTTAAATAAAAATATTAACATAATATGCTTGTCAACATAGTATATATATTTTTACCTGTAGCCTAATCTGACTGACTGTAACCGTCAATCTAATACATTCTAACAACTGATCGTCAATTGCGATAGAGCTTTGATAACTTCCAATTTAATTAACTAAACATGGCCATTAATAATTGCATAATAACACAAGGCTACAACAACAATACACTGAAGTTCTAGGCTATTTATTAAATCAGTTTGTCAGCTCCAGGTAGGCTAAACAAGTGGAACAAATTGATTTGCAATGACTCAGGTGATATAGTAATTTCAACATATTTATTGTATCAAACTGTAGACTACAATGGCATAATGGAGGTTATGGAACTCCCTCGCGTGCTTCTGTTATTGTCACGTGTGCTCCCTCTCCGGCCTCAAGGTCACCAGGCTGCTAGTGATGGCGCACAACTGTCACCATCGTTACACGCCCCTGCGCGTCATCACTCCCCTGATTATCTTCCCTATATATATATCGTTACAGTTATAGGGAAAAGTCCTCAAAGAAACTGACATTAAATGTGGAGAATGACACATTTGCATCTGTTGGCCATCAATTAGCCTATGAATTAAAAAGATACTATGTATTGGTGCATAAAAATAAATAAAGTTACCAATATTATGTTTAAATGTTTTTTTTTGGTTGTCTGCTTTACCAACCATTGCTAGCTAAAGTGGGACAGTCTTATAGGCTTTTCCAATGGAGGAAAGAGATCCAGTTTACATTAGGGACATAGGGTAGGCAGGGCTCTGGTTTTTGTAGTACTGTTATCCTGGTTAATTTAGATATCTTCCAGAGTACAATGGCACCAAACAGAACTAATAGTAGGGTGATGTCTTCCTTTTTTGCATTTGCGTCTTCTTTAACCTCTTTCGACATCTATCCAACATATTAGCCCAACACATGATACATTTCTGAAATCTTCAAGATGATAATATAACAACAAAGTATGAATTTAATTATCATTGGGGTACAATTAGGACTATAAAAATTGTGTCCCAGTTTATCTAACCTGTGGTCCCAATTTACCGAACTCACACTGAAAATAGGGTTTTGGCTCAGTGTACACAAATCAGTGTGTAATACCTCCTGTGAATATGATATCAACATTTGCCCTGTTTGTGTGATTTAGGAAATATCTTGAGTATTTCAGAAATGTAGCTATTATGTGTTGGGCTAATATGTTGGATAGATGTCGAAAGAGGCTACAGGTGACAGAAATGCAAAAAAGTGTTCCACTTTTTCTGAATTCACCCTATTTATGACCCATACAATAAGTAAGGGTTAATTAACGAGGGGCTATGCATTCTATTGACAATAATGAATGGCAGGGAAGGTGTGTTCCACGACGTACTAGCAGAATTCTCCCATAGGATAACATTGGTTTACAGGTTATGCTCTAACTCTGCTTACGTGCATGCGATTTGCAAAATTCATTTTGCCATGTGTTCAGGGCCACTGGTACCTCTCCAGATATTGATATGATGAGAGTACGCGGTCCCCTTCATATCCTGATCACCGACAACGATGAGACAGCCTATAGGGAGGAGGTCAGAGACCTGGCCGGATGGTGCCAGAATAACAACCTATCCCTCAACGTAACCAAGACTAAGGAGATGATTGTGGACTACAGGAAAAGGAGGACCGAGTACGCCCCCATTCTCATCGACGGGGCTGTAGTGGAGCAGGTTGAGAGCTTCAAGTTCCTTGGTGTCCACATCACCAACAAACTAGAATGGTCCAAACACACCATGATAGTCGTGAAGAGGGCACGACAAAGCCTATTCCCCCTCAGGAAACTAAAAAGATTTGGCATGGGTCCTCAGATCCTCAAAAGGTTCTACAGCTGCAACATCGAGAGCATCCTGACTGGTTGCATCATTGCCTGGTACGGCAATTGCTCGGCCCCCGACTGCAAGGCACTACAGAGGGTAGTGCGTACGGCCCAGTACATCACTGTGGCTAAGCTGCCTGCCATCCAGGACCTCTACACCAGGCGGTGTCAGAGGAAGGCCCCAAAAATTGTCAAAGACCCCAGCCACAGGCTGTTCTCTCTACTACCGCATGGCAAGCGGTACCGGAGTGCCAAGTCTAGGACAAAAAGGCTTCTCAACAGTTTTTACCCCCAAGCCATAAGACTCCTGAACAGGTAATCAAATGGCTACCCGGACTATTTGCATTGTGTGCCTCCCCAACCCCTCTTTTATGCTGCTGCTACTCTCTGTTTATCATATATTTATAGTCACTTTAACTATACATTCATGTACATACTGCCTCAATTGGCCCGACCAACCAGTGCCCTCGCACATTGGCTAACCGGGGTATATGCATTGCGTCCCGCCACCCACCACCTACCAACCCCTCTTTTACGCTACTGCTACTCTCTGTTTATCATATATGCATAGTCACTTTAACCATATCTACATGTACATATTACCTCAATCAGCCCGACTAACCGGTGCCTGTATATAGCCTCGCTACTGTTATAGCCTCGCTACTGTATATAACCTCGCTACTGTAATTTTTCACTGTCTTTTTTACTGTTGTTTTTATTTCTTTACTTACCTATTGTTCACCTAATACCTTTTCTGCACTGTTGGTTAGTAAGTAATCATTTCACTGTTGTATTCGGCGCACGTGACAAATAAACTTTGATTTGATTTATATATACAGTACCAGTCAAAAGTTTGGACACACCTACTCATTCAAGGGTTTTTCCTTATTTTTACTATTTTCTACATTGTAGAATAATAGTGAAGACATCAAAACTATGAAATAACACATAAGGAATCATGTTAGCCACCCCTTGCCTTGATGACAGCTTTGCACACTCTTGACATTCTCTTAACCAGCTTCACCTGGAATGCTTTTCCAACAGTCTTGAAGGAGTTCCCACATATGCTGAGCCCTTGTTGGCTGCTTTTCCTTCACTCTACGGTCCAACTCATCCCAAACCATCTCATTTGGGTTGAAGTCGGGTGATTGAGGAGGCAAAGTCATCTGATGCAGCACTCCACCACTCCATCCATCACTCTCAAATAGCCCTTACACATCCTGGAGGTGTGTTTTGGGTCATTGTCCTGTTGAAAAACAAATGATAGTCCACTAAGTGCAAACCAGACGGGATGGCGTATTGCTGCAGAATGCTGTGTTAGCCATGCTGGTTAAGTGTGCCTTGAATTCTAAATAAATCACTGACAGTGTCACCAACAAAGCACCCCCACACCATCACACCTCCTCTTCCATGCTTCACGGTGGGAACCATACGTGCCTTCAGAAAGTATTCATACCCCTTGACTTATTCCACATTTTGTTGTGTTACAGCCTGAATTCAAAATGGATTCAATTTATATTTTTTCTCACCCATCTACATACAATACCCCATAATGACAAAGTGAAAACATGTTTTTTTTTAAACATTTTGGCAAATGTTTTGAATATGAAATACAGAAATATTTAATTGACATAAGTATTCAAATCCCTGAGTCAATACATGTTGGAATCATCTTTAGCAGCTGTGAGTATTTCTGGGTAAGTCTCTAAGAGCTTTGCACACCTGGATTGTACAATATTTGCACATTATTATTTTGAAAATTCTTCAAGCTCTGCCAAGTTGGTTGTTGATCATTGTGAGACAGCCATTTTAAAGTTTTGCCATAGATTTTCAGGCCTATTCAAGTCAACTCTAACTAGGCCACTAAAGTACATTCAATGTCATCTTGGTAAGCAACTGCAGTGTATATTTGGCCTTGTGTTTTAGGTTATTGTCCTGCTGAAAAGTGAATTTGTCTCCCAGTGTCTGTTGGAAAGCAGACTAAACCAGGTTTTCCTCTAGGATTTTACCTGTGCTTAGCTCTATTCCATTTATCAACAACAAAAAACTCCCTAGTCCTAGCCAATGACAAGCATATCCATAACATGATGCAGCCACCATCATGCTTGAAAATATGAAGAGTGGTACTCAGTGACATGTTGTGTTGGATTTGCCCCAAACGTAAAGCTTTGTATTCAGGACATAAAGTTAATTTCTTTGCCACATTTTTTGCAGTTTTACTTTAGTGCCTTGTTGCAAACAGGATGCATGTTTTGGAATATTTGTATTCTGTACTTATTTTCACTTTGTCATTTAGGTTAATATTGTGGAGTAACTATAATGTTGTTGATTCATCCTCAGTTTTCTCCTATCATAGCCATTAAACTCGGTAACTATTTTAAAGTCACCATTAGCCCCATGGTGAAATCGCTGAGCGGTTTCCTTCCTCTCCGGCAACTGAGTTAGGAAGAACGCCTGTATCCAAAGTGTAATTAATAACTTCACCATGCTCAAAGGGATATTCAATGTCTGTTTTTTTTTCATAATTTTTTGTGGAAAACCTCCCTGGTCTTTGTGGTTTAATCTGTGTTTGAAATTCACTGCTCGGCTGAGGGACCTTACACGTAATTGCATACGTGGGGTACAGATATGATTATGTTATTATTGCACACAGAGTGAGTCCATGCAACTTATTATGTGACTTGTTAAGCACATTGTTTTACTCCTGACCTGAATTTATTTAGGCTTGCAAAAACAAAGGGGTTGAATACTTATTCAATCAAGACATTTCAGCTTTTCATAAAAAATAAAAAAAAAAATGTAAAAATGTCTTAAAACATAAAGTAATTCCACTTTGACTTTATGGGGTATTGTGTGTCTGCCAGTGACACACAATCAAAATGTAATCTATTTTAAATTCAGGCTGTAACACAACAAAATGTGGAAAAAGTCAAGGGGTGTGAATACTTTCTGAAGGCACTGTACAATACATTATAATTTCCCCTGAATTTCATGCCATTTGTTTTCTGCTACCAATGTGGAATATACGTTGAATTGACTGACGTGTGTGCACAGTGGGCTATTTCTTTCAATCTCTGTACACCAAACCCGATATTCGAGTCAATGACATCGCCACCACATACACCTTCTATCGAAAATGCAATGAACTATGTTTTGTCATAACCACGGTGTGTTACGTAGTTGTTGGGTAGTCTAATTTGCAGAGATGAGATACTTTAGCGCCACTTAGTGAGCATAAAGTGTGATGCACCACCTCCACCATACAGCAACATGCATTGCCCATACTGTATATAATATCGCACATGCTGCATGCATGTATGTACTGAAGCCAAATATTATTTCACATTGTATCAAAGCACATCTGATTCACCTTGATACAAAGTATCCAAGACAAGAGATGATTAATATGGCTTGTGCCAAAAAGGCATGCACAGAGGCCACGTAGACTCTTCCCCTGTTGAAGATGGGGGTTTCCATGGATACACAACAACAAAAGATCTCTCATTTTTAGGGACATGCCAGGCACTTCTCCCATAACAAAGACTGAAAAATAGCTGACTAGGTGCTTCACAACATTGGATATTCGTTGTGTTATTATAATGGTGACATTCCTGTCAATATTATAGCTGTTATTTCTTTCAGTTGATGAGAGTGGACGATTTTTGAAGATCATCATGGTAAGTGGAATCAGAGAGGCCCACAATCTTGCATGACCTAACAATTACATACACTACCGGTCAAAGGTTTTAAAACACCTACTCATTCAAGGGTTTTTCTTTATTTGTACTATTTTCTACATTGTAGAATAATAGTGAAGACATCAAAACTATGAAATAACACATATGGAATCATGTAGTAACCCCCAAAAAGTGTTAAACAAATCAAAATATATTTGAGATTCTTCAAATAGCCACCCTTTGCCTTGATTACAGCTTTGCACACTCTTGGCATTCTCTCAACCAGCTTCATGAGCTAGTCACCTGGAATACATTTCAATTAACAGGTGTGCTTTGTTAAAAGTACATTTGTGGAATTTCTTTCCTTCTTAATGCGTTATAGCCAACCAGTTGTGTTGTGACAAGGTGGGGGTGGTATACAGAAGATAGCCCTATTTGGTAAAAGACCAAGTCCATATTATGGGAAGATCAGCTCAAATAAGCAAAGTCCATCATTACTTTAAGATATGAAGGTCAGTCAATACGGAAGATTTCAAGAACTTTGAAAGATTCTTCAAGTGCAGTCACAAAAACCATCAAGCTCTATGATGAAACTAGCTCTTATGAGGACCGCCACAGAAATGGAAGACCCAGAGTTACCTCTGCTGCAGAGGATAAGTTCATTAGAGTTACCAGCCTCAGAAAATGCAGCCCAAATAAATGTTCAAGCGACAGACACATCTCAACATCAACTATTCAGAGGAGACTGTGTGAATCAGGCCTTCATGGTCGAATTGCTGCAAAGAAACCACTACTAAAGGACACCAATACTTGCTTGGGCCAAGAAACATGAAGAATGGACATTAGACCAGTGGAAATTTGTCCTTTGGTCTGGAGTCCAAATTTGAGATTTTTGCTTCCAACTGCCGTAAGACACGTCTTTGTGAGACGCGGTGTGAGTGAACGGATGATCTCTGCATGTGTATTTCCCACCGTAAAGTATGGAGGAGGAGGAGTTATGGTGTGGTTGTGCTTTGTTGGTGACACTATCAGTGATTTATTTAGAATTCAAAACACACTTAACCAGCATGTCTACCACAGCATTCTGCAGTGATACGCCATCCCATCTGGTTTGGGCTTAGTGGGACTATCATTTGTTTTTCAACAGGCCAATGACCCAACACACCTCCAGGCTGTGTAAGGGCCACAATCCCCCGACCTCAACCAAATTGAGATAGTTTGGGATGAGTCTGTCCGCAGAGTGAAGGAAAAGCAGCCCACAAGTGCTCAGCATGTGTGGGAACGCCTTAAAGACTGCTGAAAAAGCATTCCAGGTGAAGCTGGTTGAGAGAATGCCAAGAGTGTGCAACGCTGTCATCAAGGCAAAGGGTGGCTAGTTGAAGAATCTCAAATATAAAATATATTTAGATTTGTTTAACAATTTTTTGGTGTGTTATTTCATAGTTTTGATGTCTTCACTATTATTCTACAATGTAGAAAATAGTAAAAATAAAGGAAAACCTTTGAATGAGCAGGTGTTCTAAAACTTTTGACCGGTAGTGTACATGACAGTCATATGCAGCTACATGTAGCTAGCAATTATTTGCTCTTCTGTACACACTTTCAATTACTGTGTAACTCTACCAGTACCAACACTGTTGACTTTCTCACAGCCACAGAGTGCAGGGTCTTCATCAAGGCTCTCTGGTAGCTCCCATTCACGTCGCTATCACACCTGTGCCCTCACCTCTCATGTGGATGAGAGTCTCTTTGGAACCACAAAACAGGTGGGCCGGCATATGTCAGCCATCTCCTTTATCTGCATTTCATAAAACACATATCAGTAACCTGTGACAATTGAACTGTGCAAGGTCTGTGTGTGTGTGTGTGTGTGTTTTTGAGAGAGAGAGAGAGAATTGGTGGAAATGTATGTTGGATTTTCACACTCAAGGCGCTGTCAGCCTGCGATGTCAAGGACACTGAGAGGGGTGGCCGGTCTGGACCCAGGGGCCAGTCCATGTCTTCTCCAAGTCAGAAAACTCAGAAACCAGAGACAGTTCGCATCATCACAAGGGACCTCATCCGAGACCTGAAGCAAGTATCAGTCTATACCCCAATTTCTCATTTGGTTGCAATGTGATCATCAAGTCTAATGCTTTGTGAACATACCAGTACTACACTTGGCAGTGTTTATCACGGTTTACTTATTATAAAAGAGAATGCCATCCAGTTCCATAAACCTACATTGCACCAATAAACATATCCCACAATCACATTTTACAAGTGGTGGTGAATTACAAAATAAAAACAATGCTGTCATTTTGCCAGGATCCCAAGTTAGGATCCGTCTGGGCTGTCTGTCATTCTCCACCCAACTGAGATCGAGCGGATCACAACAGCTACTCGGGTTTCAACCAAGGAAGAGCTGGAGGCCACGCTGGAAGCCCAGAGGAGAGAGAGAGAAGCAGCTATGGTGAGAAAGGACAAATGTACCTGATGAATTTGTAAGCAACCTTTCCCTCATGAAAGCTGGGTGACTAACTGGCAGTACAGGGTCCCAGCTACAGCACTACACCCTTGTGGAAATGTAACAGTAATAAACCAAACTAACTTCTGCACTGTTCCAATGTTGCTGTTTTTCCTGACCAGGATGCTGCTGAGGATAGGAAGGCCCATATCCGCCAGACTGAGCTGTCTCATCAGAAGAACCAGGACCTAAGTGAGCTGGAGGCCAAGGAAAGAGCTCAGTACCTGCTGGACAGCGCCAATGCCATGAGGATGGAGCAGGAGGACGAGGTCAAGAAACTCAATGAGGTACAGCAAAAGAATCTCATTGCTCACCCTTTCTCTTTACTTTGATACTCTTTGTTATTCATTTGATCTCAGCTTCAGTCCCAACATCACTGCAATATCACACATTTACCCAGTTATTCTACCCATGCCCTGTCCAGACTCTTCCATCTCTGTGTCCTTGTGTGTGTTGTGTATGGTACTTTATTGTTGTGGACAGTTGATCCTGGGTGCCCAGTGCCACGCGGTGAGGGATGCCCAGATCCTAGAGAGGCAGCAGATCCTGGCTAAGCAGCAGGACGAGGAGAGGCGACTGAATGCCATGATGGAGGTGGACCGTAGGAGAGCCCTGGAGGCCCTGGAGCAGATCGACGAGCTGCGCAAACACCAGAGGATCCAGTGAGGACACACATGCTTACACACACATACACACCCACACAATGGCCCATTTAAAGTGAAATACACACACTACATCTCTTTTCCGTACTGTAACACCTCAGCTGTCTTCCCTGTGTGTGTCTATAGGGGAAATCAGCTGATTATAAATCAGATTGAGGAGCGTCTGGAGGACAGGATGCTGCAGAATGAGATGAAGGAGCACGAAGGCCAGCAGATGCTGGAGAACCTGGAGAGGATGCAGATGGAGGAGCTGGAAGTATTATTAGCTAGAGACAAGTCTCTTTGTACAGCACAACATTCTTATAGCCAGGCTTATGTATTTCCACTTTGAATTTCAGTTAGAATTTCTCACGAATTAGCCTGGTCCAAGATCTGTTAGTGCTCTTGCAACTCATGAATATCATTAATGAATGAATCGTAATGCAGTTACTGTAGGCATAATGAATAATAAACAACAGAAATGGTGTGGTGTGTGTGTCTCCCAGGCTCTGGAGAGGAAGAAGGAGGAGCAGCAGCGTCTGCAGCAGGAGATCCTCCGTATCAACGAGGACAGGCTGCTGGCCAAGGAGCGCAAGAAAGAGGAGGAGAGACTGGCCGACCTCCGGGCTATGGAGTACACCCACAAGAAAATGGTAAGAGGTACTCCATTATGAACTTCTTCATTATAGGTCTTTGGCCTTCTTGTTTTTGGTCAGAAAGCAGAAGGGCAAAATAGTTGTCTAAGGCTGCATTTACACAGGCAGCCTAAGTCTGATCTTTTTCCACAAATTGGTCTTTTGACCAATCAGATCAGCTCTTTTGCCAATAATTGAGTAAAAGATCAGAATTGGACTGCCTGTGTTAAAGCAGCCAAATAGACTTTTGTGTGACTCCTACAGGAGCGGGAGGCTGAGTACGAGGCTGAACAGAGACGCATCAAGAGAGGAAAAGAGAAGGAGGTGGCCAGACTGCGAGCCCTACAGGAGAGAGACAAAGACCACAAGGCAGAGCAGGTGAGCAGCACCAAAGTTCCATTTGTTTTACAGTGGCTCACACTGACCTGTTGTTCTCGTAATTGGTCATAAAAGGTATGGAGGAATGGTTACAGTGGTTTTGTGTATGACTTTGTCAGGATGAGCTTCGAGCCCGGAGGAACCAGGAGGGAGCAGAGAGGGATTGGAGGAGAAAAGAGAAGGAGCAGTTCAAGAAGAAGGTGGATGTTGAGGAGAGGTTGAAGGCAGCTTGTTTGGAGCAGGTCACACACAAGGAGTATCTCCTGTCCATCGAGGCTGGGCGAGAGGGCTGAGTTTGAGAGGGCGTTGAGGTACACCATGACAGAATGTAAATGTACCCACTGAGCACACACTGGTTGAATCAACGTTGTTTCCACGTAATTTCAATTAAATTACACTGAACCCACGTGGAATAGACATTGAATTGACGTCTGTGCCCAGTGGGTAGTTATCACTGTACTAACTCGATCACTGTACTTGTATTACAGTTAGGCGGTTTCAGAAATCAAAGCTTAACACTATGCTATGTCTTGGACAACCAGGTTTTAAAATGTTAGCAAAGGCCTCTGTATTAGCAGTAGAGTTTTACTGACAGTTTTTTCCCTCACCCCAGAGCCCAGCAGGCTTCCATCTGTAAGGAGGACAAGGAGGAGAAACACAGGATCAAGATGTTGCGTCAAGCGGACAGGGTGCGCCAGCAGGTGAGGGAGCAAGAGATGCAGGCCATCACCTTGCGCAGGGAGGTCTACAAAGAGGGAGACCGGCTGGACGAGGAGGCCCGGCATTGCCGCATCCGCCTCGACGAGATCAAGGAGAAGAAGCTCAGGGAGCTCAAGTAAGTACAGAGACTGGGTGGGGGCTAACTTTATGTATAGGGACTGGGTGGGGACTAACTACGTATAGGGACTGGGTAGGGACAAACCATTTATAGGGACTGGGAGGGGACTAACTACATACAGGAACAAGGTGGTACGTAGAATTGAGAGGAACAGAGGATAGTCAGGTTTAGTTTTGTAATTAATGTTTGTTAATTTTACTTGTAGGGCTGCTGGACTTCCAGAGAAGTATTGCAATGAAGTGGAGAGAAGGGTCCATGCTCTTCACTAGCATGACTGACTACAACACAAACCCTGATACTAATGAAAGACTTCAATGGAGATAAATTGGCACCCCCATCACTTTTTGACAGGGTAGAATGAAAATGAATTGGTACAGGATAGAAATCTAATGTAGCACATTTATATTATTTATCATGTAATTTCTGAATAAAGATGACCGTATACATGACATACTATGAACGTTTATTTTTACTGTAGGCATGACCTTGATTAAGCAGTGCACATTAACTATTCAACTAATTGAAGGAAAAATACGAATTGATTGCTTATATAGACTTAAAATGTGATTATGTGAAAACGTAAATTCTGTTATGACATGTTTTCTTTGTAGGATAAAATAATTTGACTGTGCCTAACAGCTTCGTCATACAGGGACCAAGATTTTATCTACAGGTTTAGTCTTTAGTATTTCTCTTCCAGCACGGTCTTCATGAAAATGTTTTATTGTTAATATAATAGAAAGGAATGTTCAGAGATTAGGATGATACTTTACACACACAGCTCGAAGCACTTTGGGAATACATCAAGGTAAATACAGGCTTTTATTTCAGACCATTCTTGACAAAGAACTGTATGCTGTAGTACTGAACTAATTCTTCATAATAACCATTGAAATACATAACCTACAGGAGTGTTACTGATCTAAACAAGTTGACATTAGGACACCAAAGGAGAACGGCCCTGTCCTCCAATTCCTCCATTTGTTCTCAGAGCCAATCGCACTGACCGAACCAAACGGGACAGGGCCGTGGAGGACGACGAGCAGGATCTCCACTTTTTTTAAATGATCGTTCTTCTGTACACACAAAAATATGGTGACCTAGAACACCACAACACCTGGCATACACAAACCTCAGCACAAGGAGGGTGGTGAGTAAATACAAACGTACGGGTCTGAAGAGTCAGCCTTCGATCCCCCTGCACATACACAGACAGTCTCACACAAGCACTGTACACAGCACAACAGAAGGTCACCTAGATTAAACACATGGAGCCAACAAAGGACTAACATCTACTGGGGTTGACTGGAGAGCCAGTATAGAACAAGGGGGATTAAAATTCTTATTTAGATCACACGTCCGTACGCATTTCAAACTCAATAAAGCTACACACCTGTGCAGAATATACTATTGTTACTTAGTGTTGAAGTGGCAATATATGTTCAAATATTATATGTAACCTTTTTTCAGAATATACAATAATGAAATGCATTATACAGACAGACGAATAGACAATGTAAGCTGTTCACACGTTCAGTACATCAAAATGAAGAGTTTCTATATTAGTTTCTTCTCACGACAGAGTGCAAATTAGATGCTTCTCCAACTACTTCAAAAAAAGTTAATTGCTTCTTTCTCAAGTCCACTTACATAACCCCATTAAAAAAACTATTACACACAAAAACCATCATTCTAGTAAGTGTTATGTAGTCAAATATGGAATGTGAAGAAAAAAACAAAAAAAGTGGTCAAATTTCTGTTCAAAACAAAACAAATAAAAGTCCAATGCAGTTTTTAAAGGAGAACATAATACAAATAATTTAAAAGAGCGCAGGTTTTCTTGTTGTTTGTATCCCCTATTGTGAGCATGGTAAGCTGGTGAGGAACACAAGGAGAGACAAACAGGTGACTAAGTCAGGGGTCAGGGGTGGTGGGCGTTCACATGCCATAGCCAAAGCCAGGCTGGGGAGGCTGGCCGTAGCCGGTGGGTGCTGCTGGGTAGCCGTAGCCTCCATAGCCAGGCTGGGGGGGCACAGCCTGACCAGGGCCTGAAGTGAGCATGAGCTGGGGCGTGCCTGCAACACAAACACGGAGGACACTAGCATGAGCTTCGTGACAAGACTACTAATATACAAACACACTCCAAAGGGTTAACACTGCCCAGGTGCTAAAACTTCAAAGCATTATAGACCCCCTTTAACATATTCAACCAATAGAGCGGCAGGGTTATGTAGAGGTCAGGCCACCGTACCATAAACAATGGGCTGGGACTCTGTGTTCTGCTCCTCCTGTTTCCTCAGGGACTCGGAGGCGTCAAGCTTGTCGACCTGAGAGGCAGGAAGAGAGGTGAGCATGTTAACCACAGACACAACCAACAAGGGGAGCTCTAATGAGATGCCATTATAACTGACCTCTGGGTTATTTCACTGGCTGGCCGATGGGACCATTCCTGACAGGCAGAGATGAATAAAGTCAAGATTTAAAAAAACAGGCCGCAAGACACAGGCCATGCTACGGTGTGTGGGAGGGTTTTAGTCAGGCACTGTTACTAGTAACGATACTAGCTACCAAGCTTGACCACGACAGCCCAGCATTAGGGTTGTAAAGGAGTCTAATTTCAGATTAGATACACACAGCTAAGCCTAAACAAAACACTAATTAATATATACAGTACCAGTCAAAAGTTCACACATTCATTTAAAGGTTTTTCTTTATTTTTACTATTTTCTACATTGTAGAATTTTCTACATTGTAGAAATCAAAACTATGAAATAACACATATGGAATCATGTAGTAACCAGAACAAGTGTTAAACAAATCTAAATATATTTTATATTTGAGAATCTTCAAAGTAGCCACCCTTTGCCTTGATGACAGCTTTGCACACTCTTGGCATTCTCTCACCCAGCTTCACCTGGAATGCTTTTCCAACAGTCTTGAAGGAGTTCCCACATATTCTGAGCACTTGCTGGCTGCTTTTCCTTCACTCTGCAGTCCAACTCATCCCAAACCATGTCAATTGGGTTGAGGTCAGGTGATTGTGGATGCCAGGTCATCTAATGCAGCACCATCACTCTCCTTGGTCAAATAGCCCTTACCACGGCCTGGAGGTGTGTTTTGGGTCATTGTCCTGTTGAAAAACAAATGAAAATCTGCTAAGCGCAAACCACATGGGATGGCGTATCACTGCAGAATGCTGTGGTAGCCATGCTGGTTAAGAGTACCTTGAATTCTAAATAAATCACAGACCAGCAAAACACCATCACACCTCCTCCTCCATGCTTCACAGTGTGACCCACACATGCGGAGATCATCGGTTCACCTACTCTGCGTCTCACAAAGACGGCAGTTGAAACCAAAAATCTCAAATTTGGATTCCAGACCAATGGACAGATTTCCACCGGTCTAATGTCCATTGCTCGTGTTTCTTGGCCCATGCAAGTCTTCTTACTGGTGTCTTTTAGTAGTGGTTTCTTTGCAGCAATTTGACCATGAAGGCTTGATTCACGTAGTTTCCTCTGAACAGTTGATGTTGAGATGGGTCTGTTTCTTGAACTGTGAAGCATTTATTTGGGCTGCAATCTGAGGTGCAGGTAACTCTAAATAACTTATCCTCCTTATCCTTATTCCAGATTGACTGATCTTCGTGTCTTAAAGTAGTGATGGACTGTCATTTTTCTTCGCTTATTTGAGCTGTTCTTGCCAGAATATGGACTTGGTCTTTTACCAAATAAGGCTATCTTCTGTATACCACCTCTACCTTGTCACAACACAACTGATTGGCTATAACGCATTAAGGAAAGAAATTGCACAAATACAATTTTAACAAGGCACACCTGTTAATTGAAATGCATTCCAGGTGACTACCTCATGAAGCAAAAGCTGAGAGAATGCAAAGCTGCCATCAAGGCAAAGGGTGGCTACTTTGAAGATTCTCAAATATAAAATATATTTAGATTTGTTTAACACTTTTTTGGTTACTACAAGATTCCATATGTGTTATTTCATAGTTGATGTTTTCACTACTATTCTACAAAGTAAAAAATAGTAAAAATAAAGAAAACCCCTTGAATGAGTAGGTGTATCCAAACTTTTGACTGGTACTGTATACATACACACAGTGCCGTAGGAAAGTATTCAGACCCCTAGACTTTTTCCACGTTGTTACGTTACAACTTTATTCTAAAATGGATTAAATAAATAAAATGAACAAAAATGTAAAAGAAATCCTGTTTTTGCTTTGTTATTATCGGGTATTGTGTATAGATGAATGGGGGGGAAACTATTTAATCAATTTTAGGATAAGGCTGAATCCTAACAAAATTTGGAAAATGTCAAGGAGTCTGAATACTTTCCGAAGGCACTGTAAATATAAATAAATAAAAATGGTCCCACCATCCAGCCACCAGATGCATCTATTTCCATATGTTTGGACAGTATGTAGAGAACCAAACCCATTTCAACAGCTCTAATATGGGCCAACATCACAGATATGTAACTACCAGGGATTACAAGCACTATCACAATGTTAACACCAACAAGAAACTTTCCCTACCATGAAGTTGAACAAACAGATGATTCAATGAATCAACAATAATAATAAAACGTTCTAAATGGAAAGATGATATTTATATTAAAATTGTCAATAACCAGCAAATAAGGGAAATCTTTATCATGTTGGTCTGCTTGATTAGTTGTTAAGCAGCTTAGAGCAGGAATTATAAAAGAAAAAGGCAAGACTGACAATTCACAGGTTCAAGCAAGCAGCATCTTGAATATGAGAGACATACACAACCTATGCATTCTGAAACTTCACAAGATCACTTCAACAAAACCATGATAAGTCATCTATGAATATACTTCTCTCCTGTCAGAACACAACGTAGGGTTCAGTTCTCTACATACTTGCCTTCTGGCAAAACAGTCAGTAAGTTGTTTTAAGATACAGGTAAACAGGCTGTAGGTTCATTGAAGGGGAAAGAGACATGCTGAAGCGGCAGTTAGGTTCATTTCTCTGTTTAGAAGAGTGCATGATAGGCAGAGAGCCACAGTGGAGGGAGTGAGAGGATGGAGGGATGGTTTGTACGGCCAGTCAAGGCGTCCAGAAGCAGGCACAGCCAACAACAATGTCTCCAAGCCTGTCCAAAAATGCTGCTAATGTTATGGGAGGGGGAAACGCATGCTTGCCCTGAATACAATATAAGTATGTTACACAGTAGCAAAGACACTACAGTACAACTAATATAACAAATAAAAAAAGGAACACAATTATAATCAAATGCAAAAAACATCTACATACGTCACAATTTGTTGAGGATATTTACATCTAAAACTAAACATTTTTTACTTTGAGAGTTAATTCCATAAATCGTTACATAAGAGGGTACTCAAAGAATGATCACAATTTCCATACACAATGTGTTCTATTCTCCCACTTGGCAGCTGTCTCCAGCTGTGCATAGCCCAAATATGAGGCTACATTACTTCACTATAAAAGGACAAATTGAACAATGTTGGCCCTAAGCTCTGGTCAAACCACATTCAATGTGGTCCCAGGGCTGTTTCAGCATTCAAATCAAACCCCAGTACTCTACCAAGGTTGACCACTAAATTGCAAGTGGTAGAGATTATCACAGCCTCAAGCCAACAGCAGACCACAGATCAGTGATATTACAGACAGTGGTAGTTTTTCATTAGTATCTACAGGGCTAAGGGAGAGTATTGTCTGACTACAGTAGGTTATCCAGAGTAGAGCTCTCCTTTCCTGCTCCTGGACAGTTACTGAGTTTGCTGGTTTATGTGGGCAGCCTCAATGGAACGGAATATCCCTCTGTTTGGGTGTTGCTGGGGTGAATGAGTTCCTGAATGGTCAGTCACTGATTCAACCCTGGAACAAAGAGCAATAGCTAATAGAGCCATTCCAAACCCCAGCATGCCCAGCAGCTCCCCAGAGGCAGGGTGGGAGAGCCCCACTCCAGACCATTCTGGGTCTAGTCAAGGTGTGGAGTGTGGAGTCAGAAGCAGCAGTGACATGGGGAGGGGACAGACTCATGCAGTTTCCTCTAGTTTCACTCCTCCAAACTACAGACTACAGAGGGTCAAAAAGAATGACTGGAAATGGATTGGACTTTCACCTTTTCCTTAATCGCATCAACCTGAAAGGGAATTCAGAGAGGCAACTTAAGGAGAAAAACAAAACAAACTCTCTCCCAACAGAGAGAACAAACAAACGTGGAATCAGAGAGAAAAAAAATAAAAAGACAGTGAGAGATGGAAATAAGCCACTTTTGATACAAATGTGGTACTTTTAAGTTAGATATTTTATATCAGCAGACCTGTTTTTAAAATATCATTACAGTAAGCATCATACAACATGCATAATTATGTACAATTGGTCTACATAGCGGTCTATTTTTTCCTGTTTGTCCTCGATCCCAGCAGACTATAGCCTATACTACCATTATGTTCTATCACAAGAAGTGATACTTCTGTTATTTCTTGCCATATGACAAATATATGTGGCATGGAAGAATACTAAGCAGTATGAATCTCCTGACGTTAACATTTGTATGGAAAAGTAGCAGAGATGAAAACCCAAATCAAAACGGAAGACATGATTACCGGAAACATGACTGAGAGAAACGGAACAAGATGAGGATGTGATCGGCTGAAGTTGTGGTTGTTTACAAGATCCTAAAAAGGTGACCTCCTCAAAAAGGTAAATTGGTACATTAAAAACATCAACTGACAACAAATTGCCTCACCATGTTAATAGTAACCTACTTTTCACTGTAGACACTGATAACCTAAGCACAAAAAACCCTTACCAGACTCTGTATAAAATACCCTATGGGGTGAACTGCCATCCAAGGTGTGGCAGAACTAACCCACCTTGGAGAGGTACTCCCTCATGACCTGGATGAAATAGGGCATGGAGAAGTCCATGATGTTGTGCCTCCAGGCCGTCTCCAGCACTACGTCAGGCCTCAGCAGGTCGTAACAGGTGAAGAGGCAGGCGGCAAAGCACTCCTTCTTATCCTCCTCCAGGAACCAGGCCAACAACTCCTCAGCCAGCTCCAGGTCTTTCGACTCAGACGCATACTGCATGGCGTCCTACACACAAAACACCACAGACATACATCAATACACCACAGACATACACATCAAAACAGGGGAGACACGGGGAAAGAATTCAGACAGTGACATCTAAAAGCAATGTTATGATCCACACATTTAACAAAAACAACAGCAGCATGGGTATCTGTGTGAGCTGATGATCACTGGTCTTTAGACAAAATATTAGTATTTGATATAAAGTTGAGGAGAAGCTGGACCTTGTAGAGTTTGTCCTTCTTGCAGAGTTCCACGCTCTGCTTCCAGCGGTTGTTGCCTTTGAAGAGGTAGGCAGCGATCCTCCTGAACTCAATCAGCTCATGCTTCTCCAGGCCCTGGGCCAGGGTGATGTTGTCAAAGTTGTCGTAGGCGTCGATGGAGGCACGCAGGGCCTGGACAGGACAGAGGAGTAACAACAAGAGCGAAAGTCATTTCTGCATGACAGAAAATGAATGCACACTTTTTTTCAACAAAGGAACTTTCTCTTTTCACAATGGTAATTTCAGTGTTTTCACAGATTCTTTTCTCCAAAGTATGAAAAACTAAGCTTATGTTAAAAGATCTTAGTACCGCATAGTCTTCCTCTGTGATGAAGAGGTTGTTAAGTGCTTCGTTGACACCCTTGTTGTTGTGGTTCTGCACTGACCGCAGGTACGGCTTGACCAGTGACAGCTGCTTGGTCTGGAGGTGGACAGAGAAAAGTCCAGTCAGTGAACAGTCAAGCAGGTCGTTCTGAATGCCAAAGATTGACATACAAGAAGCTATAAAGTATGGACAGAGTAGTGTCCTAGTACCTTCATGAAGAAGTTGACTGCGCGGGTGTGGTCGAGTCGTGGTGACAGCACTATGAGCAGGTCGTTCAGTAACAATGGTTTGAACTCCAGGTAGAACTGGATAGCCTTGTAGTATAACTCCACATTGGCCACCTGGAATCACAAAGCCTCATACACTCAGCTGCAGGATGTGGATTTCTAGTCAGTGACAAATACTTGGCCTAATACAATGACCAAAGAAAACATCATGAATACATCATGACAACAACCAACACGAAATGTTTGCAAATGTAAAACATAACATGCAGTCAATGCTGAGCTTGTGTGTTGTTGCAGTCAGTCAGTTACCTTGGTGACAATGTCTTTGAACTGTCCCTCCTTCCAGGCGTCTGAGGGGTGGCTCATCATGGTGAGGATGGCGTTGTCAAACTCTTCATACTTGTCATAGAGGAAGACCAGCTCTGCCCACAGGTGGGCCTGCTCTGCAGCCCTCAGGACCTGATGACACACATTAACATTATCTTCACCCACCCCCAAAACAGCGCACACAAAGATACAATCACTAAATCACACACATTGCTGCATTCAAATAACATATGAACAAATATAAAAATATAAAGACTATGCAGATCATTTCAATCCGCTTGCATATAGACATTATCTCGTAGCGTTCTTCCTCTCTCTTACCTTTGGAATGTTGACTCTGGACCAGAAGAGCTCCAGGTGCTCCCTCATCTTCTGGGGTTTGAACTTGGAGTAGAGGATGGCCAGCTCGGTGAACATGCCCATGTGAGCCCGCTCCAGACCCAGGGCTGCCTCCAGCATGGTGATCAGCTCCTCAAAGTAAGCACGGTCCTAGAGACAAACACAACCATGGCATCTTCAATCAACACAGGACCATTAAAAACACATTTATCACATGCTATGGTAAGATTTGGTAAATTATTTTCTTTAACTCTGGCCAGGATAAGGCAATTGCTATGAGAGTGAAAATTGGTAGTAATTGAACCAAATGGGCCTTACCTGGTAGTAGTTGATGAGCTCCTCCAGTTCATCAGCATGGACAACAATATGCAGGCCACACATCTGTGCCAGGCGGAACTCGTTTCCATCCACACAGGCAAAGCACACCTCTTTCCAGGTGCGGGTGCTGTTGGCTTTGCGGGCTCCATCCACGGCGGCCTGGTACTCTCCCAGGTGGACCAGGGTGGACGCTAGCCGCCCGAAGTTGGACACGTTGTTGTAGAGCAGCTTGGCCGCATCATACATCCTCTCATCATAACACCTGTCACCCACCTGGAATAGAGAAATACTTCATAAGAAAAGGTATGATACTGGTCAGCAGTGATGGAGAAAGATGTGTCAGGTAAACCTGTGTGGGGGTATGCCGGTGTGTGTATGCGCCAGTATGTGTATTTTGTGTTCAGAGTGTACCTGTTGGATGTGGGCGTTGTTGGGTCCATTGATGAACTCCTCCAGTTCAGCTAGGCGGTTGGTCTTGGCCAGGGCGAAGATGAGCTCTGTCTCCACGTAAGACTCACGGGACTTCTTACGGGCCATCTGAAGGAACTTCACCAGGTCCTCCCAGTTACCTGAGGATAGTAGAGGAACATTTATATTTACTTCACTAAACTCTTTTCTCCTAGCCTGGTTTCTGCAACTTCCAAATTGGATGCAGGTGAATACCTTCCCCTCCAATAGCAAGCCTACATTGAAAAACCCTAATGTTGGTTGTATGCTGGACAATACGTGGATCATTTTTTTGTCTCTTACCACTCTGGGCTGCAGCCTGGCCCACCTCCATGTAGGCAGAGGGGTCATCAGCCTTGATGTAGGAGTCGATGGCTTCCTTCACCAGACCCTTCTGCAGCTGAGCCTTGGCCAGCTGGCTCCACACTGGAGGCTCGTTGCAGCGCTCAGCAAATTCGTAGGCCCGGTCCAGGTTCCCAATGTGCTCAATCAGAACCTAAAAACACACAGAAATAACTTTTGTCAAGTTCACCTCTTAATCCATAGAATTCAGACAGAACAGTAGCATTGCCCACAATGGGAATTGAACAAGCAACATTTTGGTCAATGGTCCATTTGCCAGAGCAAAAGACTCAACCACTGACCTGCACGGCGGAGGTGTTGACGTCAAACTTCCTGAAGATGGCGAAGGCCTCCTCGAAGAGCTCGTTGCTGATGGCGATGTTAGCGATGTCGGGGGCGTCGTAGTTGTCCAGGCGGTTGATGTACTCCATCACACGGGTACGGTCTGCCTTGATGGCTGTCAGGATCAGCAGGTTCTGCAGGTTTCTGAATAAAAACACAGATGAACTCTGCTCAGCATGACAAACTAAAACAACAAGTTTAAAGTTCCAAACAAGCCTGGTATTGAAAGAGCAGACACACAATGGACAGCTCAGTCTGCCAGTGAGCACAGATAGCAGAGCTTCAGTAGCCCTAGTACCTGTGTTCACTGAAGACCGAGTTATCCAGAACGATCTTCTCCAGCAGCTCAATGAGTTCGTTGGGGAGGTCTGCAGTCATGAAGGCCTTGACTGTGACGGACACCTCCTCTGGGTCCTGTGTCTCAGACAGGGCCGTCTGAACAACCTGAACGAAAGATAGACAACAAACGTCATTCCAGAATGGAGAGAATAGTTACCATTCTGCAAACTTATAGCCAAACAAGTCACAAAAAACTATTTAACCATCGTGAGAAATATAAGCAACGTTTAGGTGGGACATCGCAAAACATTTTGGGCCATGGTTTTAGTGAGGATGATGAGGTTTGCGTTTCAAACAGGCAGGAACAGGTCCATACCTGGTCGATAAGGGGTCTTCTGAACGGGTTACTCTCCAGCAGCACGCTGGCCCACAGCTCAGGGTCTTTACGGCGAACCAGGTAGCGAGACAGACTCTTGAACAGAGAGTTCTCATTGCACACCTGTACAGGAAATGTAAGATGATCAGTATTTGAGGGAAAATATACGCAAACAGTGTAAAATGAACATTTCAATGTATTAGTCAAGTGAAAATGTAATTCTTATTTCCCCACTCACATTAATGAGCTCCTGGTCACACTGTCCTCTCTCGTAGGCCACGCAGGCCAGGTGGGGGTCCCTCTTCTCACAGTACTTGCCCACTACGCGGCTGTCGTAGAAGGTGTTCTCACGCAGGAAGCGCTCTGGGTTGTTGTTGCTGTCGATGTAGATCTTGGCCAGGGCATTGTGGGTAGCTGGCTCCTCACAGCCCTCATGGATACGGGCCTCCAGCCAAGGCAGGAGCAGCTTCAGTCTGGAGCCAACAAATATATACACAGCTTTAAGTTTCAGGCGCTCATAAACTAGATATATTTACACTTTTAAATGGGTCAAACAGCACCCCTTCATCCTACTTTCAGAAGTAATGTCACAATTAAATGCACTACAGCATAAAGCCAGTCTGGGCTGAGACATCCCTCTCCCGGTCCCCACAGTCCTTACCTGTTCCTCTTCTCCACCTCAGCCACTAGTTCATCAGTGGAGAACTGTCCTTTCACCACCAGGATCAGGTTCTTAATCACATCCTCAGCACAGTCCACATCCAGCAGCCCTCCAATCACCACCGGCAGACGGCTGGGGTTCACCTGACACACACATTTTTCTTATAGAAAATTCACATATCGTACAATGGTGTGTGTGTATACACAAAAAAGCTGTTACGCAGGTTAATATGAGTTTATGTACCTTCTGCACGTAGATCTCAATGTATTTCTGCAGGGTGTTGCGGTACAGGTAGAGGACCAGGTCGTGGACAAAGTCAAAGCGGTCACACACGATGATCAGGGGGAGCTGGTCAGTCAGCTTAGCTTCCTGTGAAGAGACGAAATATTGATATCAGCTCACAGAATTAAACTAACAGCTAGACTTGGCTTTCAGGATAATTAAACAAATAGAGACTGAAGTAAGCTGAACTGTGATGTCATGCTATAGTATGCCTACTTTTCTCCCTTACCTTGAGGAAGTTCTTGACTCGTTCGGGGTCGTAGCAGTTGCTTTCTCTGCAGATCCTCTCCACCTCTTTGATCTGTCCCGTCTTACAGGCTGCCTGGATGTACTTGAAGTGGACCTCTGGGTCCTGGCTGAAATTAACAATGGAACCCAGGAAGTAGAACAGACCTGGAATGAATAGAGACAGAACTTAGTCACCGTAGATAGAGAGGTAGGATAAACAACTATGTGGTTGTTGAGACAGTCATGACCATGTTCCATGCAGGTGAGGACAAGACTAGGTCTTTTGCATCAGGTGTATGGCCTGCTTACCTTCGAAGCTCTTGAAGGACTCAAAGAGCTCGGTGAGGGAGTTGGTGGAGAGCTGCTCGTGGTACTTAGAGGCCACCTGGACACAGATCTGCAGGTTCTGACGGATGTTTGCCGACAGCATGGCCCGAAGACACTCTAGAGAGTCCTCCACTGACAGGGAGCCAAAGAAGTTCACCAGCCACTGCAGGACAGAGTCAATATACATACAGAGTCAGTGCAGATAGGAGAAATACCAGTATGCACACATTAGTCGATAAAGCTTATGTTTATTAAGAGCAAAACACAGCAAGTACACACTGTTCTCCAAGACCATGAACCCTCCAGGACATTCTATTCCACGCAGTGTGTGGTTGTGTTAGATAGTGTCCTATACCTCAGGGTTGAGCAGGTGTGTGTGCACCACAGCCCGTTTGATATCGTACAGGTCGGTGTAATGCTCCAAAGCCCTCTGCAGCAGGCCAGCCTTCTCACACAGCTGGGCAACGTGGGCACGGTCGTAGTGGGTGAACATCTGGTTGCCCAGGATGGCATCGGCCACCTGAAGCAGGAAGAAAACATCATACATGAATTTAAAATCCATGACATCACGAGTCAGTGGAAGAGAAGCAAATAAGAGTGTGGCACTAAAAAAAATACATACAATTGCTGTGTAAGTGTTGGGTCTGTGTGGAATTGGGTGTGATGTGTGTGTACCTGTGGAGCGTGGACCAGATTCATCTCCAGCAGGCGTGTCTGCAGAGGCCCCTCAGCAGGCCTGTTGTTCTTCAGGGCGTCCAGGAGGAAGGAGGTACACTGCTGGATCAGGTTATACTCCATAAACACGTCAACGATCTGAACAGGGAGACAGACAATACATCAGCTACCACACATCAATCATGTTACTGTATACAACACCTCACAGCACAGCACTGAACAAGGTTTTTTCCCTTGAGAAAATGTAAGGGAAATAGGACGATAAATGAAGGGTTGAGGTGGTGAAGACGTTTGGCTATCTGACCTGTGTGATGTCGGCCAGTGGCTCCTCGTCCTGCACCAGCATCTGGGAGAACTGCAGGCCTTGTTCTGGACTGATCCTCATCACATTCCTTAGCAGGAACATCCAGTCTGGAGTGTAGCCCACCTAGAAGGGAAATACGGAAAACGCATCCGTTAGTTAAAAACTGAATACAATCTAATTTGACCATATTAAAGAATTCCATTTTGTGTCAAGTCAAATGTTATATTGGAAAGGACTTGTCGATAGAAATAGAAACACCACAACTAACCTTTTTGGCGTAGAGGACAATTTTCTGGAACTGTCCGGTCTCAGCGAAGCACTGAATGACCTTGTTGGGCACGTTGGCCCTGAGGTAGACGCTGAGGGCCAGAGTGGGGTCCACTGACTTCACCAGGTCCCCCAGCTCCTCTGAACACTCCAGCTGTAAAAAACACATGCAATTTTCATTCCCACATTACAAGCTGTAAATCCCTAACCAACACTGTCTCGAATAAAGTCCTAGCCAGCCCAATAGTTATAGGGATATTTGAACAGACCAGTGCTATATGTTGAGCAACACATAATTGGAACATAAAACTGTTAAGCTCAATGTTGAACATCCAAACTCAACAGTAAGAGACAACTATAGACTCAGTTTAATATGATAACTATGGTTTCCTTGCCTTGTCCTCTTTGAGCCATTTCTCCAGCAGCTGCTTGCGTCCCTGCTGTAGGACGGGCCTGCACAGCTCCAGAGACTCAAACTTGTTGAGCTGGCCCTGGTCCAGCAGGATGCCAAAGTACTGCAGCAGTGGAGAGGTCTGGCCCGGCTGGGCCGGCACACTTTGGAACTTACGGATGGTGTCCGGGGTGCGCAGGATACCCTGGGGAGGAGGAAAGGAGTGTTTTGACTTTCAAAAAATGTGAACATGATAGATAGAAGACCGTAGTAGTAGAAACCTTATTATACACAAGACAGCTGAAAAATCATACAAAAAAACAGATCATGATTTTCATTGTTTGGGCGTTTTGGTGCATTGGCAGTACCTTGGGAGCGTTGGCGGCCACCTTGGCAGCCTCAGAGTAGTTCCCTGCAGCGAACAGGGTGTTGAACTTTCTGGCGAACAGCTCCTCGGCCCCGGCCAGGTTGTTGCGCACGGCCATGCGCAGGGCCAGGTCTGGGTTCTGGAGCACGTTGGTGATGTAGGGGATGATGTTCTCCTCCTCCACACACACTGACAACACCTGGTCAAACACATAACACACAGACTGGGTTAGAGAGTCCACTCCTATACAGACATGAAAATATGTGTACTATTACATTAGTTTATATGTACTGACAATTGTAACAAAACTGGTATATAATTACTTTGTTAAACTCACATATTTATTCAGAATTGAATGTGTAAAAATAATGTTGCTAGACTAGAGAATAGCATTTGTGAATTAACTACACAGATAGACATCCCCATGGAGCAGTGTGTGTGTGTGTGTTACATTAAGATGTAAAGGAGCAGCAGACTGGAGGGTTAGAGAGCCAGGAGCTTAAAGGAGATTAGGACGCCTGGCCTGACAGGATCTCCAACTGTGTTTCACATGCTGCTCTCTACTGGAGGTGCCGTTAGATCAGTATTAAACAAGGCTTCCCTCAGCCAAGGTCACCAAGTGACAGACACACACACACGTCAATTTGGGGCGGCAGGTAGCCTAGTGGTTAGCGCGTTAGACTAGTAACCGAAAGGTTGCAAGATCGAATCCCCTAGTTGACAAGGTAAAAACCTGTCATTCTGCCCCTGAACAAGGCAGTTATCACACTGTTCCTAGGCCGCCATTGAAAATAAGAATTTGTTCTTAACTGACTTGCCTAGTTAAATAAAAGGTATTTGTTTGTTTTTTTGTTTTGTTTACAAAAGCACACTTCCACACCCTGTTTTTCCACTGTCACATATATGGGACTCTCAAGCCATCATCACACAGGTACAGTGTTTGTGAATTCTGAGGAGGAGAGCTGGAGCAGTAGGCTCTACAGACATGGATCAGCTTTCTATCCTTCTGAATATTTAATGGCTCTGTGTGTTTTGGACAGGAAACCCATTGATCAGCCCACCGGCATCTGGTTACGCCTGATAAAAGGATTAAAACACTCCCATTTACCCAGTGGAGACTTACCTGTCCTTTCCTGTTGACTCCAATGATGCCAGCGGTTGGTTCATGTGGGGCTGTAACAAAGATGGTCTCCCCGCTGATCCGGTTCATGTAGATACAGGTGCCAGTCTCCAGGTCATACAGGTGGATGTAGCCATATTTGGTGATGAGAAAGACAACATCCTGCTTAGAGCTGATCTAGAGGACAGAGAGCAGGGACACAAGGCTTCAGAAGCTGTATCATAACAGGTATTAATGCAGAGGGCCTGCATGACTATATGGAACCGGTTTGAGTTCTTGTCTGTGAAGTGATTCCAGTACCTGCATGGCTACAGGGAAGTCATTCTGGGCCTCAGGAGGGAAGAACACGTCCACTGCCTTCTTTGGAAATGGCTGATTGCCTGTTGGTGGGGTTCCCACTTCAATTATGTGTAACTAGAAAAGCAAAACACATTGAGGAGAATTACTTTTTTGACATCTCCCGGTCTTCTTTGCTAATTTTTCTTTTTCCATTCCATTCCAGCCCTCCCTGAGTACTCCATGTCCATGCTGAGTGGAGATTCCTACCTTTCCTCCAGCTTGCCCTCGGACAGCGAAGCAGAACAGTGTCGATTCCTCTGTGTTACCCTCCATTTTGAACTGGGCGAAGCCGGCGGCGTGGCCCTCAATGGGCTGGGACACCTTCCTGTCCACAGAGTACAGCTGCATGGCTCCCACCACACGGTTTTGCTGAAATGAAGGAATACACATACTGTACAAGAGCTTGTGCTACAGCAGTCTTTTCCAGTGGTACATTAAGCCTTATCAGGGCAGAACATTTCATAATGCTGTGCAAGCTTCAAAACAGCCCAAAAGCAAGTTATTAGCATCTATCAGATCAGTGTATTGCTGTACATTAGTGTAGACACTCACACGGATTAACTTCTATGACAAACTCATTAAAAAAATAAAATATACACAAGTCACTTCAGTAGAATACAGCTAGCGTCAACCATAAATCCAATCCCCTCTATTTCAGTACCTGTGCTGAAATCCCAATGAGAAGCAGCCATTTCTGTTTGGCGTCAGTGCGGTAGTTGATGATTTGACAGCCTGCTAGGCTGGAGTGTCTGTCAAAGACTTTGACTGGCTGGGAGTCTCCCTCCATGCTCCAATGGTAGACGGCGTTATCTGTGACCAGTGCTACAGTGTTGAGGGAGATCCACTTCCAGAAAGTGACGTCATCAGTCATGGTGTGAGCCTTCATCTTGCTCTTCATCTCAATGTTGAAAATCTGGAGGGTTTTTGCCGCTGAAAATTCACACATTAAAAGGTTTAGCAATATGATGATCTAACACCGTATCTCCACTAACTAATGTAAACTACTAATCACCACACACACAAACAGACTAGAGGGGAAATTAAAATACTGTAATACCAAATTTCACTTGATTTAGAAATAGTGGTAGTCATGGTTTGGTGCGAGTGCCACCAAATGACCAAACAAAACAGCACTTGCAATGCAGAAAGCAAGACCACAACGACGGGCAACCAATAACGTGGTAAGATCCGCATTCAGGAAGGAAAATATTCAATACAAAAAAAATATAAGACATCACCGATCCACATGAGGCTAATAAACAGCAACCACTAGTGGCTGGGTGAACTGATCATTTACAAACCAGTGCCTTCAGAAAGTTCATACTTCTTGACTTATTCCACATTGTTGTGTTACAACCTGAATTGAAAATAGGGTAAATAGATTTCTCACCCATCTACACACAATACCCCATAATGACAAAGGGAAAACAGGATATTTTGAAATGTTGCTAATTTATTGAAAATGACATACAGAAATATCTATTTTACATAAGTATTCACACCCGAGTCAATACTTTGTAGAAGAACCTTTGGCAGCGATTACAGCTTTGCGTTGTCTTGGGTATGAGCAATCACCCATGCACATCTGGATTTTGAGATTCTCCCATTCCCTCAAGCACTGTTAAGTTAGATGGGGAGCAGTAGTGAATAGCAATCTTCAAGTCCTTCCACAGATTTCCAATGGGATTCAAGTCTGGGTTTTAGCTGGGCTACTCAAGAACATTCACATTCTTGTTCTGATGCCATTCCATCGTTGCTTTGGTTGAATGCTTAGGGTCATTGTCCTGTTGGAACATAAATCTTGTCCCCAGTCGAAGGTTGTTTTCATTCTGAAGCAGATTCTCATCAAGGATTTGCCTGTATTTGACTCTATTCATTGCTCCCTCCATCCTTACCAGTCTCACAGTCCCTGCCGCTGAAAAGCATCCCCATAGCATGCTGCTGCCACCACCATGGCTCATGTAGTGCATGTCAAAGCAGATAAATTTTGAATTCAGGCTGTAAAAACAAAATGTGGAATAGGTCAAGGAGTATGAATACTTTGAAGGAACTGTATAAGGTCCTTCTATTAATTACTGTTAAAAAGTCCTAATATTGTATGTGCCTAGTCATAGGTGAACTTCAGGGAGTTCAAGCAGCTCTACAGGATTCCTAACCGCAGCATGCTCATCCTGAGATGAATTAAGGAGTTTGGGGTTGGGTCTGAATGCTGATTAACGCAAGACCACAAAACACAAACTGATGTGATGACGTACGAGAAGTGTCTTTGGATGCACTGACTGACAACCATTCCATTTCAGGCTTTCCAATCACTGGTTTATTATTGGAGCAAGGAAAGGGTTTCCTATTCATTAATTTCCTGTGTCTGTAGCCTTTGATGAACCTGCTATTGTTTTCAAATTTAACCACTCAAAAGTCTATAGGCCTACATTTCCTGTTCTGTAATGCTATACACCTGGACTACAAATCAGAGCTGCATTAAAAAATTAAACTAGCCCATCTAACGCAAAGAGAAATGACACATTGATCACTTACATTATAGAATTGCAAGAAAAAGTATGAGAACCCTTTGGAATTACCTGGAATTCTACATAAATTGTAAAAAAAAAAAAAAAGTGATCTGTTCTTCCTCTAAGTCACAACAATAGACAGTGTGCTTAAACTAATAAACACAAATTGTATTTTTCTTGTCTATTTAATGAATACATCATTTAAACATTCAGTTTAAGTTGGAAAAAGTATGTGAACCCCTAGGCTAATGACTTCCCCAAAAGCTAATTGGAGTCAGGACTCCGCTAACCTGGAGTCCAATCAATGAGATGAGATTAGAGATGCTGTTTAGACCTGCCCTGAAATATATATATTTTTTAAAACACAAAATGTGAGTTTGCTATTCACATGAAGAATTGCCTGATGTGAACCCTGCATCGAACAAAAGATATCAAAGACCTAAGATCAAGAATTGTTGACTGGAATGAAGCTGGAAAGGGTTACAAAAGTATCTCTAAAAACCTTGATGTTCATCAGTCCACGGTAAGACAAATTGTCTATAAATGGAGAAAGTTCAGCACTGTTGCTAGTCTCCCTAGGAGTGGCCGTCCTGCAAAGATGACTGCAAGAGCACAGCACAGAATGCTCAATGAGGTTAAGAAGAATCCTAGAGTGTCAGCTAAAGACTTACAGAAATCTCTGGAACATGCTAACATCTCTGTTGACGAGTCTACGATATGTAAAACACTAAACAAGAAAGGTGTTCATGGGAGGACACCACGGAAGAAGCCACTGCTGTCCAAAAGAACCATTGCTGCACATCTGAAGTTCACAAAAGAGCATCTGAATGTTTCACAGCACTACTGGCAAAATATTCTGTGGACTGATGAAACTAAAGTTCAGCTGTTTGGAAGGAACACACAACACTATGTGTGGAGAGAAGAAAAAGGCACAGCACACCAATATCAAAACCTCATCCCAACTGTAAAATATGTGGGAGGGAGCTTAATGGTTTGGGGCTGCTTTGCTGCTTAAGGGCCTGGACAGCTTGCTATCGTCGACAGAAAAATGAACTCCCATGTTTATCAAGACATTTTGCAAGAGAATGTTAGGCCTGTCCACCAATTGAAGCTCAACAGAAGTTGGGTGATGGAACATGACAACGATCCAAATCACAGAAGTAAATCAACAACAGAATGGCTTCAACAGAAGAAAATACGCCTTCTGGAGTGGCCCAGTCAGAGTCCTGACCTCAACCGGACGGAGATGCTGTGGCATGACCTCGAGAGCAGTTCACACCAGACATCCCAAGAATATTGCTGAACTGAAACAGTTTTGTAAAGAGGAATGGTCCAAAATTCCTCCTAACCGTTGTGCAGGTCTGATCCACAACTACAGAAAATGTTTGGTTGAGGTTATTGCTGCCAAAGGAGGGTCAACCAGTTACTAAATCCAAGGGTTCACATACTTTCCCCACCCTGCACTGTGAATGTTTACACAGTGTCTTAAATAAAGACATAAAAACGTATCATGGTTTGTGTGTTATTAGTTTAAGTAGACTATTTGTTCATTGTTGTGACTTAGATGAAGATTAGATCAAATTTTATGACCAATTTATGCAGAAATCCAAAGGTTCTTGCCACTGTATATACACAGTACTATTTCAAAAGTTTGGTCAGACCCCATTCAAGGGTTTTTCTTATTTTCTACATTGTAGAATAATAGTGAAGACATCAAAACTATGAAATAACACATATGGAATCTTGTAGTAACCAAATAAAAGTGTTAGCCACCCTTTGCCTTGATGACAGCTTTGTACTCTCAACCAGCTTCATGAGGTAGTCCCCTGGAATGCTTTTCCAACAGTCTTGAAGGAGTTCCCACATATGCTGAGCACGTGTTTGCTGCCTTTCCTTCACTCTGCAGTCCAACTCATCCCAAAACCATTTCAATTGGTTTGAGGTCGGTGATTGTGGAGTCCTGGTCATCTGATGCAGCACTCCATCACACTCATTATTGGTCAAATAGCCCTTACACAGCCTGGAGGTGCATTTTGGGTCAATGTCCTGTTGAAAAACAAATTATAGTCCCCATCTGGTTTGCGCTTAGTGGATGGCATATCGCTGCCAAATGCTGTGGTAGCCATGCTGGTTAAGTGTGCCTTGAATTCTAAATAAGTCAATCACTGAGTGTCACCAGCAAAGCACCCCCACACCTCCTCCTTCATGCTTCACGGTGGGAACCACAGATTCGGAGATCATCCATTCACCTACTCTGCATCTCACAAAGACACGGCGGTTGGAACCAAAAATCTCACGTCATACCAAAGGACAGATTTCCACCGGTCTAATGTCCATTGCTTGTGTTCCTTCACCCAAGAAAGTATTTTTATTGGTGTCCTTTAGTAGTGGATTCTTTGCAGCAAATTGACCATGAAGGCCTGATTCATGCAGTCTCCTCTGAACAGTTGATTCAGTTGAGCTGTGTCTGTTACATCAAGTCTGAAGCATTTATTTGGGCTGCAATCTGAGGTGTAGTTAATTGCCGATTTCTGAGGTTGGTAAGTCTAATGAACTTATCCTCTGCAGCAGAGTTAAGTCTGGGTCTTCCTTTCCTATGGTGGTCCTCATGAGAGCCAGTTTCATCATAGCGCTTGACGGTTTTCGCGACTGCACTTGAACAAACTTTCAAAGTTCTTGACATTTTCCGGATTGACTGACCATCATGTCTTAAAGTAACGATGAACTGTCGTTTCTCTTTGGTTATTTGAGCTGTTCTTGCCATAATATGGACTTGGTATTTTACCAAATAGTGCTATCTTCTGTATACCACCCTACCGTGTCCCGTGTGGCTCAGTTGGTAGAGCATGGCGCTTGCAACGCCAGGGTTGTGGGTTCATTCCCCACGGGGGGACCAGGATGAATATGTATGAACTTTCCAATTTGTAAGTCGCTCTGGATAAGAGCGTCTGCTAAATGACTTAAATGTAAATGTTAAATGTAATTAAGGCATACCTGTTAATTGAAATGCAATCCAGGTGCCTACCCCATTAAGCTGGTTGAGAGAATGCCAAGAGTGTGCAAAGCTGTCAAGGCAAAGGGTGGCTACTTTGAAGAATCTCAAATATATTTTGATTTGTTTAACACTTATTTGGTTACTACATGATTCCATGTGCAATTTCATCGTTTTGATGTCTCCACAATTATTCTACAATGTAGAAAATAGTAAAAATAAGGAAAAACCCTGGAATAAGTAGGTGTGTCCAAACTTTTGACTGGTACTGTACACACAAAAGTATGTGGACATCCCTTCAATTTGTGGATTTGGCCATTTCAGCCACACCCGTTGCTGACAGGTGTATAAAATCGAGCACACAGACACGCAATCTCCGTAGACAAACATTGGCAGTAGAATGGCCTTACTTTAGAGCTCAGTGACTTTCAACATGGCACCGTCATAGGATGCCGCCTTCCCAACAAGTCAGTTCGTAAAATTTATGCCCTGCTATAGCTGCCCGTCTATGAGCAAAAACGGCTCAGCCGTGAAGTGGTAGGCCACACAAGCTCACAGAACAGGACCGCCGAGTGCTGAAACACGTAGAACGTAAAAATCATCTGTTCTCGGCCACAACACTACCTACAGAGTTCCAAACTGCCTCTGGCAGCAACGTCAGCACAATAACTGTTCATCAGGAGCTTCATGAAATGGGTGTCCATGGCCGAACAGCCGCACACAAGCATAAGATCACCATGTGCAATGACATGCTTCTGCTGGAGTGGTGTAAAGCTTGCCGCCATTGGACTCTGGAGCAGTGGAAATGGGTTCTCTGGAGTGATGAATCACGCTTTACCACCTGGCAGTCCAACAGACGAATTTGGGTTTGGCTGATGCCAGGAGAATGCTACGCCCCCGTGCACAAAGCGAAGTCCATACAGAAATGGTTTGAAGAAAATCGGTGTGGAAGAACTTGACTGGCCTGCACAGAGCCCTGACCTCAACTCCATGTAACACCTTTGGGATGAATTGGAATGCCGACTGTGAGCCAGGCCTAACCACCCAACATCAGTGTCCAACCTCACTAATGCTCTTGTGTCTAAATGGAAGCAAGTCCCCGCAGCAATGTTCCAACATCTAGCGGAAATCCTTCCAAGAAGAGTGGAGGCTGTTATAGCAGCAAAGGGGGAACCAACTCAATATTAATGCCCATTATTTTTTAATAAGATGTTGGACGAGCAGGTGTCCACATACACTAATAACCAAAAGTATCTTGTCTGACAAGTGAACGATTAAAATAGAATACATTATAGAATACATAGTGTCAAATCAATATTAATCAATCAACACAAATATACAAATTAATTTGTCTACGATAGTCTAGTATTGAAATGTTGCATTGCATATCTGATTTTCCTGAAGTCTAATCTGCAATACACTTGGTCTCGGAATGCAAGGTTCTTACACTGCAGCCCAGGATGCATTGACAAAAATCATGCAAACCATGACTATTTTGGCCTATAGTCCAAGACCAGCTCTCAAACTGGATATAGTCATAATAGGGGCATGAATAATACATTACCAAAAGTTATCACAAGGATCTTGCTTCAGAGGAATGTTTCACCATCTCAGCCTGTGCATTAGCCTTGACCTCTACGCCATTGAGACAGTAGTGTGCAATATAAAAGGTGCACAAGGCATTCTCAGATGTTTTTACTTTAACCCTTTTTTCCTCAAACCTAGAGGTCTTGATGAACTCCCTTGAATTTCCCTATTCTGTTTGTCATTTACCCTATAGCCTCCTGTTCTTTAAATCAACCCTCTTGTGCTTCCATTCTACTTTCTAACACGCTTTCCTATGTAAACAGAACAGAACATATACAGTACTGGGCAGACATTCCAACACAGTGCAAACATGATTACAACTTCCACAACTCATGATATATAAAATCCAACTCACCGTCTGCAAATATATAAGAAAGCATTAAGAAACGAAAAGAGCAAAAACAAGCAAAAATAGAAAAAGCATTCATGATAGTATGACAATTTTATCAGTGTACAAAAGGGGTTCAATTGTTTCAAATGTAGTCTATAAATTGCAACTCACAAGCAGTTATACTGCTGATTAAAAATAAAATAAAAATAGAAATGGACAGGCCTGTATATGGTAATTAACAGGTGAAGCAGAATGTGACAGGCCTAGATCAATAACTTGCTGACAAACAAAATCGTACGTACACAAACTCCCTTTAATATTAGGACAGCAACACATAGGGAAATGATGGCCTACAGCAGTCAACAAAGTTGAAGTTAACCACTTAGTTTGGGTGAATTAAGTTGTTAAAAACACAGCCTCTGTACATATTAGTTCAGTCAAAGGAAACAAGTCAGGCTCAGTGGAAGTCCTTACCTTTGAGGGCAATAACTTTGCTAGCAGGGTTCATGATGGCGCTATCTGCAGAGATGGGTCTACGGATGGGAGTGTTGGGGTCGGCCATATCAATGATGACAACCTGTGCCTGCTCGCCCACCTTCTCTCTTATACAGATGAACTTATCAGACTCCATAGTCAGGGTGCTGAATCCAATGTTAGCTGGGTTGATCCCCAGGTTCTGGAGCTAAAGGAAATGAAATTACATTGTTAGAAAGATTTTGATTGAAAAAAACAATTGCTAGTGTGACTGTGTAACAGAGGTGGTTCAGTGAACTACACTTGCATGATGAGTGAGTGAGTGATCTTGTCTGAGACATGAAAACGTGTTGGCTCCTGTCCTGGAACTAATGCCAACACTTTAGTTCAGTGGGCTAACCGACCTTAATTAAGACTCATGCACAGGTTAATGATCATTGCAGAGATTAAGATTTTATGATGATAATTCGTACTGTAGCTATCCATTTGTACTGACTCAAACACATTACCCTGTTATCATCCTATGGCCATAGATATAGCTAACTACATCAAAATAAATACATAAAAATAAATAATACTAACCAGCTAGGTATTGTAGATAGCTATGTTGTTTTAACCATAGAACATCTGTCTGTGGTTTAAACCAATTTAGCTTACTGTACAACTGCCTCACTTGAATGTCAGGGTAGGGGTAATCGAAGATCAGTGTCACACTAGCAGAAATAGCTAAATGTATCTATCTGGCTGTTATTGAATGGACTGTCAAACAGAAACGTATCTATCTAGTTAAGTAGTTAGTCATTACTTAACATGACATATGTTTGAGTTAGCAGGTCAATTGGAATCAAAATAGCAGTTATCATAAAAAAGCAGTTAACGTTACGTTTGATGGCAACCACAGAAAGTTAACGTTCACTGTCAGTGCTAGTCTTTTCGCTAGCTAGCATAATATGGCAACGGGGAGGAGAGGTCATTCATTTCGCTGCGGGTGTTGGACTGCCAGCTACAGTTAGCTTAGCTAGCTAACAGTTAACGAAAATCGTCAAGCAGCCGATAAAGATCTGGAGGGGTTTAGTGCTATAGTTACGATCCCTCGCCTACGACTAGTATTTAGCTATATTGTTTTCATACCTGCAGGTGCTCCTGGAAGCGAATAGGTAGTATTTGAGCCATTGCGGTTTTCCTTTGCTTCTACGGAGTCCTGGAATTCTAGCTAAAAAGCTACCTGGCTAGGTTAGCACCGTGCTAGCTACGACCTCCTCACTCACTGATTCGCAAGTCGTAGTCAGACAGTGAATATTTTCTAAATTGTGATTCCAAAATATTATGTCAAGTGTAGCCGCCGGATGTTTATGCGTTTTCTCCACTGCCGGAATGGATGGATGGCAGTGTCTTAAACACTGATCTCAGTCCAAACCTGCAATGGCGGCGGAAACGGCTCAAAATCTGAGACGGAAGAGGAAGCAAGACATCCAACTCCCTAATTGTTTTTGTTCATATACAGTCAGTGAACTAAACCAATAAGACACAGCTGCTATCGCATTGAGAGCCACCCCCTTAAGTAAACCGGAACTGTGACATTTTTTTCGAAGGTAAACGGCCTGAGTTAGACGTCTTCATTTAGCCACCATCTTTGTCAGAATGTTATCAATCCGGAAGCCGCTGGGGATATCTCTGGAAGGACAGACAAACCAATATGATCTTTCCACCTATGATTTCATCTTTGCCTTTGACATGGAACAGTCTAAAACAAACCTTAATTTATCTAAGAGGGCAAACACTTATTTATTTCACATTGACTTCCAATTTGTGCCACATCATTCGCCCTTTTACGTCAGTTCCGGATAATTCACGCTTCATCATAGGCAGCTGACTTCAAAAGTGGATATGTCCTCTCTGCATGATGTTCATAGTGTAGGATTTTCATGTTCATATGTTTAAATATCGTGTTTGTCACAAGGTCTCAGCTATAGAATGACTCGTTTTAAGTCATGAAATGAATTCTAAACTCATAGGTGCTGTTCTATCATGCATGCTACTGTCCTGTAGCATGCATGCATAAGGTCTCATGTATGCCCTGTCTGAATCATTGGACCAGTTGATCATAAGTGGGATCCTACTCTAACCATAGATCTAACCCTGACCATAACCCTTACACAACCGTTTTAGTTGGGATGTTCCAAGCATCACACTTTAATAGAGAAAAACATTGGATCCCTCACTCTGGAAGGAACAAACCAGAGAAACATTCCTATATCCCCCACCCCTATGCTTTGAGTCATATTGAAAATATCTAAATACATTTAATTATTTTCTATTTAAAATGTTCATACATGCATTTGAGCTGTATTGAATACATGCACAACATCGTAATTCAATTCAATGCCTTGGCAGCCAGAATATCCTGAAAATATCAAAGGCTTGAAAAGGATGGAAATGCACTTCAATGGAAAGACCAACAAAAGGTCAAATCCAAGACTCCAATGCGTTACAAGAAGCGGCTGTATTTGACTATAAATGCATCTCCAATCCAGTGTCTCTACAATGTTTTATTTATATTTCAGTGTAAAAAGCTTAAACTCTAGTAGAAAAAACAGTAACCCAAAATAATATATCTTAAAAAGAAAACAATCAAAACAATTCCCATTCACCTCAATTAAAATAGAAACAGCTTTGCTAATATTACAGTTTTGCTAATGTTTTCCCTCAAAACAAATATATCTATATCTATTCTCCAAGGCAGTTGGTCATGTCCAATTGACTTACTTATGGCCATTAAAAAATATATATATTTCAATGTAGTTAGAAAACACACCTAAAATTGAAAACAGTACAGTTTAGGACCACTGATTAGTGTCTTGTTTTGAGCAGAAGGTAAAGATGAGAGTGTGAGTGGCACATGGAGTGGCACACAAAATATACACTTTCTCTAGGCCAAGTACATTGCAGAAAGAACAAGGATTCCCTCCATAGCACAGAACCACAGCACTCTCCTCTCTCACAGCACTCCGGGCAGTCGTCCATCACATTCCCTTTGCATGTCTCCTCTGACTTCTCCTCCAAGTCTGTAGAATTGAAGTTTGTGTAGTCTCTCTATTTTGGCCATTGACAGAACAGTCCACTTGGGAGCGGTAGACTTTGCTTCAAGGCAGTATAAGCTCTTGCTGTTGTGCACCAGGCCTGCAGGGAGCAGTGTGTGCTGTGGATGAAAGCCCTCAACCACAGGGTCCATGAACAATCTGGTAGGGTCTTCCCACATTCTCAAGATGGGCCAAGACAACAAAACATTGACCTAGCTTTCAAGGGTTATCTAAAAGTTTTTATTTGAAGGCAGTATGAGGTTGAAGTTGTGCCAGGTTAAAGAGGATTCTTACAAAAGCCAACCATCCACTCAGCCATTACAGTAACAAGAATGAATTATATGATCTTCCCTGATTACTGAATACCCCAGTAAATACAATGGTCTGTCTGACGAAGGGAGTGAATAGGAGCAGGATTTCTATGGGACAGATACATGGGGGGAGAGATACAACTGTACATGACAAGGAGTAAGAGCAACAACAGCTGTGATTATGTGCTCTGCAGTGGTTGTCATGAAATGAAGGAAAAGTTGGATACAAGAAGGGATGAGCGAGGAGAGCTGGTATCATCGCAGCAGGTGATCTAGTCCTTTGTTTGGATGTGGTTGTTAAATCGGTTCCCTGGGTTAAGGTACAATTATGTGCAATTATGTAGGTGTGTGAATGTGTGAGGAAGAGAAAGAAATATCCCTGGGGTACACTGGAGGGGGTGATAGGGGAGAGGTCCACACAGGGCCATAACCTCCTCTATCCATTCTATCCCTCCGTTCCTCCCGCCACGCTAGCAGAACTATGTGGAGCCCCTCTTCTGTAGCTCCTCAATAAAGGCTGTGGAAGAGGAGACAAGAAACAATCAATACAACATTGACAAAATAAGTAGTGCCTTTGCTATTTTCCCCCTCACTTAATTTGGACTTTTATACCAACGTCATTGGATCAGTCTGTGTGAAACATGGTTGTGGCCCAAAACAAATATCTGCAGTTTCACCTCCGATTATCTCCTCCTTGACTTTTTGTAACTCCTTCCGCATCTCGTCAAGAATCTCCTGCAGGAAGCAATCAAAACATTCTATCATTTACAGTATTAGTATTGTATATGATTATGTCTTTACTAGTCTTGGCATTAGAGGTGCAGCAGAAAATAATATTTACCCGTTTAATCCTCTCAATATCGGTCTCTTCACCACCTCCAGCATCATTATTAGCACCTGCATGCTTCACCCTGGATGAGGTGTGGCAATGGGGGGGAAAGAAAGCGAGTGGGTAGGGGAGGCAGAGAGAGAAAGGGAGGGACTGATTAAGATCGATCATAGTCTCATCACTGTGACAACCTACACTGTCAATCCAACCCATCACCATAGCACCACCAAAGAGGCCTCAGGAAGCACCACACATACAAAACCACATTCTGTGAAAAACACAGACAACCCAAGGATGGCTTTCAAAGTTTCAATGACATTTGACTGTTGACCACACCACCAAATGTCCAGAAATGACAGGCCAAACACACAATATTTCATTCTATACTACATCAAGGGATAACAAATTCCAAGAATCCTTAAATAATATAAAGTAAACTTGGAAAATCATCCCTCAACTATTGAATAAGAAAAAGGCTTCTACAGTATATTCGGAAAGTATTCAGACCCCTTGACTTTTTCCACATTTTGTTACGTTACAACTTTATTCTAAAATTGATTATATAAAAGTCCTCAGCAATCTACACACAATACCCCATAATGACAAAGTGAAAACAGGGTTTTAGAACAGAAATATCTTAATTTACATAAGTATTCAGACCCTTTGCTATGAGACTAAAAATTGAGCTCAGGTGCATCCTGTTTCAATTGATCATCCCTTGAGATGTTTCTACAACTTGGAGTAAACCTGTGGTAAATTCAATTGATTGGACATGATTTGGAAAGGCACACACCTGTCTATATAAGGTCCCACAGTTGACAGTGCATGTCAGAGCAAAAACAAAGCCATGAGGTAGAAGGAATTGTCTGTAGAGCTCAGATTCAGGATTGTGTTGAGGCACAGATCTGGGGAAGGGTACCAAAACATTTCTGCAGCATTGAAGGTCTCCAAGAACACAGTGGCCTCCATCATTCTTAAGTGGAATAAGTTTGGAACCACCATGACTCTTCGCAGAGCAGGACGCCCGGCCAAACTGAACAAACAGGGGAGAATGGGCCTTGGTCAGAGATGTGCCCAAGAATCCGATGGTCACTGACAGAGCTCCAGAGTTCCTCTGTGAACCTTCCAGAAGAAAAACCATCTCTGCAGCACTCCACCTTTACAGTAGAGTGGCCAGATGGAAGCCACTCCTCAGTAAAAAGGCACATGACAGCCTGCATGGAGTTGCCAAAAGGCACCTAAAGGACTCTGACCGTGAGAAACAAGATTATCTGGTCTGATGAAACCAAAATAGAATTCTTTGGTCTGAATGCCAAGCGTCACATCTGGAGGAAACCTGGCACAATCCCTACAGTGAAGCATGGTGGTGACAGCATCATGCTGTGGGGATGATTTTCAGCAGCAGGGACTGGGAGACTAGTCAGGAGAAGAAAAGATGAACAGAGCAAAGTACAGAGAGATCCTTGATGAAAACCTTCTCCAGAGTGCTCAGGACCTCAGATGGGTGCGAAGGTGCACCTGCCAACAGGACAATGACCCAAAGCACACAGTCAAGACAAGTCCTGAATGTCCTTGAGTGGCCCAGCCTGAGCCCAGACTTGAACTCGATTGAACATCTCTGGAAAGAGCTGAAAATAGCTGTGCAGCAATCCAACCTCATAGAGCTTGAGAGGATCTGCAGAGAAGAACAGGATAAACTCACCAAATACAGGTGTGCCAAGCTTGTAGTGTCATACCCAAGAAGACTTGAGGCTGTAATCGCTGCCAAAGATGCTTCAACAAGGTACTGGGTAAAGGGTCTGAATACTTAAAAAAGTTTGGGGTCACTTAGAAATGTCCTTGTTTTCGAAAAAAAAAAGCAATTTTTTTGTCCATTAAAATACCATCAAATTGATGTCAACAGTGAAGAGGCGACTCCGGGATGCTGGTCTTCTAGGCAGAGTTGCAAAGAAAAAGCCAGATCTCAGATTGGCCAATAAAAAGATAAGATTAAGATGGGCAAAATAACACAGACACTGGACAGAGGACCTCTAGAAGGCCAGCATCCCGGAGTCGCCTCTTCACTGTTGACACTGAGACTGGTGTTTTGCGGGTACTACTTAATGAAGCTCCCAGTTGAGGACTTGTGAGGCATCTGTTTCTCAAACTAGACACCAATGTACTTATCCTCTTGCTCAGTTGTGCACCGGGGCCTCCCACTACTCTTTCTATTCTGGTTAGAGCCAGTTTGCGCTGTTCTGTGAAGGGAGTTGTACACAGCGTTGTACGAGATCTTCAGTTTCTTGGCAATTTCTTGCATGGAATAGACAAGAATAGACTGACGAGTTTTATTAGAAGGTTCTTCGTTTCTAGCCATTTCGAGCCTGTAATCGAACCCACAAATGCTGAAGCTCCAGATACTCAACTAGTCTAAAGAAGGTCAGTTTTCAGCTGTGCTAACATAATTGCAAAAGGGTTTTCTAATGATCAATTAGCCTTTTAAAATGATAAACTTTGATTAGCTAACACAACATGCCATTGGGACACAGGGGTGATGGTTGCTGATAAATGGGCCTCTGTACGCCTATGTAGATATTCCATAAAAAACATTTTCTTTAAAGCTGTTTCCAGCTACAATAGTCATTTACAATATTAACAATGTCTACACTGAATTTACTGATCAATTTGATGTTATTTTAATGAAAGAAAAAAAAAAGTGCTTTTCTTTAAAAAACAAGGACATTTCTAAGTGACCCCAAACTTTTTAATGGTAGTGTATAATTGGTTATATAGTTATGTTTATAGGTGTGTGTTTATAGGTGTGTGTTGGTAGAGAACAATGTGTTTATTCAAATGGCTGTGCATCTACCAGGGTCAAGATATCGATAATTGGACCTTTTTTATTCCTAATCTATATCAATGACCGTGCTGCTGTGTCTTCTACCGTACTTCCCATTCTCTTTGCTGATGATACCAATTTGATTTTTATCATCACAGAAGAATTTTGATTCACTAATTAATGAAGCCAACTTAAGCATGGTCAAATTTTCTGAATGGTTCCAGATAAACAAATTATCTTTAAAATGTAAAAAATAAATATAAAAAATTCTAACTTTAATGTATTCACTAGTATGAATAAGAAATATTGTAAAAAAATAAATAATAACAATAAAGAGCCAGAATCTCAATTGGTGGGAATGAAATGGAAGTCACATCCACTAGATTCCTTGGAGTTCTAATTGATGAAAAGTTATCCCGGAAAGACCATATTACATTTTTTTTGCAGCAAAGTGATGAAATCTGTTGGTATCATCAGAAAGAATAGTGGTTTGGGTAATCAGGCTTGCTTCCTAAATCTATACTATAGTTTAAATTTACCCATATCTCATTTACTGTAATATTGTCTGGGCCAGTACACATGCCTCCTACCTACACAAATTACTCAAGACTAGCTACCTCCTCTAATTACCTGGCTCCTCTAATTACCTTGTACTCATGTATTGGATATTGTTTTTTTGTGGTGTTGTTTTCATATCAGTCCTTGGGCTTCCAACCACACCGTTTAAAATTTTTATTTTTAAACAAATCTATATTGTTGTCTATCACTTGTTTTCTAGGGTACAAATAAATAAATACAAATAAAAAAAATATCAATTCACATATCATAATGGAATCCTGCAGCTTTTTGAGCAGGGATGATAAAAGCTGTCACAGAAGTCACAGCGTTCTGCAGTCCACTAGGTGGTGCTGTCAACAGAACAATGGCCCAGCACCACGCTCTGAAGCTGTGCCCCTGTTGACCTGACAGAGGGAAGGGAGGTGGGACGGTATGTTAGGGAGAGCAGCAAAGCGTCATTCCTGTTGTCTTGTCAGGGGAGGGACTTTGTACCTGGGACCCTGGGACAAGGGAGAGGTGGAGTCCATGCTCTTGGAGATGGAGTGATTCCTGTTTGTGAGACACACACTGCTCTTAGAACGGGACACAATCAATTAATCAACACACACCTCTTTGAATTCTGAGATTGACATGCGTCCACACAGGCTGCTCTTACTACAGACACGGAGAGAGCATAGGAAGCTGAAACCTTACCTTGGCATAGTGGCTGATTTCTCCCAAGGTCTTCGTCCAAGAGTGTCTAAAAAGCAGAGAGGCATATTTTAAATCCAAACTGTATAAAAGTCTAATATTAAGCAAATTTGTCTTCCAGGTACAAACAAAACAGACTGGCACACAGACACACGGACAGTTCTCACCACTTTGGCCTTGGGACTCTGAGTCATCCTGTAGGGAGAAAGGAAACATAGTTAGACCAGCCAAACTTTTGTGTTTTCTGACTACATGGACATCTTTCAAATCTGTATTCACAACATAGTTGGCCAATAAACTAACAAATACTTACATTATCTGCCATCTTAGCAGGTGGCTTAGCCCCACCGTCTGCCATTTTTTTCCTGAACAAGACAGAAGGACATAAAAGGAGAGTAAGAGTATGAGGCAACACTTAAAGATTCACTAAGCTAGATCAGAGCCATAGAGGGGCATACACAGCGCTATAGACAGAGGCGTATGGATCTGTTCATTTATAGGAGTGCGTTCTTCAGTGCCACCTACCTCCGTGCCAGGATGGATGCCATCTCACCCATCAAGCCTCCTCCACCACCACCACCGATGGAGGCACTGGTGCGGCTTTGATCAGGCTTGGCAGCTGCAGCACCACTACAACTATCATCCTACAGAGGGCGGTAGAAGACACAGGAGATGTTAGAGTATCAGTATCGACACAACAACACTTTAGCTCTTGCTAGCACTGCAAAACAGAGGCTCGACATTCAAAATGAATGGCATTGAAGTCCAAATCAGAAATGAATGGTGGTTGCATAAATGTGGAGATAGTTTTGTATCTATCGTTATGCTAATTCTAATCCCACTTTCTCCTTTCTCTCTCTCACCTTGGCCACTCTGCGGAGCTTGGCCCCTGCTAAGGCTGCCACCAGGCCCCCTGCACCTCCCCCTAGGCCCCCATCTCCTCCCGGGGAGGGCAGCGGTGGGGCGGGCGGGGGTCCTGATCCTGCGGCCGGGGGTCCTGGGGGTGGAGGTCCCGGGGGTGGAGGGGGCCCAGACGGAGGAGGGCCGGGGGGTGGAGGAGGGCCCGGAGGTGCTGGGGGAGCCAACGGTGCAGCGGGCACTAAAAAAAAAAAAAAAGTTAAGACAGTCGGTGTACTACGTTCAGGGAATGGGTAAAACAAATAATGGTGTGTTCAAAAAGGCTAACTGTATTGCCGTCAGTGTGACCTCTGACCTGCTGCAGCTTGTCTCTCTCTCTCCAGTCTCTCCCACTCCTGCCTCTCTCTCTCCTGACGCTCTGTCTCCTGCTGTTCCAGCCTCTGCTGCTCCAGCCTACAGGGATAAAACTCATGGGGATTAACACTAAGAGACAAACAAACATACACTAAACACAGCCAAACAGTCAACAGATTAAGAGGCACAAATAATATAACAATGTATCTGGTGAAGGGATGAATGGGAAGGCACCACATCCTCCCTGAAAAGGAGGTCTCACGCCAGAGGTGACCTGGCAAAGAAATTACATTTTGGCTTTCATCTTTCCACACTCATGACATGGCAAGTGAACTGTACCAGCAATTATTGAATTAAAGCAACAACCATTTTCAAACAATCCTTGTGGGCACTGTCTAATTGTGACAAATGGCTCTGGAGCAGCGTTAGACTGAAGAGCATATCTGTTATTAAATTGTGCTGACTATGCGGCTATGCTGGGTTGGTGAAGGAGCTCCTGATTAGTCCAGGACTGAAATGAAAGTACACATTTGGCCAAGAAGCCCTAATCCGGGTCAATCCAGGTCCCCTACCCCAGCACATCTGTCACCCACAGGACCTGCAGCTGCCACACACACACACACACACACACACACACACACTTTAAAAGCACTCTTGGTTGACTGAAGGCTGGTGTAGACTTTACTGTGAAACATTTGCTTACGAGCCTTTCCCAATGATGCAGTTTAAAATTAAATAGTAACAAGAGGAATACAATACACAAGAATGGAGCTACATACAGGGAGTACCAGTACCAAATAAAATGAGCAGAGCTATGAGGTACTTGAGGTAGATACTGTATGTACAAGCAGGGTAAAGTGACTAGGCATCAGGATATATAATAAGAGTAAAATAAAGAACAGAGTAGCAGCAGCAAATGAGTGTAAAAGTGTGTATGTGTGTGCGTGCTGTGTCAGTATGCGTGTGTGTGCGCGTATGTAGTGTATGACAGCTGATGTTCCGGTACTGTTTGCCGGACGGTGGCAGAGTGAACAGTCTATGGTTTGGGTGGATGGAGCCGTTGGCAATTTTTTGGGCCTTCCTCTGACACTGCCTGATATAGAGGTCCTGGATGGCAGGGAGTTCTGCCCCAGTGATGTACTGGGCCGTACGCACTACCCTCTGTAATGCCTTGTGGTTGGAGGCAGAACAGTTGCCATACCAGGCAGTGATGCAACCCGTCAGGATGCTCTTGATGGTGCAGCTGTAAAACCTTTTGAGGATCTGAGGACCCATGCCCAATCTTTTTAGTCTCCTGCGGGGGAATAGGTTTTGTTGTGCCCTCTTCACAACTGCCTTGGTGTGCTTGTTAGTGATGTGGAACTAGTGATGTGGACACCATGGAACTTGAAGCTCTCAACTTGCTCCACTACAGCCCCGTCGATGAGAATGGGGGGCGTGCTCGGTCCTCCTTTTCCTATATTCCACAATCATCTCCTTTGTCTTGATCATGTTGAGGGAGAGGTTGTTGTCCTTGCACCACACAGTCAGGTCTCTCATCGTTGTCTGTGATCAGGCCTACCACTTGTGTCATCTGCAAACTTAATGATGGCGTTGGAGTCGTGCCTGGCCGTGCAGTCATGAGTGAACAGGGAGTACAGGAGGGGACTGAGCACACATCCCTGAGGGGCCCCTGTGTTGAGGATCAGCGTGGCGGATGTGTTGTTACCTACCCTTACCACCTAGGGGCGGCCCGTCAGGAAGTCTAGGATCCAGTTGCAGGGGGAGGCGTTTAGTCCCAGGGTCCTTAGCTTAGTGATGAGATTTGAGGGCAATATGGTGTTGAACGCTGAGCTGTAGTCAATGAATAGCATTCTCACATAGGTGTTCCTTTTGTCCAGGTGGGAAAGGGCAGTGTGGAGTGCAATAGAGATTGCATCATCTGTGGATCTGTTGGTGCAGTATGCAACTTGGAGTGGGTCTAGGGTTTCTGGGATAATGGTGTTGATGTGAGCCATGACCAGCCTTTCAAAGAATTTCATGGCTACAGATGTGAGTGCTACGGATTGGTAGTCATTTAAGCAGGTTACCTTAGTGTTCTTGGGCACAGGGACTATGGTGATCTGCTTGAAACATGTTGGTATTACAGACTCCGACAGGGAGAGGTTGAAAATGTCAGTGAAGACACTTGCCAGTTCATCAGCGCATGCTCGGAGTACACGTTCTGGTAATCTGTCTGGCCCAGCGGCCTTGTGAATGTTGACCTGTTTAAAAGGTCTTACTCACATAGGCTACGGAGAGCGTGATCACACAGTTGTCTGGAACAGCTTATGCTCTCATGCATGTTTCAGTGTTACTTGCCTCAAAGCGAGCGTTGAAGTTATTTAGCTCATCTGGTACGCTCGTGTCACTGGGCAGCTCTCGGCTGTGCTTCCCTTTGTAGTCTGTAATAGTTTGCAAGCCTTGCCACATCCCCGGAGCCGGTGTAGTACGATTCGATCTTAGTCCTGTATTGACGCTTTGCCTGTTTGATGGTTCATCGGAGGGCATAGCAGGATTTCTTTTAAGCTTGCAGGTTAGTGTCCCGCTCCTTGACAGTGGCTGCTCTAGCCTTTAGCTCAGTGCGAATGTTGCCTGTAATCCATAGCTTCTGGTTGAGGTATGTACGCACAGTCACTGTGGTGGGGTCGTCCTAGTTGCACTTATTGATAAAGCCAGTGACTGATGTGGTGTACTCCTCAATGCCATCGGAAGAATCCCGGAACATATTCCAGTCTGTGCTAGCAAAACAGTCCTGTAGTTTAGCATCTGCTTCATCTGACCACTTTTTTTTAATAGACCGAGTCACTGGTGCTTCCTGCTTTACATTTTTGCTTGTAAGCAGGAATCAGGAGGATAGAATTATGGTCAGATTTGCTAAATGGAGGGCGAGGGAGAGCTTTGTACACATCTCTGTGTGTGGAGTAAAGGTGGTCTAGATGGTTTTCCCCTCTGGTTGCACATTTAACATGTTGATAGAAATTAGGTAAAACTGAGTTTTCCTGCATTAAAGTCCCCGGCCACTAGGAGGAGCGCCGCCTTTGGATGAGCGTTTTCGTGTTTGCTTATGGCAGAATACAGCTCATTGAGTGCGGTTTTAGTGCCAGCCTCAGTCTGTGATGGTATGTAGACAGCTACGAAAAAAACAGATGAAAACTCTTTAGGTAGATAGTGTGGTCTACAACTTATCATGAGATACTCTACCTCAGGTGAGCAAAACCTTGAGACTTCCTTAGATATTGTGCACCAGCTATTGTTTACAAATATACATAGGCCCACACCCCGTGTCTTACCAGAGGCTGCTGTTCTGTCCTGCAGAGTGTATAACCCGTCAGCTGTATGTTCTTAACTTCTTATGGCTGGGGGCAGTATTGAGTAGCTTGGATGAATAAGGTGCCCAGAGTAAACTGCCTGCTACTCAGGCCCAGTTGCTAATATATGCATATTATTAGTAGATGTTGATGGAAAACACTCTGAAGTTTCTAAAACTGTTTGAATGATGTCTGTGAGTATAACAGAACTCATATGGCAGGCAAAAACCTGAGGAAAAAATCAAACCAGGAAGTGGGAAATCTGAGGTTTGTAGTTTTTCAAGTCATTGCCTATCAAATATAGTGTCTATGGGGTCATATTGCACTTCCTAAGGCTTCCACTAGATGGCAACAGTCTTTAGAACCTTGTTTGATGCTTCTACTGTGAAGTGGGGACAAATGAGAGCTGATTGAGTAACAGGTCTGCCAGAGTGGCATGAGCTGATCACGCGCGCTCACGTGAGAGCGACCTGCGTTCCATTGCAATTCTAAAGACAAAGGAAGTCTCCGGTTGGAACATTATTGAAGATTTACGTTAAAACCATCCTAAAGATTGATTCTATACATCGTTTGACATGTTTCTACAAACTGTAATATAACTTTTTTAACTTTTCGTCTGAACTTTCGCCTGGACTTGCGTCGTTGAGTTCACAAATACAAACTCACACGTGAACAAAAAGGAGGTATTTGGACATAAATGGACTTTAGCAAACAAAACAAACATTTATTGTGGAACTGGGATTCCTGGGAGTGCATTCTGATGAAGGTCATCAAAGGTAAGTGAATATTTATAATGCTATTTCTGACTTTCTGTATGGCTTGTTTTGGTCTCTGAGCGCTGTACTCAGATTATTGCATGGCGTGCTTTTTCGGTAAAGCTTTTTTGAAATCTGACACAGCGGTTGCATTAAGGAGAGGTTTATCTAAAGTTCCATGCATAACACTTGTATTTTCATCAACATTTATGATGAGTGTTTCTGTAAATTGATGTGGCTCTCTGCAAAATCACCGGATGTTTTGGAAGCAAAACATTACTGAACGTAACGCGCCAATGTAAACAGGTTTTTGGATATAAATATGAACTTTATCGAACAAAACATATATGTATTGTGTAACATGAAGTCCTATGAGTGTCATCTGATGAAGATCATCAAAGGTTAGTGAATAATTTTCTCTCTATTTCTGCTTTTTGTGACTCCTCTCTTTGGCTGGAAAAATGGCTGTGTTTTTCTGTGACTAGGTACTGACCTAACATAATCGTTTGGTGTGCTTTCGTTGTAAAGCCTTTTTGAAAATCGGACACTGTGGTGGGATTAACAAGTTTATCTTTAAAATGGTGTGAAATACTTGTATGTTTGAGGAATTTTAATTATGAGATTTCTGTTTGAATTTGGCACCCTGCACTTTCACTGGCTGTTGTCAAATCGATCCCGTTAACGGGATCTTAGCCGATCTCAGCCATAAGAGGTAGTTGTCGTTCAACCACGACTCGGTTAAACATAAGATATTACAGTTTTTAATGTCCCGTTGGTAGGATATACGTGCTTTCAGTTAGTCCCATTTCTTTTCCATCGATTGAACGATAGCTAGCAGAACGGAAGGCAAGGGCAGATTAGCCACTCGTCGCCTGATCCTCATAAAGCATCCGGAAATGTAGAATACATATTCAACAAATGGCATCAAAACCATAATAAAACACTGGAAAGGAATTGAGTTGTCCCTTTGCATTCTTCACGGGTTGAGCAAGCCGTTTTCAAGTTTGGGCAGAGCTGAAATAATTAGAAAACCTAGACAACTTGACAGCAACTTGACAGTTGATAACCAACGTGGCAGTGAAGACAAAAGGATTAACGGCCTGAAGTCAGGAAAGCTGTCGTCGCAGAGAGATTGGCTTACATCTCAAAATGGCGGAGGAAACTCTTGGGAAAACAGTGAAGGAGCTGAAGCAAGAAAGAACTTTGGCTAAGAGTGCTTTTACCAAGCAAGCAAACTTCCTTAGCAGAGGTGCAAAACACATGACTAAGAGCGAACTGCGAGAGGAGTTCAAGAAGCTCACGTCGGAGGCAAGGAAGGTCAGTGAGACAAATGATGAATACAGGGCTGGACTTCTGGCAGACATTGAAGCTGAAACCGATGAGGGTGAAGAAGCTGACCTGAGCAAGCAGCAGCAGACTGAACTTGAGAAGACATTCCAAGAATGCGAAGTACGATTGGATGAGGTCAGGGGGATGATCCAGTCCAACCTATGGCCTAGATACGGGGAGGACGAGGTGAAGTCTGCAATCAAAGAAGCTGAGACCGCCTGTGATGGAGTTGCTCAAATACCTGTTATTGCTGTAAATAGAGATGGCTTCGAGCTACGGTGGGATGGTGCGAAGGCACAAGTCCAAGATGCAATCACAAGCCTAGCAGAGTGGGAGATGTGGATTCCAGTAGCAGAAAAAGAATGGCTGGAAGCCAGAGTAAAGGATCTGAAAGCATTCAGAAACAACCTTGAAGCAAGGAGGGAGGATTTCTCACAGCGCAAAGAATTGCAGAAGAGGATAAAGACAGAGGGAGAGTGCCACAGATGCCCGTGCCAGCTCCACAGCCGACACTGAGAATAAAACCAACCTGTTTACCCAGGTTCAGTGGGTATAAAAGGAATTTCCATCGATGGAGGAGAGACTGGGAGAGTCTACAGAAGCAGGGGGAACCAACAGGCTCAGTCGAAGTAAAGAAGATCCAACTCCTTGCCAGTGTAGATGAGAGAATGTCCAGAGACCTCCGTTTGTCTACTTACAATACTGCTGAGGACATGTTCAGGGTGCTTGAGAACAGGTATGGCAACAAGTCTACAATTGCCTTGGAGATAATTGAGGATCTGGAGAAAATTCCTGCTTTAGGAGCAAATCAGCCAAGGAAAGTTATCGACATGATCCAAACTATAGAGAAGGCACTGGATGATCTCACAGAGCTTGGAGGCACAGGAGCCATCAACAACCCTCTAGTGATCAAATCCATAGAAAGCAAGTTACCTGACAACATCAAGCGAGATTGGCTTGTCTTCATGGTTAACCCGAGGAATAATGTCACGCCGGACAATCACTTTGAAAACCTTCTTAAATTCCTGAAAACACAGGAGGAAATTCTTGAAAAATTAGAGCAGCTGGGAGTGAGTGAAAAGCCAGAAAAGAAATATGCTTGTGTGGAAAGAAAATATGCGTCCACACGTTCCACAAGGAAAGGCGGCTGTGTTGTCTGTGGAGATGAAAAGCATAGAGAAAAGATCTTCTTTTGCAAGCGTTTCAAAGAACTGAAGCCTGTGGAAAGGTTGGATGCTGTAGAAAAGCTGGGGGCCTGCAAGAGGTGCTTGGTCTGTCATGGAGAAGATGATGAATGCAAAGACACTTACCTGTGCAGGAAAAGAGACTGTAAGAAAGACCATCATTTCTTTCTTTGTCTGAAGGGAGATTTCAAGAGGAGTGACTCAGACAGAAGACAATCCAATGTGAGAAGGTATACGCTTACAGAGGAGCAGGAGGAATTTGTATCTAAGCTCTGCCCAGAGATGGCAGAGAAATTCAAGAAAGCATTCACCAACATCACTGCAAAAACAAACTGTGTGGAAAAGAATCAGCTGGGAGTGACTGAGTCAAGTGCAGTAGAAGAATTGCCAGTTATTCTAATGCTGCTCAAGGTAACTGCCAATGCAGGACAAAAAATTGGAACCCTGATCGACTTGGCATCGGACACAAACTACATCACTCACAGAGCTGCCAGAAGATTAAATATTCGAAGTGAAAACATCACTTTAGTCGTTCATGGAGTCGGAGGAATGGCCATGAAGGTTAGAACCAGAAGATATCTCCTCAGAGTGAGGGTCAAAACGCCCATAGGCACGGAAAGAGCTCATGAGCTTATCTGCTATGGTTTGAATGAAATTGCCAACATCCACAGAGTCATCAAACCTGAGGAACTCAAGAAGTTCTTCCCAGAAGTCAATCTAGGAGATCTGAGTAGACCGGAGAGTATTGAGCTACTGATAAGCCACCGCGAAGGAAGACTTGCTCCGCAAAGAGTGAAGGTGATTGGAGACCTTGTCTTGTGGGAAGGCCCGCTAGGAAAGACTGTTGGTGGAGCACATCCAGATCTGTTTGAAGAAATGGATATAGACACAGGTCTGAAACACACTTTGCTCGATCCATGAGAGCAACCGCTGTCAAGTATCAAGAGATAGCTAAGCTGTTCACAGCTGAAACCAAAGGCACAGTTGCTCGCAGAGAGTTCTTGGATTGGTGGAAATGGGACAGCATTGGAGCAGCTTGCGACCCAAAGTGTGGAGGATGCCGGTGCGGCAACTGTCAACCAGGAGGCAAGGAAATGACTCTGAGTGAGGAAAGAGAGCTGGAGATCATAAGGAAAGGCCTCACCTACATCAAAGCAGATGCTCACAGTGATGAACCCCACTGGGACACAAAATACCCCTGGATTCAAGATCCAAGTTCCCTTCCTGACAACAGGAGTGGGGTGGGAGCCACCTTCTTGAGAACAGAAAAGCAACTCAAAAAAGAGCCAGAGTGGAGAATGGCATACACAGCTCAAGTCCATGAAATGGTGAAGAGAAGAGCAGCGAAGAAACTCACCAAAGAGCTCATTGCCAGCTGGAAGGGGCCAGTATGGTATGTCAGCCACTTGGTGGCTGCAAACCCGCACTCTCTCACAACACCTGTGCGACTGGTATGGAACAGCAGCCAGAAGTTTAGAGGGGTCAGCATGAATGACCTTCTGCTGAAAGGGCCCGATGTCCTCAATCCCATCCGAGCAGTACTACTCAGGTTCAGGAGAGGCGTCCATGCTGCCCTCGGCGACATTAAGAAAATGTACAATTCTGTGTGGTTGGAAGACCTGGAGATGCACCTCCACAGATTTCTCTGGAGAGACACTGAGGAGGAAGAGATTGAAGAGTATGCGATCACCAGAGTCACCATTGGCGATCGACCAGCAGGGTGCATTGCGCAATTGGCTATGAGAGAGACAGGCAAACTACCCATGTTTGCTCACCTGGAGGAGGAACGTAGGATCCTTGAAGAGGATACCTATGTCGATGACATCCTGACTTCCCATAATGTCTTGCAAAAGCTGGACCAGAACACCAAAAGGGTTGAAGAGATCCTGAAGGCAGGCGGCTTCGTCCTCAAGCCCTGGGTCCGGTCAGATCAAAGTGGGAGGCAGGAGATCGTACCAGGAGAACAAGGAGCGCAGTCAAGCACAGCACTCATTCTCCCAAACCAAATGAGGGAAGGAGACAATAAAGCCCTTGGAGTTGGATACCTTGTTGAGGAGGATAAACTGTACCTCATGACTTCAATCAATTTCTCAAAGAGGAAAAAGAAAATGAGTCGGCCAAAATCTCCTTGATGAAGAGGTGAGAGGGAAAACTCCAAACCCACTGACAAGGAGAGAACTGCTGAGCCAGGTTGCTAGCCTGTATGACCCAATAGGCCTCGTCACACCTGCCAAACAAAAGGGCGCCATTCTTGTCAGAAAGGCGTTTCAGGAAGCTGGAGGCAAAACTCTGACCCGAGATACTTGGGACAAACCTTTGTCTGAAAATTTGAGGGAAGAAGCCATCCAATTCTTTGAGGAATACACACGTCTTGGCCAAATCACCTTTCACAGAAGCCTCACACCAGTCAACTGGATTGGAAAACCTTGGGGAATAACATTCTCTGATGGAAGTGACAAGAGCTATGGAGCCGTAGTGTACTTAAGATGGGAGACCCAGCAAGGCATCAAAGTCAGACTGGTTGAATCCAAAGCAAAGCTCACACCATTGGACCAAAAGGGAGAACCAGTAAAAGCTGAAATCTGCGGTGCTGTCTATGCAGCACGACTTCGAAAGTACGTTGAAAAGCACAGTCGAATAGAAATTGAACGATGGCTCCATCTACTGGACAGTCAAACTGTGTTGGGAGCAAACCAGAGAGACAGCTATGGATATCAAACTTTCTTTGCGAATAGAGTTGGAGAGATCCAGAAATCCACATCCGTAGAAGACTGGTGGTGGATTCCAGGAGGCCTGAACAGTGCTGACATCATAACAAGAGGGGCAGCCCCTGAAGACCTCCAGGAAGATTCCATGTGGCAGGATGGACCAGCATTCCTGAGGCAACCTGTGAAAGAGTGGCCACATAAGTCAGCCAAAGAAATCGCTGTGTATGCCAAGGAAGGCATAAACAAACTTCGGAGGAAAGCTTTCTCGGCAGCACTGACCAGAGCGCAGGTCAAGAGAAACCAGAGTGATGCACAGCAAAATAACCCAGATGAACCCAAGACTCGGATCCGAAGATCACCAGCCGGCTCTGCGGTAACCAAACTGATTGACATCAGGAAATTCAGCAGTCTGACCAGACTGATCCGAGTCATTGCCTGGGTTTGGAGAGCCGTAACGAGATGGAAAGAAATGTTGACCAAGAATTCAGCCTCAGATAAACCAAAGTGGGAGGACGCTCTTTCAACAAACTGGAGGTCCAGAGCCAAACAAGCTGTACTCACTGTCGGGGAGTGTGAAGATGCACTAAGAGACTTGTTCCTTGCAGCTCAAGAAGGTATAACCTTTCAAGGCACCACTCTCAACAGACTCGCTGTTTACAGAGATAAAGAGACTGGGCTCTTAGTTTGTGGAGGAAGGTTCCAGATCTTTGATGAGGACGAAACTGCCGTACCAATTCTACCATATGAGGCATGGATATCCACTCTCCTAGCTCAAGAGGCCCATGGTGCAAACCATGAAGAAATAGCACACTCCTCCGGATGAGGAAGAAAGCCTGGGTGATAAAAGGCCGGAAGCTGGCTAAAAAGAGAGTTGACAACTGTGTGGTGTGCAGAAAGGCCAGGGCCAGAAAGTGCCAACAGATCATGAGTGACCTTCCATCCGAGCGGATAACACCAGCCAGACCATTTGAGTACACAACAGTGGACTTATTTGGACCGTATGAAGTCAAGGACGAGGTGAAAAAGAAAACCAAGCTCAAGGTGTGGGGTATTGTCTTCTGTTGCATGGTATCCAGAGCTATACACACAGATGTTGTCAGTGACCAGTCGACTGAAGGCTTCCTACTCGCTTACCAAAGATTCACGGCACTGAGAGGGCACCCAAAGAAATTGTGGTCAGATCCTGGAAAGAACTTTGTGGGTGCCAGACCTGCCCTCAAAGAACTCTACCTCTTCTTGGATCAACTAAGTAAATCTGAGCTTGAAAATGAAGCTTCCAAGCATGGGACAGAATGGAGCTGGAAAATCCCCCCAGCAGACTCCCCTCACAGGAATGGAGCTGCAGAAGCAGCTGTTCGTACTGTGAAGCGGGCTTTGCACAACCTGGGAGGAGAAGGACTCTTCACATGGAGTGAGTTTCAAACATTTCTCTACACGGCTGCTAACCTTGCCAATGAGAGGCCCATAGATGCAAGAACTCAAAGCCGGGAGGACTGCATAGAATACATCAGCCCAAATTCCCTTCAGCTTGGACGGATTGGACCCAGAGGAGATCTTGGATGCATTGATTTTGAAAGCTACCCATACAAAAGATTGAGAGCTATCCAAACAGAAGTTGACCGGTTCTGGAGCAAGTGTAGTCAGTTAGCTGGGCCCAATCTATTCGTGAGGAGTAAATGGCACACAACACATAGGAATGTGGCTGTTGGAGATGTTGTCTGGCTGGCTGACCAAAATGCCTGGAGGGGCACTACAAACTAGCCAGAGTCATCAGTGTCAACATTGACAAGAAGGGCATCGTCAGAGATGTGTCAGAACTTTTCCCAGCTACCCAGTCCCAACTGTGAAGCCTGCTCCAGAGAAGTCAAAGAAACTCTCAACTAAAATACCTGCTACAGTTCTTCATAGGGATGTCAGACGCATCATTGTTTTACTTCCTGTTGAAGAAGGAAGAACCTGATAGCTGAAATCGAACCTGCCCCAACACCGAGGTTCGTGTGACCTCCTTGGGTTCAAGAACCAGGAGGTCAAGTGGGAGGTGTTGCGTCAAAAAACAGAACACTCAAAACATGAGCACAATGGCAGCTCTTCCTTTAAAGAACTCCAGGCCTCAAGAGGGCAGATAACCCAAAAACACGGGTGGAACTAAAAAATTGAGCCAGGATTTCTGGAGGGACTACTTTTACATGCGCACCTAGCAGATAAGCATGGGTATAAAATGTTTGGTCCTCAACATACACACAGCTCATTGTTCAACCCTAAAGACGCAACTGGTATGTAATGTTTGGAATTATTTATTATGTTGCATCCAGTGCTTAGCACAATTTACATGTTTAACTCTGGTAGTGGTGACTTTTGTTGTGGATATGTTCTGACTGCAGAAGTGATTTGTTAGAAGTGCTAGAGTAAATGTTTACTTGATTCAAAGGCATAAGGATTAGTTGCTGAATCAGGCATTTTTAGTGAATAGAAATAGGATGTAGGTTGATATCTCTGTTTACAGAGTTATCAACCTGCATTCTATTACACTATAAATGCTATGACACAGCTATTCCGCATGGCTCTGAATCAAGTCAACATTTACTCTAGCACTTCTAGCAAATCACTACTGCTGTCAGACAATATCCACAACAAAAGTCACCACTACCAGAGTTAAACATGTAAATTGTGCTAAGCACTGGATGCAACATAATAAATAATTCCAAACATTACATACCAGTTGCGTCTTTAGGGTTGAACAATGAGCTGTGTGTATGTTGAGGACCAAACATTTTATACCCATGCTTATCTGCTAGGTGCGCATGTAAAAGTAGTCCCTCCAGAAATCCTGGCTCAATTTTTTAGTTCCACCCGTGTTTTTGGGTTATCTGCCCTCTTGAGGCCTGGAGTTCTTTAAAGGAAGAGCTGCCATTGTGCTCATGTTTTGAGTGTTCTGTTTTTTGACGCAACAGTTGGTTAAGAGCCGATAAGACGGAAGCCATCCCCTCCAGTGTCTACGCCTACAGCATTTTGGTAGCCCATGGAACAATGGTAATAGGGTGTGGTATGAACAGTGGAACAGCTGAGTTGAAGTCAAAGGTAATCGAGGTAAGTAACTGTCGATCTGATGCCCAGAAGTGCTTAGGCGGTCATATGTGATAATATTATGAACTTTCTGTACAAAAAAAGTTAAGATAAACATGATAAAAGTCACTATATAGCAAATGAGTTGGAGCTCGTAAGATGTCGCCCCTTACCGTCGGTACCATTTTGACCATCTTATCTGTGACCATTACTACCACCATTTGATTGACAATCTCGCCAGCCTATCCCAGAGCCTCCCCAGGTGTTATATTGCCCATTAGACTAAATGAGATTAGGGGTAAAAGCTGGGTGTATCCTTGGCGAGTGTGGGGTCCACAGGGAGAGGAGTTGGTGGGAAAGTATAGATTTTGACATCAAAGAGTTGACCTTCATTCGCTTTACAGACTCCGTCCTCAAGAGGCTGGCTGAGGGCTAAGCAGCGTAAGGCTAATGCCGACAAATCCTTTGAGTCAGTGTGCATGTGTGGTTATGTAAAACCAGGCCAGTGGGACTCTGGTCATACAAAGATATTTTGTCATGATACTTGTATTGACCCTTAATTAAAACTCAATCTGGAAGTAAAGGTGAGTGTACTGTACTCCCCCCTCCCACCCCAGATATCCCACACTTGGTACCTCTGCTGCTGTTCCAGTTCCTCTGGGGAGGGTCCATTTGACACTGGGCGGGGGAGGGTAGCGTAACCTGGAGGTAGAGAGGGGAAAGAGAGTATGACTTAGGAAGAAAGCTGTGAGATGCAAGTCATGCTCATGTTTCAACACATGCATCTCTCGCAATTCTTTCTCAGACAGTGCTGTGCCTTTAGAATAATTGCAAAACATATTGAGGCTGCATGTACGATCCATTCTAATAGTACCTGCGTCTGACAGGGAATTGAGTACTTCCAGTGCGTGGGTGATTCCGTTGGCGAAGAGGGCAGCATCCTCCTTACTGCCAAAGTTGAGCCCCCACACTTGCCGCGCATCCCGCCACTGGTGGAAGTTGGGCGTGGCCTCATTGTACTTCAGGCCTTTCACAATCGGACAGTTAATCACCACCTTAGAGAGAGAAGGGGGTCGGAGTCAAGACATGACATGACACTCCCAACATTGGCAGATCATGGATACCACTTCTTTATCAAAAAACAAGGTGATGCTCCGTATAGTTGAAATGGACAAACTGCAGATTTTAGATAAGAGAACTGTCTTTACTCATGTTGTATGGAACTACATTGGTTATGGCAATACTAGACCTTAATACTGACACTCAGTGATAAAAATCCATCTATCGCCCAGCTCGAAGTGTTCGTGTTTAGGGTGCATCTCAGTCTAAACTTCCCTAATTGAAAGCTTTTTCCATATTGCACTCAGCCTGTGCTTTCAGATCAAAGAGAGGAAGCCAGTTTGGACAAGAGAAATGCACCCTAGGTTTATATCCATCCAGCAGGTGGCACCAACCTGGTGATTCAATACAAGTCACGGTGCTCTGGGTTTGAGTGACTCAGTCTGAATGTGCTGATGCATCGTTTCTGTTTTACAACCCCTGAATTCCACAGAGCGGAGGAGAGAGCACCTTAACTCCCCGCGCCAAAAGAGTCAGGGAGAGACGCAGACACAGAGAGAAGGGACAAAGATACTCAGAAAGAGAGAGAGCAAGAGAACGAAGGGGAGGGAGGGGAGAGACGCAAACAGAGACGACAGAGATGAGAGATGGGGAAGGCATCCTTAAAATTGTCACAGGAAGTGGTTGAGCTGGCCAACCATCTTTCAGGAAACATACGTCTATGGGGAACACTCAGGTGACTGGATGTTTAATGAGAGGATGGTATGGAGAGGGGGAGAAGAGGGATGGGGTGGTGAGATACTGTATCTATACTGAACATAAATGCAACGATTTTACTGAGTTACAGTTCATAAAAGGAAATCATTAAATCCATTAGGCCCTAATCAATAGATTTTACATGACTGGGCAGGGGGGTGCAACCATGGGTGGGAATAGGCCCACCCATTTGGGAGCCAGGCCCAGCCAATCAGTTTTTCCCTACAAAAGGGCTTTATTACAGACAGAAATACACCTCAGTTTAATCAGCTGTCTGGATGGCTGACCTCAGATGATCCCTCAGGTTAAGAAGCCAGATGTGGAGGTCCTGGGCTGGCATGGTTACACGTGGTCTGCGGATGTGAGGGCGGTTGGACGTACTGCCAAATCCTCTAAAAAAAATGACATTCTCTGGCAACAGCTCTGGTGGACATTCCTGCAGTCATCATGCCAATTGCACACTCCCTCAAAACTTTAGACTGTGGCATTGTCTAGTGTGCCACAACTGCACATTTTAGAGTGGCCTTTTATTGTCCCCAGCACAAGGTGCACCTGTGTAATGATCATGCTGTTTAATCAGCTTCTTGATATGCCACACCTGTCAGGTGGATGGATTATCTTGACAAATGAGAAATACTCACTAGCAAGGATGTAAACAACTGTGTGCACAAAATTTGAGAGAAATAAGCTTTTTGTGGGTATGGATAATTTATGGGATCTTTTATTTCAGCACATGAAATCAACACTTTACATGTTGCATTTATATTTCTGTTCAGTATATATAGTGCTGTTTGTCTAGTTTTATTGTTAAAGCTGTAACAGTAGAGGTGGTGTAAGTATTGATCGGCCCCATGTGCTCCATGCCACCCAGGCCTGTATTAGCCTATTGGCCCTAATGGGGGAACTATAGTAGACAGAACACAGCTCTTTGACCCAGCACAGAGAACCTGGTGTAGAGTCTGTGCTTGCATTACTGAGGAAGTTAGTGGTGTTAGTCTGCCTGCACATGGCCACAGGTGGAAAAAGGGCTGATTCACAGTTGTACAGCTGGCAGGGCTTGTTGGTACTGTTGATGTACAACATCACACAATCAGTGAAACATGCACGCACACAGACTTAAACCCATAGTCATAGATAATGTAAATAGATGCGCACACACACACACACACACACACACAACCTGTTGATCTGTCTGCATCTTGCGTCCCACCACTCTGAAGGCGTTAGTAGAGGGGTTGTGGTAGATCTGGACCCTGCTGAAGTTCTGGGGCCCTGTTCCTGCCGGGAGCCACTTCTTATTCCCATCATCATAGATCATCACCGTGGCCCGAGCCTGGCAGATACTGGACTCACTAATGGAGAGACAGAAAGAGAGTTATTGTTAGAGGTCGACCGATTAATCGGCATGGCCGATTTCAAGTTTCCATAACAACCGGTAATCTGCCTTTTTGGACGCCGATTATGGCCGATTACATTGCAATCCACGAGGAGACTGCGTGGCAGGCTGACCACCTGTTACGCGAGTGCAGCATCAAAATGACATTGTGGCTGCAAGGAGACAAGGCAAGTTGCTAGCTAGCATTAAACTTATTATTTTTTAATCAATCTTTACATAATCACTAGTTAACTACACATGGTGATGATATTACTAGGTTAACTAGCTTGTTCTGCATTGCATATAATCAATGCGGTGCCTGTTAATTTACCATCGAATCACAGCCTACTTCAACTTGATTTAACAAAAGCGCTTTCGCGAAAAAAGCACAATCGTTGCAATAATGTACCTAACCATAAACATCAATGCCTTTCTTAAAATCTACACAAGTATATTTTTTAAAACCTGCATATGTAGTTAAAATAAATTAATGTTAGCAGCAATATTAACTAGGGAAATTGTGTAAATTCTCTTGTGTTCATTGCAAGCAGAGTATATGCAGTAGTTTGGGCCGCCTGGCTCATTGCGAACTGTTGAAAGGTAATTTATTCCTAACAAAGACTAATTAATTTGCCAGATTTTTACATAATTATGACATAACATTGAAGGTTGTGCAATGTAACAGTAATATTTAGACTTAGGGTTGCCACCAGTTCGATAAAATACGGAACGGTTCCGTATTTCACTGAAATAATAAATGTTATGTTTTTTTCGAAATTATAGTTTCCGGATTTGACCATATTAATGACCAAAGGCTTGTATTTCTGTGTGTTTATTATAATTACGTATAAGATTTGATAGAGCAGTCTGACTGAGCGGTGGTAGGCAGCAGCAGGCTCGTAAGTATTCATTCAAACAGCAGCTCTTAGCAATGCTGGGATGCACAGCGCTGTTAATGACTTCAAGCCTATCAACTCCCGAGATTAGGCTGGCAATACTAAAGTGCCAATAAGAACATCCAATAGTCAAAGGTATATGAAATACAAATGGTATAGAGAGAAAGTCCTATAATTCCTATAATAACTACAACCTAAAACTTCTTACCTGGGAATATTGAAGACTCATGTTAAAAAGGAACCACCAGCTTTCACATGTTCTGAGCAAGGAACTTAAACGTTAGCTTTTTTACATGGCACATATTGCACTTTTACTTTCTTCTCCAATACTGTTTTTGCATTATTTAAACCAAATTGAACATGTTTCATTATTTAATTTGAGACCAAATAGATTTTATTTCTGTATTATATTAAGTTAAAATAAAAGTGTTCATTGTTCATTCAGTATTGTTGTAATTGTCATTAATTACACATTTATATATATATATATTTAAAAAACGGCCGATTTAATTGGTATCGGCTTTTTTTGGTCCTCCAATAATCGGTATCGGGAGTTGAAAAATCAGTTATTGTACAATGTAATTATTTATTATGCAAAACAAACTTAAGGGATGTGTTGGGGGAGGGGTCAATGATGGAGGAGGGAACCAGGGGCAAGTATGGTGGAGTACAGTGGTGTAGGAAGAGGGAGGGAGGGGAGAAGACGGAACAGGGAGCAGAGGGGGAGAAAGAATCAGAAACATTAGCCAGGTCACATGCTGCCATAAACAAGACATGCTTGAGAGTTGAGCCAGTCCATCATCCAGTTGCTCTGGTCAAACTCACCCAGCCACTGTCACACTATGGCTGTCAATGGACCCACTGATGCAAGCCAGCACAATAAACTCTTAATGAAGGGGGGAGGCAACAGGTAATACACCATATTGAATGGTGTCTCTTCATCACAATCAACAGGCCATTTATACACCTGTGAGTGTATAGTCAAAGTGTAGGCCCTCCCTTGACATGTGTATTATGACAATATATGCACTGATGCATTTACCAGATGTTAGTGTGTGTGAAAGAGTGGAAGACAGTGTGGGAAGAGATAGAGGAAGAGTAGGCGAAACAGACCAGACAGACAAGGATAGAGAGACAGAGGGAGTAAAAGAGCAGGAACGCAGTAGGGTCATTCCACCAATTTGGTGCCTTTTGAGAAGTGTAACTTGGTAAAAAAAATATATACTTTTGATCGAATGTTAAAATTAGGTGAAATCTGTCATAAAAAGCACATGTTCAATTTCATAAAAAACATGTTTACCCATCTCAAGAAGTTAAATAAAAAATTACTATAGTTAGTGCCAAATTGAACGTTAGAGTTGACGATTTCATCTTAAAATCAGCCATGAATCTCCTTGTGATGAGGAATTGAAACTTGTTTGCAACAGCGAGTGGCAATTGAATGTAAGCTTCATAAAAATGTTTCAAATTGTTAAAACATTTCTAACCCCCTATGAGTAACAGGGTTGACGTGTTATACTCGACCCGCTGGGTTTTCCAACACAAAACAGCAGAAATTGGACAAAAAGAATAGAACCAGCTCACCTGCTTTTACACGATGATGTTTCATTTTCAATGTTTCCTTTGAAAATAATATTTAAAAAAGGAATCATTTCAGCGTATTAAAACAGGAGTTCAGTAAAAGTAACAGGGTTGGCCTTAAAAAAGAGGGACAGATGTAAATTAATCACTAAATCAGATTATGATTTATTTAATCTTCAGAAATTACTTCGTCAAGCAAGAAAATAACTTGGGCTTTACAATGATTGTCAAAACTTGGTGTTAAGTGGGTTAAATGGTGGGGTTAAGTGGGTTAAAATCTTCCTAGAACACAGAGGCGGCAGGTAGCCTATTGGTTAGAGCGTTGGACTAGTAACCAAAAGGTTGCAAGATCGAATCCCCTAGCTGACAAGGTACAAATCTGTCGTTCTGCCACTGAACAAGGCAGTTAACCCACTGTTGCTAGGCTGTCATTGAAAATAAGAATGAGTTCTTAACTGACTTGCCTAGTTAAATAAAGGTTAAATAAATAAAGAGGATACACAAAGGGACATGTCAAAATGAAGAATTTCGGCACTTTAGCAAGTCTTAATTCATATTTAAAATATGATTTATTGAATTCGCCATGTGGTCTATGTTAAAATGCACTTCATTTAATATAACAGGCTTTTAAAATTCAATATTGGTCCACAATTTCTACTTAAAATATCAAAAGGGACACAAAAGGCACTCTTTTCATGGAGGGTCCCATTAAATGGCAAATTTTATGACAAGAGGAGAGATGGTTTGATCCAAAATAAGATTGTTTGGGAACAACAATGAAGGTTGACAAAGACCGGAAGCTCTGCTGTGCTCCGGGTCTGAGAGGAGGATCTGGAACCTTCCACCTGCACAACATCAACATCTCCTCCCACCCACCCACAGGGAGAGCCCCTACAGACAGCTGACTGCCATGCAGGCTCCTGGGGCAGCTTTGCATTAAGTCCCACAGACAGAAAAATAACACTGTAAATGCAACCTGTTCTTAGGGAAAATGTAACAGCAAATACAAACCATGGCACTTTCACAGCACCTGGTATAAATGAGAAATTAAACAAAATGTAGACACTACTGGAAATACGAACCGATCTATAGGAGAGGCCTGCAGTGTTACGCAAGTAGGCTTATGTGCAGTGGCACTGACAGACCAGTGTCACTACCTAGAGCCAGGCATGGTGACATGGTGCTGGCAGGGTGACAATGACAGATGGTGAGGGCCTCCCCGATGCTCTGGCTCATGTCAAGGCTCACACACACTCCCCTAGTCACACATACAGGAGAAGTCAAAACTGGTTTTTCAACCACTCCAAATTTCTTGTTAACAAACTCTAGTTTTGGCAAGTCGGTTAGGACATCTACTTTGTGCATGACACAAGTCATTTTTCCAACAATTGTTTACAGATATTATTTCACCTACAATTCACTGTATCACAATTCCAGTGGGTCAGAAGTTTACATACACTAAGTTGACTGTGCCTTTAAACAGCTTGGAAAATTCCCCAAAATTATGTCATGGCTTTAGAAGCTTCTGATAAGCTAATTGACATAATTTGAGTCAATTGGGAGGTGTACCTGTGGATGTATTTCAAGGCCTACCTTCAAACTCAGTGCCTCTTTGCTTGACATCATGGGAAAATCAAAAGAAATCAGCCAAGTCTGGTTCAAGACGCGTTCTGTCACCTAGAGATTAATGTATTTTGGTGCGAAAATGGAAATCAATCCCAGAACAGCAGCAAAGGACCTTGTGAAGATGCTGGAGGAAACAGGTACAAAAGTATCTATATCCACAGTAAAACGAGTCTTATATCGAATTAACCTGAAAGGCTGCTCAGCAAGGAAGAAGCCACTGCTCCAAAACCGCCATAAAAAAAAGCGAGACTACGGTTTGCAACTGCACATGGGGACAAAGATCGTACTTTTTGGAGAAATGTCCTCTGGTCTGATGAAACAAAAATAGAACTGTTTGGCCATAATGACCATCGTTATGTTTCAAGGAAAAAGGAGGACGCTTGCAAGCCGAAGAACACCATCCCAAACGTGAAGCACGAGGGTGGCAGCATCATGTTGTGGGGGTGCTTTGCTGCAGGAGGGTCTGGTGCACTTCACAAAATAGATGGCATCATGAGGTAAGAAAATTATGTGGATATATTGAAGCAACATCTCAAGACATCAGTCAGGAAGTTAAAGCTTGGTCGCAAATGGGTCTTCCAAATGGACAATGACCCCAAGCATACTTCCAAAGTTGTGGCAAAATGGCTTAAGGACAACAAAGTCAAGGTATTGGAGTGGCCATCACAAAGCCCTGACCTCAATCTTATAGAACATTTGTGGGCAGAACTGAAAAAGCGTGTGCGAGCAAGGAGGCCTACAAACCTGGCTCAGTTACACAAGTTCTGTCAGGAGGAATAGGCCAAAATTCACCCAACTTATTGTGGAAAGCTTGTGGAAGGCTACCCGAAACATTTCACCCAAGTTAAATAATTTAAAGGCAATGCTACCAAATACTAATTGAGTGCATGTAAACTTCTGACCCACTGGGAATGTGATGAAATAAATAAAATATGAAATAAATAATTCTCTACTATTTCACATTCTTAAAATAAAAAGTGGTGATCTAACTGACCTAAAACAGGGAATTTTTGCTAGGATTAAATATCAAGAATTGTGAAAAACTGAGTTTAAATGTATTTGGATAAGGTGTAAGTCAACTTCCGACTTCAACTGTAGATATCTACTTTTCAATTCACATTACATCCTTGCCCTATCTTTCACAGTAGCCACTAAGCAAACTACTTAACAATCTGAGCAACTTTTCTTCTAAAACATTACAATATTGAATAAAGCAACAATCCAAAAGCATGTGCAGACAATTAAAAGGGTTTATTTTCTCATCCCTACACATCAAATTAGCTGACAATACACATCTAACTCCTGCTAGCTAGTTTCAAGTTATTGTCACGTTCACTATTACAGTAAAATGCCTTACTTGCTCTTTCACAACAAGTTCGCCAGTTTACATTGCAGTATATGTGTAGCCCACGGTATTTTGGCTAAAAGTCTAGTAAGTGTGAAGACCGAGAGGAAGACAGAGCGAAGGAGAGGGAGCAGACTGTCAGAGAGCATGCCTCATTTCTCTCCTTTTCCATATCTTCTCCCACTTCACCTCTCTCCAGTCTGTGATACAATCTCCCACTTCCTGTGACACAGCTCTGTAGCCACAGCCCACTTCCTGCTCCCAGCAATGCCTAATAAGGGTTGACTCAGCCTGACTAGTGAACAATAGACACACGCTCATACATACACACAAGCTCACCCTTTCAAGTTTACCCACTCATGTGCCCACTGTTGACCTAAATGTTTGTTAGGTAAGGCATGTGACGAAAGGAGGAAGTGATAGAAAGAAAAATTAAATAAAGATGTCTCTGGCTGGGGACAACGGTGTGAGGAAAGAGATGTGGATCGTGGTCAGTAGACACAGAAACAGAAGTGCAAGCTGAACGTTTCCACCTAGAATTCCAATATTCAATTTAAAAAGGTTTGCTCACATTTGTTTTTAGTGAATGCAATCCACCCAGGTATGGAACAGTGAGGGCAGAGAAAAGGGACTGGGAAATGGATGCATTTTTAATAGGAGAGAAAGCAGGGGCTCAGGAGGACAGAGTGAGGAGTGAATTATTGATACATCTAGACATTGAGACTCCCATGTTAAAGCAGGCCACACACACACGTCGACACAGTCCAAGGGGTTGGCAGGCATGCTACATGGACGCACATGTTTTCCCACACGTTAACGTCTGAATGAACCATGGGAAAAAAGTCCATAAACAACTTATTCCTGTGACAGTGTCCAAGCAGCACACATAATGCAGTCCTTGAAGGTTAGTTATTAAGAGTCCAGACTAGCAATTAAGCTAAGCGTTAACTAGCTGACCAGTTCGCTAAAGAGGTGTTGTACTGAGAGAGCCAATAGGTCACTGGCTGGCTGAGCATTAAAATAACTCAAACAAGGAATGGACAGTCTTAAATCGGGAGGAATTTTCACATACCCTTGAAACATTAATTGTGTTGGACGTGGCTGCTGCACATGTCAAAATCATAACCAAATGCCACCAGAGACTGGGTTCGCGCCCAGGCTCTGTCGCAGCCGGCCGCGTCCGGGAGGTCCGTGGGGCGACGCACAATTGGCCTAGCGTCGTCCGGGTTAGGGAGGGTTTGGCCGGTAGGGATATCCTTGTCTCATCGCGCACCAGCGACTCCTGTGGCGGGCCGGGCGCAGTGCGCGCTAACCAAGGTAGTCAGGTGCACGGTGTTTCCTCCGACACATTGGTGGCTGGCTTCCGGGTTGGAGGCGCGCTGTGTTAAGAAGCAGTGCGGCTTGGTTGGGTTGTGTTTCGGAGGACGCATGGCTTTCGACCTTCGTCTCTCCTGAGCCCGTACGGGAGTTGTAGCGATAAGACAAGATAGTAATTACTAGCAATTGGATACTACGAAAATAGGGGAGAAAAGGGGATAAAATGATTTATTTTTTTAAATACAAAAAAATCATAACCAAGTGCTCCTGCAAAGGTAATGAAAATATCCCGTTTGTCAAGAAGACAAATTTGCAACATAACTGATAAACATTATGATAAAAGTTTACAGCCTGAATACAGACAGACAACACCTGCAGGAGAACCAACAAACCAAACTCAATGACAACATTTCGTTGAATTAAATTTTCTTTTGAAACTGACATTTAGAACCAGAATCATAGCCAATAATTTCTCAGTCAGTGAGGGGTTAACAGGAAACTGCAGTGCACAACAGAGGCACACTCTCTGAGAAGTCTGTATAAGGCTTTGCTCAGAGCTTGTACTGACAAGTACAGTCAGGTCCAGTGGCTCTCCCGCTCGCTCTGTTTACCTGGCCCTCCCACCATGCTCTTCTCCATACTCCTTATTTTCTTCCCTCCCCCTCTCTCGGTCTCTACGTCTGTCCCCCTTCATCCCTCTTAATCCCTCAATCCTCATCTCTGCGTTCATACTTAGGCTACCAGTTAATCAGTCTACCATTTTTTTTTTTTTATCTCAAGCCCCGTGCCAAACATGTTAGCAATTTGGACTTTCCCTCCACTGTTCCACTTTGGCCTCTGTTAATTTGGCAGAACATGTTGGATACTCATATGTTGAGTGCTTGCTATGTCCTGTCAATGTGCTATGATGCTGTCCAGTCTAGCACATCACATCAATAGAAAGTCTAATGCGCTTTAATTTGCTCACAGATAGAGTCATGTACCAATCAAAAATGGTGCTTGAACTCCAAAAGCTTTTTATTTTTCTAATTTGTATATCATGAGAAGATCAACATGACTAAAGGTAATGAAATAAGATGCATCACAGCTCAGTTTATTCAGATCTCAGGAGGACTTCACACCGAGTGGAAATGTGAACAAATGTTATTGCACTCATAGTACCTCTTCCCACTAAAAAATGTCTAGTTTAAAATGAGAGCTAAAACAAAAAGTAAAGCAATGCTAACTCCCTCTCACAGCCTTGATAAAAATAAAGACCCCAGTTCCAAGTCGTGGATGATGAAGATGCCGATCACACACATTCTTAAAGGCAGAGTAAAAATAACCTGGTCCTGTCTCTCCAGGATACAGCGCACAACCTGGGTATCTCTAGCACCACAAGGTGAGTACACACACAAACGACATGGGCATAGGTGACCAACCATGTGTGACCTCATTCAGTTTACGTACAAAAACAATTGCATTAGTTTTGAAGTTCTCAGTATCATCTGACAGTATTGTCCTCAATGAATTTAGCCTCCAGTCAAGTACAGGGCTGTCACAGTGACAGACTCTGTGATACACTACATGAAAAAAGTATGTGGACACCTGCTAGTCGAACATTTCATTCTAAAATCAGGGGCATTATTATAGAGTTGGTCCACACTCCCTTTCTGCTATAACAGCCTCCACTCTCCTGGGAAGGCTTTCCACTAGATGTTGGAACATTGCTGCGGGGACTTGCTTCCATTCAGCAACAAGAGCATTAGTGAGGTAGGAAACTGATGTTGGGTGATTAGGCCCAGCTCGCAGTCGGTGTTACAATTCATCCCAAAGGTGTTCGATGGGGTTGAGGTCAGGGCTCTGTGCAGGCCAGTCAAGTTTTGCCACACAGATTTCGACAAACCATTTCTGTATGTACCCCGCTTTGTGCCAAGGGCATTGTCATGCTGAAATATGAAAGGGCCTTCCCCAAACTGTTGCCACAAAGTTAGAAGCACAGAATAGTCTAGAATGTCATTGTATGCTGTAGTATTAAGATGTATCTTCATTGGAACTAAGGGGCCTAGCCCAAACCATAAAAAACAGCCCCAGACCATTATTCCTCCTCTACCAAATGTTACATTTTGCACTATGCGTTCTCCTGGCATCTGCCGAACCCAGATTTGCCCGTCGGACTGACAGATGGTGAAGACTCATTCATCACTCCAGAGAACGCGTTTCCTCTGCTCCAGAGTCCAATGGAGGCGAACTTTACACCACTCCAGCCGACACTTGGCATTGTGCATGGTGAGCTTAGGCTTGTGTGCAGTTGCTCGGCCATGGAAACCCATTTCATGAAGCTACCGATCAGCAGTTATTGTGCTGAAATTGCTTCCAGAGGCAGTTTGGAACTCTGTAGTGACAGACGAGGACAGACGATTTTTATGTGGTACGCGCTTCAGCACTCCCGTTCTGTGAGCTTGTGTAGCCCAACACTTTGTGGCTGAGCCGTTGATGCTCCTAGACGTTTCCACTTCTCAATAACAGCATTTACAGTTGACCGGAGCAGCTCTAGCAGGGCAGACATTTGACTAACTGACCTGTTGGAAAGGTGGCATCCTATGACGGTGCCACATTGAAAGACACTAAGCTTTTCAGTACGGGCCATTCTACTGACAATGTTTGTCTATGGAGATTGCATGGCTGTGTGCTCGGTTTTATACACCTGTCAGCAACGGGTGTGGATGAAATAGCTGAATCCACTCATTTGAAGGGGTGTCCATATACTTTTGTAGTGTACCTCTGGCCCAATTGATACTAACGCAGTAACAGCACTGAATAACAAGTAGACTGTTAAATCGGTCAAACACAAAAACACATAGGCTGTACACTGAATAGGATGATAAATGGCAAGAATACCTCAGATCCTTGAAGAACAGGTCGTTTTTGTAAGAGGCAAACCGTATGGACCGAATGGCTGACTACTGAAGCCCCCAAACTAAAGATAGAGGACCAGGACCCCTGTTGTAATCCTTTCCTTCTCTCCATCTCCCTTCCTCGTGCCTGCCCCTCCTCACACAGGTCCTAGCATACTGCTACATGCAGACTGAAGACTAGTGTTTTTATTCTCTCCCCTGTGAGGCACACAGCACCAGGCTCCTGAGTGGCACAGCGGTCTAAGGCACTGCATCTGAGTGCTACAGGCGTCACTACAGACCCTGGTTCGAGTCCAGGCTGTATCACAACCGGCAGTGATTGGGAGTCCCATAGGGCGGTGCACAATTGGCTCCAGCGTCGTCCAGGTTAGGATTTGGCCGCTGTAGGCAGTCAATGTAAATAAGAATTTGTTCTTAACTGACTTGCCTAGTTAAATAAACACACCCCCAGGCTCGCTCTCTCCCTCTCTAAGGTGTCGGATTCTCTGTCTCTTGTCATGTTCTGCCTCTCAAACTCTTTCATGCGCCAACTTTCTGACTTTTTCCTCTTTCTTTCTCGGTCAGGTCCAAACCACTCAGCATTCTTTGAGTGCTGACTCATCGGTGCCTGAGTTTCTCTAGAATTGTCTCTCCAACGTTGTGGAAACGTTCATTGGCTGTCTGGGCCAGGCCTCTGACCACTTGAAAGAGGCCGAGGAGCAAAAGCAGCGTTCCAGCTCCTGAAGCGCTCTGGGGGTGCCGTGACTGGCACTCACTATGCCCATATTTGGACCATCGAATCATCTCTCTCCTCTCTGCGTTCACTTAATTCCTTTTACAGGGCCAAGCGTATCCTCCCTGAGAGGCTGAGGAGGCATAGCCCCTTGGAGAAGATCCCCCCCCTCATTAGGGGGTGGGGACATGACAAGAGAAACTCCCCACTCTCTCAGTTGTCCAGACATGCAACTCTGTCCACAACTCTAGAGAATATGTTATGGGTATGAAGCTGTGCACACAGGGCACAAAAGAGCGAGGGAGGAAGGATAGAAACTAAATTGAGTTGATACCTCACCTTTATGGAGGTCTGTGAGTGCTGCATGCCTGTGGCTCGACACTTAGCATAAGCTATATAGATGCTGAGTAGTAGAACTTCCTTTATCATCAGCTTCAAAAGGGTCAACACTGGTCAAGACACAGGAAGTACATTTTTTTTTGCTGAAGTACACAATCAAATCATGGATCTATGAAATGTTGCTGTCCTACTCTTTGATAGTATGCACACACCATCTTATAAAGTGTCTTCAAAATGGTTAAACTTGCCTCGTGTTCACTAAGGTTCATTGCATGAACATGCTTGTTAGTTGAGAATGAAGCAATGGAATGAAGATCAGTAAATCTGCCTTTTAAACAAGGTGGTACTTTTTTACAGCTATATCCCATGGTGGACATTCAGTAGAGACAATTCACAAATTCACTACCCATTGAAAATGTATCCAAATGACTAAACCTAGAATTATTCAACACAGATATCAGACAGAGAAACCAAACCGGGAGATGTGAAGAGGCAACCAGTCCAGCGATAGCACAAAAGCTGATAGTTTCTGTAAACAACATTAGTCGCTTCGCTAATCCTTCACAAAAATGTCACCCATGCAGGAAATAGTTTGATGTCAAATCTAAAAAAAGAAACCCCCTATTTAACCAACAGTGGCATCGCTTGAGCCTCTATTTAAATCTTCCAAACAAAATATAGCTTGTATCCAGTTAATGCATGGTCTTAGCATCCTCATGTATGGCAGAAGGGAAAGTCAGTATTTGTGACAGAGTTTTTGCGATGGCTGACGCTATAAAGCTGTTTTCCACAGATCTCCCTCTCCATTTTCACCTAGGGAGGAAGAGAGAGTTATGAATGGAGAGCGACAAAGAGAACAAGAGGGAGAAATTGCAGCCATTGCTGACTGCATTAAAACGTTACAGCATGGCTTCCGCAACAAGCTTTAGCTTCACCAGGTCAGACCTAGCACATCTCAGTCCCGGCCAGCGACCACTCATGCTTGTGATTTTACAGCATCCAACATAGAGATCCTATTAAAATTACTATTTTATTTCCTAATTCTATGGTATCCAATGCCTAGTGTTTAGTTTCTCACCTACAGCTCCAGTGACGGTGCAATTTTACACTGTGTAGCTATGATGATGCCCTCGGTTTGTTGGGACAAAGCCAACCAAGACCTGGAGTTGCCCAGGGAACCATAAGGAGAATGATGATGATGGTTGTTCCAGAGACAAGTGGCCCTGAGAAACCAGTTTCCTCCTTACCTACAGCATCTATAAGGATCAGCTACAGGCAGCACTACATTTCTCATTGATGGGACATAAAAGGAGAAACTGGGAGCATTGGGAATGAGGGATATGGGTGTGTGAAAGGGTACTAGCTAGGGTGGAGGGAAGGAACAGAATGGTGTACATGGGAGTGTCAGGCAGAATCCCAAACCACCCCTTCCCCTCAAAACTCCATTTGCACGTTCATGCGCACCTCTGCTTTTTGCACAAGTGTCCCAACGCTAGCTGAGGGGGTGAAAATTATCGAGGGTGTAGCAGCTAATTAGACCCTGCAATAGCCACATCAAACAAGCCAGGAGGCCCCAGAGCAAAGTGCTATCCCAACACGCACTGCAAAATGTTGAGTTTGCACAATTTCATAGGAAGAATTGAGAGGTGAGCCTAATTATGAGACATACATTTTATTCACCGTCAGTATACCGTACTATAGGAGGGTGTAGAGGATTCTTTGGTCAGTGACCAAAGCCAAACTGTTGCTTCCTGTTTACCATGCCCTACCCACCATTCTGCACCCGCCTAGACGTGTGAGTGACACCTCTTAACAAGGGGGGATATTGTAATCTAGATGCTTAGTAATAGATGAAAAAGGAAACTGGATGTCCCTATTGCGACAATTTAGGCTTATTTTTGTACATTGTGCACGGCATCTAATTGCTTTAAAATGGGAGAGCTTGTGATGAAGCATGTCACAGATTGCTCGGCCACAGTGTCATTCAGTGTTAATGTATAAATGATGACGCACAAAGTATTTTCAGTGAACAGTACCACACAGGCAACCACACAAGTCCAATTGATTTCCACACGAGTCCAATTGATTTTTGTACAGGGAACCCATCTGAATCTACTTTGATGAACAAAGGAATTAAGGAAATAGTCTACTTATGGAGACATGAAAAAATAATAATCATACCAACGATTGGTGATGACAAATACACAATGATTATGTGCCATAAAATGACTGTCAAAGAGACAAAGTTAGACAAACAACTAAACATCAGCCATAATAAGTTCTGACTTCTCAGCTAGGGGTTAAAAGTTCACTGATGATGGTAGAGGGGGAGGGGAGGAGAGGGTAGCAAGTGGAATACATTCCCTGTGAGTCTACACAAGCCAGTCTGGCCTCCATAGCCCATTTCAATACAGACAGACAGGCAGACAAAGAATGATGTGAGAGAAATAAAAGGAGACTGAGGTGAGTCAGTGTGTGTTCCTGCTTTTAAGTAGATCAATACTATACTTGCTCAGCATGGAGAGAGTGAAAGGGGAACATTTTAAACTCATGAGAGAAGCATTTTATCACCCCAAACACACATGTCGGCAGGTAGCCGCCCTGTGTGTTTGGGGTGATTTGATTTGACTTTAAGAGCGTTGGGCCAGTAATTGAAAGGTTGCTGGTTTGAATCTCAGAGCAGACTAGGTGAAACATCTGTTGATGGGCCCTTGAGCAAGGCATTTAACCATGTAAGTCGCTCTGTATAGGGTTGGAAAACTTTCCAGGAAATTTCCGGACATTTTTGGGAAATTTTTCATGGGAAGTTAAGTCCGGGAATTTGGGGAATTTTGCTTTAATTCATTAAAAAAAGTTAGCTTAAAACAGTGAACCTTTTTTTGCGGGATACACAAGGCAATTCTAGGTCTTGTGGCATATTTTGGTTAAACTATCCCCAATTCAATGGAATTGCAATCCTCTGCATGCACAGTGAATTCTTCCATCACATGTACAGCTGATTCTCAAGATCTTGCACACTAATGAGATGCTATTGAGCCCACACTACTACACTGTCTGAGCCTAGGACTACATACTTTCTGGTAAGCTTTGATTACAATACTGAGTGGGATGAATACATTTTATATGACATACATCATTTTTTGTTAACTAGTAAATAGTAGCCTACAGCAAAGTGGGTTTAAATCATTTCTAACTTGTTAACAATTCCTGCTAGTTAGTTTTTGCTACCATGTGGGTTTTAGCTAGCATGAGCCTGCTAACTGAGTGTTAATTCACCTGTTTCCATACATGTTTCATTTTAAAACATTTATCTTACAAAGGAGTTGTTTAATCTAACTGGTTAACTATTTATCTGTACATGGAATTGTATTTTTTTTTAAACGTAATAATCTTTACAGGAAAATGCCACGGGCACTATCTGATGTGTGGAGACATTTCGCTGCAGCTAATGTAGAAGGAAATCCTGTGTACATTTGCAAATATTGTGACAAATCATATGTGAAGAATGCAACAAAGATGCAGAATCATCTGGCCAAGTGCATAAAGTTTCCTCGGTGCTCACAACAAGCAACCTCTGACAAAAGTCACTCTACTTCTATTCGAGGTGAAAATTATGAATCAAACACCTAATTGATAGCAACAGCTCATGGTCCTCCTGGAACCAGAAGTTTTTTTGACTCATTGGAGGAACATAGTCAGAGAAATGCTGATGAATGTTTTGCTCGAGCTGTGTATGCAACTGGTTCACCTCTGATGCTCACAGGCAATGTGTATTGGAAGAGAATTCTGAATGTTCTTCGTCCAGCATACACCCCTCCAACCAGAAATGCTTTATCTACTAATTTACTGGATGAGAGTTCAGAGTTCAAGTGAAGGTCAAGCAAATCATAGAGAAAGCAGACTGTATTGCAATCTTCTCTGATGGGTGGTCGAATGTTCGTGGGCAAGGAATAATTAATTGCATCATCTCCACCCCTCAACCAGTATTCTACAAGAGCACAGACACAAGGGATAACAGAAACACCGGTCTCTACTAGAGGTCGACCGATTAATCGGAATGGCCGATAACTTGAAACCGGCGCTAATTATTCATAACATTCGGAAATCGGTATTTTTGGACACCGATTTGGCCGTTTAAACATTTTTTTTTTAACACCTTTATTTAACTAGGCAAGTCAGTTAAGAACACATTCTTATTTTCAATGACGGCCTAGGAACGGTGGGTTAACTGCCATGTTCAGGGGCAGAACGACAGATTTTTACCTTGTCAGCTCGGGGACTCAATCTTGCAACCTTACGGTTAACTAGTCCAATGCTCTAACCACCTGCTTTACATTGCACTCCATGAGGAGCCTGCCTGTTACGCGAATGCAGTAAGAAGCCAAGGTAAGTTGCTAGCTAGCATTAAACTTACCTTATAAAAAACAATCAATCAATCATAATCACTAGTTAACTACACATGGTTGATGATATTACTAGTTTATCTAGCGTGTCCTGCGTTGCATATAATCGATGCGGTGCGCATTTGTGAAACAGGACTGTCGTTGCTCCAACGTGTACCTAACCATAAACATCAATGCCTTTCTTAAAATCAATACACAAGTATATATTTTTAAACCTGCATATTTAGTTAATATTGCCTGCTAACATGCATTTCTTTTAACTAGGAAAATTGTGTCACATCTGTTACAAAACAGAGTCAGGGTATAATGCAGCAGTTTGGGCCGCCTGGCTCATTGCGAACTGTGTGAAGACTATTTCTTCCTAACAAAGACAGCCAACTTCGCCAAACGGGGGATGATTTAACAAAAGCGCATTTGCGAAAACAGCACAATCGTTGCACAACTTTACTTAACCATAAACATCAATGCCTTTCTTAAAATCAATACACAGAAGAAGTATATATTTTTTAAACCTGCATATTTAGCTAAAAGAAATCCAGGTTAGCAGGCAATATTAACCAGTTGAAATTATGTCACTTCTCTTGCGTACATTGCACGCAGAGTCAGGGTATATGCAACAGTTTGGACCGCCTGGCTCATTGCGAACTAATTTGCCAGAATTTTACGTAATTATGACATAACATTGAAGGTTGTGCAATGTAACAGGAATATTTAGACTTATGGATGCCACCCGTTAGTTAAATTCGGAACGGTTCCGTATTTCACTGAAAGAATAAATGTTTTGTTTGAGATGATAGTTTCCGGATTCGACCACCATATTAATGACCTAAGGCTCGTATTTCTGTGTGTTATTATGTTATAATTAAGTCTATGATTTGATAGAGCAGTCTGACTGAGCGGTGGTAGGCAGCAGCAGGCTTGTAAGCATTCATTCAAACAGCACTTTCGTGCGTTTTGCCAGCAGCTCTTTGCTTCAAGCATTGCGCTGTTTATGACTTCAAGCCTATCAACTCCCGAGATTAGGCTGGTGTAACCGATGTGAAATGGCTAGCTAGTTAGTGGGGTGCGCGCTAATAGCGTTTCAAACGTCACTCGCTCTGAGACTTGGAGTAGTTGTACCCCTTGCTCTGCATGGGTAACGCTGCTTCGAGGGTGGCTGTTGTCGATGTGTTCCTGGTTCGAGCGAGGAGTGGGACGGAAGCTATACTGTTACACTGGCAATACTAAAGTGCCTATAAGAACATCCAATAGTCAAAGGTATATGAAATACAAATCGTATAGAGAGAAATAGTCCTATAATTCCTATAATAACTACAACCTAAAACTTCTTACCTGGGAATATTTAAAACTCATGTTAAAAGGAACCACCAGCTTTCATATGTTCTCATGTTCTGAGCAAGGAACTTAAACGTTAGCTTTCTTACATGGCACATATTGCACTTTTACTTTCTTCTCCAACACTGTGTTTTTGCATTATTTAAACCAAATTGAACATGTTTCATTATTTATTTGAGGCTAAATTGACTTTATTGATGTATTATATTAAGTTAAAATAAGTGTTCATTTAGTATTGTTCTAATTGTCATTATTACAAATAAATAAATAAAAATCGGCCGATTAATCTGCCTTTTTTGGTCCTCCAATAATCGGTATCGCTGTTGAAAAATCATAATCGGTCGTCCTCTAGTCTCTACATTGCAGAGCTGAAGGCAGTCATCAATGACCTTGGACCACAGAAGGTATTTGCACTGGTGACAGAAAATACTGCGAACATGAAGGCTGCTTGGTCTAAAGTGAAGGTGTCCTACCCTCACATCACACCCATTGGCTGTGCTGCTCATGCATTGAATCTGCACCTCAAGGACATCATGGCACTGAAAACAATGGATACACTCTACATGAGATCCAAGGAAATGGTTAGGTATGTGAAGGGTCATCAAGTTATAGCAGCAATCTACCTCACCAAGCAAAGTGAGAAGAATAAGAGCACCACATTGAAGCTGCCCAGCAACACCCGTTGGGGTGGTGTTGTCATGTTTGACAGTCTCCTGGAGGGGAAGGAGTCTCTTGAAGAAATGGCCATATCACAGTTGCTGATATGGACAGCCCCGTCAAGAGGATCCTCCTGGATGATGTATTTTGGGAGAGAGTGGTAAGCAGCCTGAAACTCCTGAAACCTATAGCAGTAGCCTTTGCACAGATTGAGGGAGACAATTCCATCCTGTCTGATGTTCAGACTCTGCTTGCAGATGTAAGAGAAGAAATCCATACTGCCCTGCCCACGTCACTGTTGCTCCAAGCAGAGGAAACTGCAGTTCTGAAATACATCAAAAAGTGTGAAGACTTCTGCCTGAAGCCCATACACGCCGCAACGTACATGTTGGGCCCCAAGTATGCTGGCAAGAGCATCCTGTCTGGTGCAGATATCAACAAGCCCTATGGTATCATCACTACCGTGTCTCGCCACCTTGACCTAGATGAGGGCAAGGTTCTTGGCAGTCTGGTTTAGTACACTTCCAAGCAAGGGCTTTGGGATGGAGATGCAATATGGCAGTCGTGCCAACATATCTCATCAGCCACCTGGTGGTAGGGACTTTGTGGATCTGAGGCTCTTTCCCCTGTTGCCTCAGAGCACAATTGGTCCTTGTTTGGGAACACACACACACACACACCAAAGCACGCAACAGGCTGACCAATACAATGGTTGAAAAATTGGTGGCCATCTGGGCAAATTTGCGGCTTTTTGAGCCTGACAACGAGCCATCCTCAACACGTGTGGAAAGGGGCAGTGAAGATGAGGCCTCAGAGTCTGATGTTCAAGAGGTGGACATTGAGGACGTACAGGGAAAAGACATGGAAGCCTGAGAGGAAGACAACCAAAGCTTGAGTTTCTAGACTATCATTTTACAGATGTTGAAAACGTTTTTGGGAGATGCAATGGATCAATGGGGATCATTCAATATTTCCTTTCTTTTGTTGTTCATTGAAATCATCCCATGTGAAGAGTCAACTCATTTAATTAAAGTTCAATTCGTAACCAAATTATTATTTTTTCTATTGGAAGGATTTAATTATTTGCAATTATGTCTAATTATGATAAGATAAAAGGTTTATGTTTCTGTCTCCATATGATATGGTAAATATATCCAATGCAAAAAAACATCTACATTTAAATGGTATTAATACCCATATATTCCCGTTAATTCCCACAGAAAGTTTCCACCTCTGAATATTCCCCAAAATGTTTAAAAAATATATATACATTTTAACTGTGCGCAACATGGTAAGAGTGAAAGGAGAACATTTGTAACTGGTGAGAGCAGCCTTTCATCACCTCAAACACAGTTCCTTGCTAGACACTATATATCCTGATGCCTAGTCACTTTACCCCTGCCTACATGTACATATCTACCTAAATTACCATGTATCCCTACATATTGATACTGTATTGGTACTACTTGTATATATCGTCATTCTTGTGTTTTCTATTCTTATTATTTAACTCTGCATCATTGGAAAAGAGCTTGTAAGTAACCAGGTTGGGCTCAATTCAAATTGATGGCAGTCAATTCAGGAAGTGGCTTGAATTTAAAATTCAGAAAATATATACAAATAACTTTTGAAATAAAACAGCTTCTGCTTTTAATTTGATTGAGAAGTCATTGAAAACAAATTCCCTTTTTTCAATTTTATCATTTTAGTTCACTTCCTGAATTGACTCCCTTCAATTTGAATTGACCCCAACCATGGTAAGTAAGCATTTCACTGTAGGTAGACCTTACATCTGTTGTATTTGGCACATGTGACATAACCAAATAAAATGTTTTGACACAGTGCATGGACCAACTTCTTAGATCGAATGTGACATGTTTCACACCCACCTTACACCTGAAGGGTGTCCTGTGTAGGCCTACTGTATGCTAGCCCAGCCTAGGGGGGAGTCAGTTAGTACCAGACACCTGGAGCGAGTCACAGCAGGCGTCGCTTTGATAACAACAATGAATCCTCCAGCTGCCATTAATGAAGACTGATGCATTTCCTGTGTGACAGTGTAGTCTGAGACAGTTTCCTCCATGTTTCTCTGTCTCAGCTGATTATGGTTATAGGGAGGATGTATGCACAGCCAGGGTGGACAGAGAATATGGTTATCTTTGTGTAATAAAACTTCCTTGGATGTATTGACTGAGGTTTCTATTTATTAGATTTGGGTCACCTCAGGATCTAGGCCTACCTGTATTGGGAGAAACCATAGAACATTTAACCAGCTGGCTACACTCGTCTCAACATTCACATATGGTAAACTATGCTGAGGACAATGAACTTGATTACGTGACAGACAACATTACATTCCTCACCCATTATGTAAGCAAGGTAAATGACATGACCTCTTTAGATGGGGCCAGAGCCCATTCATTCATTAGGACTAGAAATCAGTGTTGGCTTTAACAAAGTAACCCAAAGTGACCAGCAACAGGTTAAAAACAATACAAGGCCTTACTTACCCAACTTGGTTTTGCAAAAGCAGTGAGAGATTCAAGATAAATAACTTGTTGCACAGGTTATGGAATCACAAAAAATATACATTGTGGATAGAGTCCCAGATAGATTATAGAATACAAATGTACATAGGCCCAGGTGATATGCGAGGGGGCATTGTGTTTGAGTCAGGAAAAAAATAACATTCCAGAAAAGGCCTAACTAGTCTTGGCTTCAAAGCGTGTAATTTCCAACTTCACAGGCTGCAACAGGATGTGGAATTCGTAGACTGGCTTGTTCCATGCTCGGCGCAATTTGGTTGTGTGTACAGGCCTGGTTGGCCAACTACGGGGGGAATAGGGTCCTTGCATGGATACGTGGAACTATGGCCGGCCAGCTGACCAGACAACTCCATGTCTAGCATACACAACAGCGATAACAGTTCCATTTCCCACCAAAATAGGACACAATGAATATTGATTCCATGATACATGTAAATCACCATGGGACACAAATTGTAATTCAAGTAAAGTACAAATTACCCAGTCTAATGCCCTCTAGGCTTAGGCCTATTGTACTGGAATTAGGCCACTTGACAACATGTTCAACTATGACAGAGCAACAGGCTACTACCGTATGACAAGGGGACAGACACCGCTCGAGCTGGCATTTCTCTGATTCTTCTCTCACTCATCCCCGTTCCAAAATGCCAAAGGGTTACAAAGTGATACATTGTATCAGGTGTTCTGCATTGAAACAAGTTGATTTAGTCTGGCGGTCTCGAGTCAAAACTAGACTACCAAAACAGTTCGAGATCTATCGAAGTTACAATATGATAAATCATATGACTCCAAACAAAAACTTGCACCAGCCATACTCGATCACTACAAGCGCACAAAATCGATATGTTGTAGTCACAAAACAAAATGAACAGACCGATCAGATTTGAATCGCTTTACCTCATTGTTAGAGAGTGGAGATCCTCTCCGATGCAGTTTTTTCGGCCTCAGATCTAAGCCCGGGGTTCAAAAACGAAATAAAAACGACGATATCGGCAAGATACACATCTATATACACGTAAAGGGATAGCCTACGACCCACAAGCAGGATAAAGAGAAGCACACCTCGATGATTTCCTGGTTTCGGAGAGAGAGGAGTTGAAAGACTGGATACAGTAGTGGAGCGCGTTTGCCAACTCCAATCAGGATCCGAGACTCATCTCTCCTTTCTAAACAGACTACCATAAACGAGCGAACACTGTCAGGACAAACTAAAGCCTCTTTCTCAATTTTGTCAGTGGGAACTCCTCTTGATCGGTAATGCTGTGAATCTTCTCCAGACCTTCCCGGTCTGTGTAATTTCATTGGTGTTTAAACTCAACCCGCCTCCAGCTTTCAACTCGAAGTAGGCTTTCTTTCCATGTTCACCGGTACCTCCTCTGTGTAGTTAGAAAAAAAGTTCTTGCAATACGGTATCCTTAGGACGTCCCTACCCCCCATTGAAATGGACGTTTTAAGTGGGTTAAGGTTTGGGTTTTGGCTAGGGATGTCCATGTCCCAAGGATCCCGGATAGCACTAACCTTGGGAAAAATCCACACCACTCTGCCTTTCCCTAGTGGTTGAAAGGCATAACTCCAATTCGGGTGTTCAAGGCAGTTGGTGGAAAGTTGGGAACATACTGTACTTAGAATTTAAGCAACATAGGACTGTTGCACTAAACAAGACTGCCCTATCTATAATCAACGTTGTGCACATAACGTTAATAATGGTGAGAAACAAGTCGTTTAAGAAACTAGCTGTAGACTCTATGTAGGCTAAAACAAATAATTATATTTCCACATACACCAGAAAGTACAGTACAGTGCCCCTGGGGCAAATTAGGGTTAAGTGCCCTGCTCAAGGGCACATTGACAGATTTTTCACCCTCCTGGCTCGGGTGTTCAAACCAGCAACCTTTTGTTTACTGGCCAAACGTTCTAACCGCTAGGCTACCTGCCACCACTATAGGCCTACTAACTTCATACATAATGAAGGAGGAAGATAATGGGAAAGACTATTTGGTCCCGTGTGGCTCAGTTGGTAGAGCATGGCGCTTGCAACGCCAGGGTTGTGGGTTCATTCCCCACGGGGGGACCAAGATGAATATGTATGAACTTTCCAATTTGTAAGTCGCTCTGGATAAGAGCATCTGCTAAATGACTTAAATGTAAATGTAAATGTAAGCAATAAGGCCTAAGGAGGTGTGGTATATGGCCAATATACCACGGCTAAGGACTGTTCATTGGCAGGATGCAAGTGAATTATAAACTGGGTGGGTTGAGCCCTGAATGCTGATTGGCTGACAGCCGTGATATATCAGACCATATCCCATGGGTATGACAAAACATTTATTTTTACTGCTCTAATTATGTTGGTAACCAGTGTATAATAGAAATAAGGCACCTCAGGGGTTTGTGATATATGGCAAATATACCACGGCTAATGGCTGTGTTCAGGCACATAAGAACAGCCCTTAGCCGTGGTATATTGAACATATACCACACCCCCTCGGGCCTTATTGCTTAATTAAACAGTGTTGTCACCACCATGAAATATTGCACTGTATTCCTAAAACTTCTTGAGCGATACTGTAGCCTATTTTCTCCATATGGGGAGAGGGAACTGGAGCAGAAAAGGGAGGAATGCATTACGTCTCGATGGCATGTGTAAACATCTGAAGCACTGATAGGCCTTAATACACACACACACACACACACACACGCACGCACTCACGCACGCACACACACACACACACGACAGCTGACCATTCTACAATCTACTGAGCAACTGTCAGCCTGTCACACAATTTAAGCACCCTCCATTCAATCTGCTTTCTGCTGGCCACTACTGAAACTGCACCCAAAAATAGAGTACACATTTTCAAGCTCATGTTAATTATATAATCCGATTTTCCTCAGAAAAGCATGTCATTTTTTGGAAGACTGGGGTGAAAATGAAAATGTATGTGTGTCAAAGACAGTCCCTCTACTCGCAGAAAGTGGTTCACCCAGAAGTAGACTGTGCTAGGATGTTAGTTAGTGTTAGGATTCTCCCCTCCTGTCCTCTGTACCACTTTTCCAGTGTGACGTCAGCTCTCTCCATAGTTGGCACAGTTTCACATGGGGCCTGATGGACTTGGACACCAGTGATTAGATATGAGAGTTAGATTAAGGTAGAGACCAAGGTTATGTTAGAGCGGCTGGACAGTGAGAAATAAGAGGAAGACCCGGGTACATTGTGTGTGTGTGTGTGTGTGTGTGTGTGTGTGTGTGTGTGTGTGTGTGTGTGTGTGTGTGTGTGTGTGTGTGTGTGTGTGTGTGTGTGTGTGTGTGTGTGCCCTCATGTCAGTGAGTCTAGGACTGTAGCAAAAACGAGAGGAGAAGAGATTGAAAATTAGTCTGGGGAAAAAATTGAATGGTGGTAGAGGCAGGAGGCTTGAGTACTAATCATCTTAATAGGGATTAATATGAGTCATGGATTATTTCACTGTGCATAATAGATAATAGAACCATATGCAAGACTTATTTTGACCACAGATTATTTTTCAGGAAATGAAATGTTGGCAGTAACCACTGGAACTTTCAGAAACAGGTTAGACAAGGTAATGATCTTCTCACCTTACACAATGTCCAAAAGATTGTTTGTTAATACATCCTAGATTCATAAGAACATTTTAATTATAATAACATGCCATTCAGTTAAAAGTAGTATGTGTGGACAGGAGAGCGGGGGAGGGGTTGAGACACTATGTGTTTGAGATCTGGGCTGGTCGCCAGGCAGAGGGAAGCTAAAGAAATTTAGCCCAAATGAGTTGACCCGGACTAGGTCTATGACCTCTACTAGGGGAATTGGGGAGGATCACCTGAGGCACAAATATGTAAGTCACTGCACAGTGGAAGAAGATAGGTCTACCTTAAGGATGATATACAGCTGAAACTCTTAATTTTGTCTTCATGAGGACAATGCTTTATCAAACCTTAGAGGTTTATCCCTCTTTAACTTTTTGTTCGGTCTGTAGACTGGTGGTGTTTGACAGGCGGCACATTGAGTGTTACTCCGCATTCTGCACTCATGTAGCCTGCAGTAGTTAAAAAGTTTAAGCACGCCCTCTACTGGGCGGCCAAACAACATACACTACTAATATACACCGCTAGATGGCAGAAGATACTACAGGTTTTAATTAAGAGGAGAATGGTTTTATGGGTTGATATTGATAATGAAGTGTAGAACTACTATTTTGTTCGAGAAAAAAACCATTCCAGTCAGGTTGTATACAGAAAATACATTTGTCTCCATGTAGTCTATAATTGCACCTTTATCTGATTGATAACAGGAAAAAGAACAACACATAGCAGAGCAACATAGCTGGCCTGGCCATGTAGCAGTACACATTGTATCTCCACATTTTCCTTTAGTCTGCCAGTAACATATGGGATGTCTATGTATTAATACTTCTATATGTAGGCCTAATTAAATTAACAAAAAAATCATTAAATAATGTTGGCCTTGATGTGTGGGGTAGCAGCACTTTTTCTTTCACTGGGATGAGGTGACCTCAAGTGTGTGTCACAGGAGGTTGGTGGCACCTTAATTGGGGAGGACTGGCTCATTGTAATGGCTGGAGCGGCATAAGTGTATCAATAATGTATCAATATTCCATTCGCTCAGTTCCAGCCATTATTATGATTCATCCTCCCCTCAGCAGCCTCCACTGCTGTGTTATAGAGTTGATACTCTATCACTCTTTCTCCACCTGCCTCACTGCACTAACACCCCGACCATGGATCTGCTTGGAAACAAACTGCGGCAGCTCGGGTTACCGGGCACGATTGATGGCGAGTGTGAGCCGCATGCCGACACATGCCCGAATGCTATCATAATCACACTTCCCCTCTTATGCGCCTTCTGCCCCAGCGGCCTACTGAATAAAACATCCAACTTCCTGCTGAAGATACACACCCCAAAATCTGGGAACTGGACTCAAGAAGTCTCACGTAAAGACACATGGCACCCTTTTCTAGAACTCAATAGGAATGAATGAATGGACGTGCATGTTTGTAACTAAACAGAACACTCAAGAGACTGAATGTACTGTATTATTGGTGATAACATGTACTGCAGTAATAAACCCCCCTCCACACACACACACAAAGTGATACCACAAGTACAGAGGCCCTTAGGGTGAGCAATTAACTTCTAGTTCCTCCCAATCCCGGATCCGGGAGCACCCCCCACAGTAAAAAAGCTGACTAGCATAGCCTAGCATAGCGTCACAAGTAAATACTAGCATCTAAATATCATTAAATCACAAGTCCAAGACACCAGATGAAAGATACAGATCTTGTGAATCCAGCCATCATTTCTGATTTTTAAAATGTTTTACAGGGAAGACACAATATGTAAATCTATTAGCTAACCACGATAGCAAAAGACACAACTTTTTTTTCTCCACCATTTTTTTCCTGCATGGGCAGCTATCACAATTTCGACTAAATAAAGATATATATAGCCACTAACCAAGAAACAACTTCATAAGATGACAGTCTGATAACATATTTATGGTATAGCATATGTTTTTTTAGAAAAATGTGCATATTTCAGGTATAAATCACAGTTCTACATTGCAGCTGCAATCTGAAATAGCGTTGGAAGCAGCCGGAATAATTACAGAGACCGACGTCAATTACCAAAATACTCATCCTAAAACATTTCTGAAAAATACACAGCATACAGCAAATGAAAGACCAACATCTTGTGAATCCAGCCATCATTTCTGATTTTTAAAATGTTTTACAGGGAAGACACAATATGTAAATCTATTAGCTAACCACGTTAGCAAAAGACACCACTTTTTTTACTCCACCAGTTTTTTACTCCATCAGTAGCTATCACTAATTCGACTAAATAAAGATATATATAGCCACTAACCAAGAAACAACTTCATAAGATGACAGTCTGATAACATATTTATGGTATAGCATATGTTTTTTTTTCGAAAAATGTGCATTTTTCAGGTATAAATCATAGTTTACCATTGCAGCCACTATCACAAAACTCACCAAAGCGACTAGAATAACTACAGAGAGCAACGTGTATTACCTAATTAATCATCATAAAACATTTCTTAAAAATACACAGCGTACAGCAATTGAAATACACAGATCTTGTGAATCCAGACAATATTTCAGATTTTCTAAGTGTTTTACAGCGAAAACACAATATATCGTTATATTAGCATACCACATGAGCTAACATCACCCCAGCATTGATTCAAGGCAAAAAGCGCGATAACGTTATCACCACCAAAATATATTAATTTTTTCACTAACCTTCTCAGAATTCTTCAGATGACAGTCCTGTAACATCATATTACACAATGCATATAGAGTTTGTTCGAAAATGTGCATATTTAGCATCACAAATCGTGGTTATGCAATGTAATCTGTCAAAACATGGCATGCATTCTGGCCGGCGCCATCTTGGAAAGGCACCTAAGTTTACGATTATTTATCGATTAGATTGACTAAAAAAATACAGGTTGGACAGCTAATGAAAGATGCATTAGTTATTAATGCAACCGCTGAGTTAGATTTTTAAAATTAACGTTACTAGACATACAGTGTGCGTTGCAGCCAGACTAGTGCCGCAACAATGGCCGACAAATGCGTTTACATTTTTCCACATAAATACGGAATAAAATCATAAATAGCTCTTACTTTTCGACGAGCTTCCATTAGTATCTTGGGCAAGGTGTCCTTTGTCCAAAAGAATCGTTGCTTTGTTGTAAAACGTCCTCTTCAACTTCGGAACTAACAGCTAACAATAGCTACGTGGCACACACATGTCCAAATCCTCAAACGCAATACTACGAAAATTCCGAAAATAGCAATATACTCGCATAAACTGATATAAATCGGTTTCAAATAACTTCGTTATGATGTTTCTAACACCTATATCGAATTAAATTACAGACGGACATATCTAAGGCCGATAACTGAGCGTTTCAAAATGCTATCCTGAGGTCTTGCGTTGCGTAATGGCGGAAGTCGAAAAGAGAGCGCACTTCGTTCCTTGCCCTTTTATAAGCTCTGAGAAAAACGTAGAAACACCATTCCACTTCTCATTGGTTACTGACATCCAGGGGAAGGCGGGTGCAGTTCATTTCGATCCATAGGGCACACACAGAGCTTTAAACTGATCTGAGAACAGAGACTATTTTTCTGACCTTCGCATGTCCTGTCATGATTTTCGCTGTAGAAAGAGTTCTGGTTCACCCACAGACATAATTCAAACGGTTTTAGAAACTAGAGATTGTTTTCTATCCAATAGTAATAATAATATGCATATTGTATGAGCAAGAATTGAGTATGAGGCAGTTTAATTTGGAGACGATATTTTCAAAAGTGGAAACAGCACCCCCTGTATTGAGAAAAGGTTTTAACAGGGAAAGGGGGTGGGGAACATGAAGAGGATGTATTTGCCCAAGATATGTTCCTTCGTATGGGGGAGACCTGGAGGACAGCCCCAGGCTTTGAAGGGCTAGGTGGGCCAAAAAGAGCATGGGAAAACTCTCAAAAGCAGAAAGCGTATGATGCAGAACAACAACCATGAATAGGAATGGAGTAGCTGTTGGAATAGAGAAGCACAATAGTTATAGTCAGCTATAAGAGGACTTGCCTCAATGGGAAATATGGAATAGGAATCAACACTTAAGACTGAGTGAGATTTAGGCTAAATTGCATACAGGGAACTGTGAGATCTTGCTTCTGACTGCTCTGCAAACATGCTAAAATTCCAATGCACATTCAATTAAACTTAAATGAAAATGGCATCAACTTCACAACATTCAAGATGGGAAAGTTAACTTGTTATTTTGGGGAAAAGGAAGTGTTTGCAAAAATTCCTCAACAATGTTCATGTATCATGTCCCTCCTCCTCTGGGACTCTAAAGGTTAGAGGATGCCAATCATGAAGACTCAGGCTCTGTGTGTAGTTAATCCGACCCTCTCTGCCTAGTCATCGCCATTTTACCTGCTGTTGTTTTGTTAGCTGATTAGCTGTTGTTGTCTCACCTGTTGTCTTAGCTAGCTCTCCCAATCAACACCTGCGATTACTTTATGCCTCGCTGTATGTCTCTCTCAAATGTCAATATGCCTTGTATACTGTTGTTCAGGTTAGTTATCATTGTTTTAGTTTACAATGGAGCCCCTAGTTCCACTCTTCATACCTCTGACACCTCCTTTGTCCCACTTCCCACACATGCGGTGACCTCACCCATTATAACCAGCATGTCCAGAGATACAATCTCTCTTATCATCACCTGGTGCCTGGGCTTACCTCCGCTGTACCCGCACCCCACCATACCCCTGTCTGCACATTATGGCCTGAATCTATTCTACCACGCCCAGAAATCTGCTCCTTTTATTCTTTGTCCCCAACGCTCTAGGCGACCAGTTTTGATAGCCTTTAGCCGCACCCTCATCCTACTCCTCCTCTGTTCCTCGGGTGATGTGGAGGTAAACCCAGGCCCTGCATGTCCCCAGGCACCCTAATTTGTTGACTTCTGTGATCGAAAAAGCCTTGGTTTCATGCATGTCAACATCAGAAGCCTCCTCCCTAAGTTTGTTTTACTCACTGCTTTAGCACACTCTGCCAACCCTGATGTCCTTGCCGTGTCTGAATCCTGGTTTAGGAAGGCCACCAAAAATTCTGAGATTTCCATACCCAACTATAACATTTTCCATCAAGATAGAACTGCCAAAGGGGGAGGAGTTGCAATCTACTGCAGAGATTGCCTGCAAAGTAATGTCTTACGTTCCAGGTCCATACCCAAACAGTTCAAACTTCTAATTTTAAAAATTAATCTCTCCAGAAATAAGTCTCTCACTGTTGCCGCCTGCTACCGCCCCCCCTCAGCTCCCAGCTGTGCCCTGGACACCATTTGTGAATTGATCGCCCCCCATCTAGCTTCAGAGTTTGTTCTGTTAGGTGACCTAAACTGGGATATGTTTAACACCCCGGCAGTCCTACAATCTAAGCTAGATGCCCTCAATCTCACACAAATCATCAAGGAACCCACCAGGTACAACCCTAAATCCGTAAACATGGGCACCCTCATAGACATTATCCTGACCAATTTGCCCTCCAAATACACCTCCGCTGTCTTCAATCAGGATCTCAGCGATCACTGCCTCATTGCCTGTATCCGCTACGGGTCCGCGGTCAAACGACCACCCCTCATCACTGTCTAACGCTCCCTAAAACACTTCTGCGAGCAGGCCTTTCTAATTGACCTGGCCCGGGTATCCTGGAAGGATATTGACCTCATCCCGTCAGTTGAGGATGCCTGGTAATTCTTTAAAAGTAACTTCCTCACCATCTTAGATAAGCATGCCCCGTTCAATGCAGAACTAAGAACAGATATAGCCCTTGGTTCACTCCAGACCTGACTGCCCTCGACCAGCACAAAAACATCCTGTGGCGGACTGCAATAGCACCGAATAGTCCCCGCGATATGCAACTGTTCAGGGAAGTCAGGAACCAATACACGCAGTCAGTCAGGAAAGCAAAGGCTAGCTTTTTCAAGCAGAAATTTGCTTCCTGTAGCTCTAACTCCAAAAAGTTCTGGGACACTGTAAAGTCCATGGAGAACAAGAGCACCTCCTCCCAGCTGCCCACTGCACTGAGGCTAGGTAACACGGTCACCACCGATAAATCCATGATAATCGAAATCTTCAACAAGCATTTCTCAACGGCTGGCCATGCCTTCCTCCTGGCTACTCCAACCTCGGCCAACAGCTCCGCCCCCCCCCCGCAGCTACTCGCCCAAGCGTCCCCAGCGTCTCCTTTACCCAAATCCAGATAGCAGATGTTCTGAAAGAGCTGCAAAACCTGGGCCCATACAAATCAGCTGGGCTTGACAATCTGGACCCTCTATTTCTGAAACTATCCGCCGCCATTGTCGCAACCCCTATTACCAGCCTGTTCATCCTCTCTTTCATATCGTCTGAGATCCCCAAGGATTGGAAAGCTGCCGCGGTCATCCCCCTCTTCAAAGGGGGAGACACCCTGGACCCAAACTGTTACAGACCTATATCCATCCTGCCCTGCCTATCTAAGGTCTTCGAAAGCCAAGTTAATAAACAGATCACTGACCATCTCGAATCCCACCGTACCTTCTCCGCTGTGCAATCCGGTTTCCGAGCCGGTCACGGGTGCACCTCAGCCACGCTCAAGGTACTAAACGATATCATAACCGCCATCGATAAAAGACAGTACTGTGCGGCCGTCTTCATTGACCTGGCCAAGGCTTTCGACTCTGTCAATCACCATATTCTTATCGGCAGACTCAGTAGCCTCGGTTTTTCTGATGACTGCCTTGCCTGGTTCACCAACTACTTTGCAGACAGAGTTCAGTGTGTCAAATCGGAGGGCATGTTGTCCGGTCCTCTGGCAGTCTCTATGGGGGTACCACAGGGTTCAATTCTCGGGCCGACTCTTTTCTCTGTATATATCAATGATGTTGCTCTTGCTGCGGGCGATTCCCTGATCCACCTCTACGCAGAAGACACCATTCTGTATACTTCTGGCCCTTCCTTGGACACTGTGCTATCTAACCTCCAAACAAGCTTCAATGCCATACAACACTCCTTCCGTGACCTCCAACTGCTCTTAAACGCTAATAAAACCAAATGCATGCTTTTCAACCGTTCGCTGCCTGCACCCGCCCGACTAGCATCACCACCCTGGACGGTTCCGACCTAGAATATGTGGACATCTATAAATACCTAGGTGTCTGGCTAGACTGTAAACTCTCCTTCCAGACTCATATTAAACATCTCCAACCCAAAATCAAATCTAGAATCGGCTTTCTATTTCGCAACAAAGCCTCCTTCACTCACGCCGCCAAACTTACCCTAGTAAAACTGACTATCCTACCGATCCTCGACTTCGGCGATGTCATCTACAAAATAGCTTCCAATACTCTACTCAGCAAACTAGATGCAGTTTATCATAGTGCCATCCGTTTTGTTACTAAAACACCTTATACCACCCACCACTGCGACCTGTATGCTCTAGTCGGCTGGCCCTCGCTACATATTCGTCGCCAGACCCACTGGCTCTAGGTCATCTATAAGTCCATGCTAGGTAAAGCTCCGCCTTATCTCAGTTCACTGGTCACGATAACACCCACCCGTAGCACGCGCTCCAGCAGGTATATCTCACTGATCATCCCCAAAGCCAACACCTCATTTGGCCTCCTTTCCTTCCAGTTCTCTGCTGCCTGTGACTGGAACGAATTGCAAAAATTGCTGAAGTTGGAGACTTTTATTTCCCTCACCAACTTTAAACATCTGCTATCTGAGCAGCTAACCGATCGCTGCAGCTGTACATAGTCCATCTGTAAATAGCACACCCAATTTACCTACCTCATCCCCATACTGATTTTATTTACTTTTCTGCTCTTTTGCACACCAGTATCTCTACTTGCACATGATCATCTGATGATTTATCACTCCAGTGTTACTCTGCTAAATTGTAATTATTCGCTCCTATGGCCTATTTATTGCCTACCTCCTCATGCCTTTTGCAAACAATGTATATACTATTTCTTTCCTACTGTTATTGACTTGTTTATTGTTTACTCCATGTGTAACTCTGTGTTGTTGTCTGTTCACACTGCTATGCTTTATCTTGGCCAGGTCGCAGTTGTAAATGAGAACTTGTTCTCAACTAGCCTACCTGGTTAAATAAAGGTGAAATAAAAAATAAAAACTGTCCTATTCTTTATGCCCAGCAGGGAATACTCTGACCTTTGACCAAACCTAAAGAGACATGCAGTCTGTTAATTCAGACGTATGATTTAAGAGCCCTGTAAAATGAAAATGATTGTGCTCTTGCACATATGCCACTTAATGGAAAATAACCATGGCACTCAAGCCAACCACACTGGTTTAAGTGCCAACTGTTTGAGAAGAAATAGATGCTATTGAGACAATTATCTAACAAAGTGGTCAGTAGAGGGTGAGCCACAGCGAGGGACAAGATGATACGGAGAACGCAGAGCGGGGTGTGAAGTGACAGTCATCACATCTGGTCTCATCTATAATGCATGGGTCTTTAAAACGGAGGTTTGTCACATATTGAGAGCTGCCGCCTGAAATCAACACTGACACCCAAGCTTCTGCCAGGGGAAACAGGCTAGAGGATGGAGAGAAGGAAGGAGAAAGGAGTCAAGAGTCAGAGTTCTGTTCATCCCAACATATCCCTTGCTTCCGAGCCTGAAATTATTTTGAGATAGATCATACAGTAGAGAATACATCTGGCTAAGAGTGTGTAGACATACAACACTTTGAATACCATACTTCTCGTCTTTTATTATTAAAATCAAAAACTAAAAGAGCGCCCTAAACAAAATAGAATGCCAAGAACGATCCTAATCAGCAATCCAAAGAGTGAATTTATAATTTTCTCACACTAAATTCTAAACACAGCTCAGATTCCTCTCTGACCCAAAACAAAACATAATTTTCACATAATGACAGTCCACCCACTGCCTGCCATCATCTATTTGACAAAGACAGGTGAAGTGGGCAAAATAACAGTCTATTTTCCTGTGATGAGGGGGTTTCTCAGCACCACAATTACAGAGTCTCCTCTCAGGAACATCTTGGAGATGTAACGGTCCTTGTTTACTGGTTTGGACTTCTTCTTGCCCTTGCCACTCTTGGGAACTTCTGTCCACATCTCCTTCACATTCTCCAGGACCATGTTGCAGTGTCTGCATTGAGAAGGTAATACAAATGTATGCAGTTAACCAAAACAAAAAGTATTAAGAATAAAGCCTTTGGGAGGATATGGGTAACATGTGATGACAAAATGCAGACATTATCTTGTCTCTATTTGCTGGACATTTGTGATTAACCGTATAACTCCAATGGATGACTTCCCAACTCAGTGGCCTAAATACATAAATACCTGTCAAATGCCTTGACACGGCCAAGCAGCTTCTTGTTGTTTCGGCAGTTGACGAGGACCTGTGTGTTGTTTTTGACAGACTGGGTGAGCACAGACAGGGGCCCAGTATTGAACTCCTCCTCCTCCCGCTTCTGGAGCTCCTCAGGAGTCATCTCAGTCTTGGGTTTATTTAACAGGCTCCTAGAAGGATTATTGAGGATACTCATTGTTAACAGAGTTCAACTCCAGGCAATTCAAACATTGTTGATAGACATCATTATGATGATAGCGACTTGACACAACTAAAGTTAATTCAGACCAACAGTTAGCTGATAAAAAAGTTTGAAAACTGTTTAACATGAAGACGCCAAAGACAAGATGTATTAGCTTGCTGGCTAATAAGTTCCTATTTTTATTATGATCAACATGGGTCATCTACAATACATGTTAGCTAGCTACAGTAGTTACTATCGCTAATAACGTTAGATCATCGTGGCTGGCTAACGAACAGCTATCGTTAGCCAGCCAGCTAGCCAAATTTAGCTACACATCTTTCCACAGTGATGAGGCCTCTGTTTTACTGTATCCAAACAAAGCACACATTGTTTTTTTTAAAGTACTTACATATTTTCTTCAACGAATGGCGATTTTAGCAGGAAAACTAGCTTGTAAATAGGTTAGCTTTTTGCCGGATTCTTTAATCGCTTCAACACTACACTCGTGTGTTGTCTGACCAACGGCTTCCGGGTCCCATTTAAAAAATATTGCAATAACTTCCGGGTCGCCTTAACATTTATTTAGAATACATTATCTGGATACATTTTTATTAATTATGCAATGATGTAAATGCTGTCTCAGTTGTAGAATGCAGTAGAGTAAATTAACTATAATTTAGACCTTATTCGTATTAATCTCAAGATGATTTTAGAAGAAAACGATTATTTGTGAGAGAAAGAACATGTCATTTGATACTTAAAACACACAGGAGATTTCCTAAAAACCTGCAACAAAAAGTCACTTCCGGTCGTAGCTGTATTGAAGTGGCGAGTGTTTAGGTCCCGGACACACACAGCTTTAGGCTACATATCAGCGATCACTGCAAATATTGGCAGACACAGACCCACAGGTAACTCTGTTGTAGACCTCTTGGTGACAGAGAGGAGAATGAATGCATGTGAGAGACATAGATGTACATTATCTGCACAGTACTGAGACATTGGGAGATTGGCTTACTGGGAAGAAACAGGCCGGTGCCTTGGGGTGGGGGTGGGGGGGGGGGGGGGGCATCAACCTTATTTCACAGGGTGGCGGCTCTACCGTGCTAGGTGATCACACCCACAGTGTGCTGATTTGGGAGGCCCAGGTCTGGGATTGATTTACAGTGCTTGACTATCATTGTGAAACATACATAACAGCTTAGACTTGCCCCTCTTCACTCACTCACTTCCGTAATGTCCCCCATAAGCCTCGGATGAATTATTCCAGAGGGGCTGGGATTTTTGACTGTTTCTTGTAAAGTGGACTTTTTAGACTGTTAGCTGTCCATACACCTATGTCAAGGTGTGTGTGTGTGTGTGTGTGTGTGTGTGTGTGTGTGTGTGTGTGTGTGTGTGTGTGTGTGTGTGTGTGTGTGTGTGTGTGTGTGTGTGTGTGTGTGTGTGTGTGTGTGTGGTCAAGCTACAGGGTCTTGGTGAGCACAAGCTGCCCCTGAGTGCTCAGACACATCTTGAGGCCTGCCTCAGTCCCTCTCCTCATGTTGATTTACTCTCTTCCCTGTGGTACTGTGAGTCTGCTGGCTGAGGGATTTAGAGGTGTGGGGTTATTATCAACGCCTGTCAGAGGATAGCTGTTATTTATTACTGAATTAACAGCAAACAGGACCGTATTACAGTTGCCCCAGGATACACAAAGCCCCATTCTGTACTAGCTTACCTGTTGATTCACTCTCTCCCTCTCTATCTCTATACCACATTTACTCATGTGAGTAATGAAAATGTTATTATAATCTTTGTATCTAGATGCTAAGTTTGCCAACAGTGTTGGTGTAAGCTTACATGATCCATCCTAAGAGCAGTATCCTGGTCTAACCGCAGCCGTCTAGGAAAGGTGGCTACAGTCCCCATGAAGCCTATTTTGTTTGATAGAGGCACACTTCGTGTTTAATTGCTATATTGTAATTACTTTTCCACCATGGCCTATTTATTGCTTTACCTCTCTTATCCTACTTCATTTGCACATGCTGTATATAGATTTTTATACTGTATTATTGATTGTATGTTTGTTTATTCCATGTGTAACTCTGTGTTGTTGTGTGTCGAACTGCTTTGCTTTATCTTGGCCAAGTTGCAAATGAGAACTTGTTCACAACTTAAATAAAGGTGAAATAAAAATAAAAAAATAAAAAAACTTCCAGAAATCTGTCCTTATCTTCGTCCTCACACGTCTATTTTTGTTAACTTATATCTCGGATGAGCCCCAAGAAAGGTGAGGGAAAATTCATCAGGTGGTGATGTCACGTGCAGGCAAAACAGTAGAAGTAGATCAATGAGATCAGCCAGACTGTGATGTTTATCTATGTATCTCGCTCCCTATACATCTCAGTCAAGGCTGCCCTTTACCACACCTGTGTAGTTTTAGTTTTGAACTTTTGATGATCTTAAAGGCCCAGTGCAGTCAAAAACATGAGTTTACAATGTTTGTATAAACTATATATAAAAAAGTATGTGGACACCCCTAAACATGTGTGGATTCGGTTATTTCAGCCACACCTGTTGCTGACAGGTGTATAAAATCAAGCACACAGTCATGCAATCTCCATAGACAAACTTTAACAGTAGAATGGCCTTACTGAAGAGCTCAGTGACTTTCAACGTGGCACTGTCATAGGATACCACCTTTCCAACAAGCCAGTTCATCAAATTTCTGCCCTGCTAGAGCTGCCCCGATCAACTGTAAGTGCTCTTATTGGGAAGTGGGAACATCTAGGGGCAAAAATGGCTCAGTCGCGAAGTGGTAGGCCACACAAGTTTACAGAATGGGACCCCCGAGTGCTGAAGCGCGTAACATCTGTCCTCAGTTCAAACACTCACTACCGAGTTGCAAACTGCCTCTGGAAGCAACGTCAGCACAAGAAGTGTTCGTCGGGAGCTTCATGAAATGGGTTTCCATGGCCGAGCAGCCGCACACATGCATAAGATCACCATGCGCAATGCCAAGCGTCATCTGGAGTGGTGTAAAACTTGCTTCCATTGGACTCTGGAGCAGTGGAAACGCGTTCTCTGGAGTGATGAATCACTTTTCACCATCTGGCAGTCTGACAGATGAATCTGGGTTTGGTAGATGCCAGGAGAATGCTACCTGCTCCAATGCATAGTACCAACTGTAATATTTGGTGGAGGATAAATAATTGTCTGAGGCTGTTTTTCATGGTTCAGGCTCCTTAGCTCCAGTGAAGGGAAATCTTAACGCTACATCATACAATGACATTCTAGATGATTCTGGGCTTCCAGGTTTGTGGCAACAGTTTGGGGAAGGCCCTTTCCTGTTTTAGCATGTGCTTCCAGGTTTGTGGCAACAGTTTGGGGAAGGCCCTTTCCTGTTTTAGCATGTCAATGCCCCCGTGGACAAAGCGAGGTCCATACAGAAATGGTTTGTTGAGATTGGTGTGGAAGAACTTGACTGGCCTGCACAGAGCCCTGACCTCAACCCTGGAACGCTGACAGCGGCTGAATGGAAGCAAGTCCCTCCAGCAATGTTCCGACATCTAGTGGAAAGCCTTCCCAATAGAGTGGAGGCTGTTATAGCAACAAAGGTGGGACCAACTCCATATTAATGCTCATGATTTTGGAATGAGATGAATGAGATGTAGTGTTTATTTCCACAATATGAGGATGGACTAATGCTTTGAAATTATAAAGATCATCCTAGCAAAACAGGCTGAAATATCAGGCAGTCTTTTCAAACAGCTCTTACACTGAAACGGCATTGAGTTTTTGTCTGCCTGGTAACATCACCATGCAGTAAATGACTTAACAGACCAATAAGAAAGAGAGTTCCAATCCTCTCTGCCAAAAACAGCTAGTTTTCAGATTTCCCCTCTCCACTCCCAGACAGTCCTAGCAAAATTATTTATTGAGGAATTGCTCTTTGCTAAGAAGCTATTTTTGTTTCTTTTTGACCATTTTAATCAAAAAATATATAAAGTAATTTAATTGTTAACTTAATTGTTACCCAGAAATGCTTGATATTGAGATAAAAATGGCTGCATTAGAACTTTAATACTTACAGATACAGCAGCCTGGCTATTTGTGGTGGTAACAGTGGGTTTCATCAGCAGGTGGCATTGAAGTTTCTGTCTAAATATGACCATGAGTCTGACACAGAAAAGTGTTGAATGGGCTGGGGGAATGTGTGTGTGTGTTTATGTGCTGGATTCCTTAAGTACTCATTGATACTCACTTCCTGTACCTCAAGTATCACAGAACCGACTCTTATGTTTTGAATGTATATGTCATACAACTCATCACTTTTATATCACTATTTATGTTTTTATTAAAAATACATTATAAAATGGATCACATTATTACACATATAGCAGTATATGTATGACATGCGTAGAGTTCCCTGTACACACACATTTGCAGGCTTTAAAGGGAAAAAGTTAACAAAAATAGCTAGTGTATATATAGTACAAATCATGCAGGACATAGTCACCACCTCTGGGATGAAGCATTTCTCAAAGCATAAAGTGGCAAGAAAAAGTATGCAAACTCTTTGGAATTATCTGGATTTCTACATAAATTGGTCATAAAATTAGATCTGATCGTTATCTAAATCACAACAACAGACAAACACAGTCTGCTTAAACTAATAACACACAAATTATTGTGTCTTTGTCTATATTGAATACATAATTTAAACATTCACAGTGTAGGTTGGAAAAAGTATGTGAACCCCTAGGCTAATGACTTCTCCGAAACCTAATTGGAGTCAGGAGTCAGCTAATGTAGAGTCCAGTCAATGAGACGAGATTGGAGATGTTGGTTAGAGCTGCCCTGCACTTTAAAAACCACTCAAAAATGTTGAGTTTGCTATTCACAAGAAACATTGCCTGATGTGAACCATGCCTCGAACAAAATAGATCTCAGAAGACCCAAGATTAAGAAACGTTGACTTGCATAAAGCTGGAAAGGGTTACAAAAGTATCTCTAAAAGCCTTGATGTTCATCAGTCCATGGTAAGACAAATTGTCTATAAATGGAGAAAGTTCAGCGCTGTTGCTACTCTGCCTAGGAGTGGCGTCCTGCAAAGATGACTGCAAGAGCACAGAGCGCTGAATGAGGTAAAGAAGAATCCTGGAGTGTCAGCTAAAGACTAACAGAAATCTCTGGAACATGCTAACATCTCTGTTGACGAGTCTACGATACGTAAAACCATAAACAAGAAAGGTGTTCATGGGAGGACACCACGGAAGAAGCCACTGCTGTCCAAAAGAACCATTGCTGCACAGCTGAAGTTCGCAAAAGAGCATCTGGATTTTCCACAGTGCTACTGGCAAAATATTCTGTGGACAGATTAAACTATAGTTGAATTGTGTATAAGGAACACACAACACTATGTGTGGAGAAAAAAAGGCACAGCACACCAACATCAAAACATCATCCCAACTGTAAAGTATGGTGACGGGAGTATCATGGTTTGGAGCTGCTTTGCTGTCTCAGGGCCTGGACAGATATCTTACAGGAGAATGTAAGGCTATCTGTCCGCCAATTGAAGCTCAACAGAAGTTGGGTGATGCAACATGACAATGACCCAAAACACAGGAGTAAATCAACAACAGAATGGCTTCAACAGAAGAAAATACACCTTCTGGAGTGGCCCAGTCAGAGTCCTGACCTCAACCGGACAGAGATGCTGTGGCATGACCTCGAGAGCGGTTCACACCAGACATCCCAAGAATATTGCTGAACTGAAACAGTTTTGTAAAGAGGAATGGTCCAAAATTCCTCCTGACCATTGTGCAGGTCTGATCTGCAACTACAGAAAACGTTTGGTTGAGGTTATTGCTGCCAAAGGAGGGTCAACCAGTTATTAAATCCAAGGGTCACATACTTGTTCCACCCTGCACAGTGAATGTTTACACGGTGTGCTCAATAAAGACATGAAAACGTATAATTGTTTGTGTGTTATTAGTTTAAGCAGACTGTTTGTCTATTGTTGTGACTTAGATGAAGATCAGATCAAATTTCATGACCGATTTATGCAAGTCCAGGTAATTCCAAAGGGTTTTTCTTGCCACTGTATTTAGTTTAGTTGTATTCTAAAATGTAGGAAATGCACAACACAGCATTGTGTTCATATTGAGACACAAATGGAGACAATCCCTATAGGTTTGATTTTGACGAAATAGGCTAGTGCAGATGGAGAGAAAATTCTTAGCCAATGTTTTACTTTTAATCCTGGAGTATCAAAATAATTATTGACTTTTGTTTCTAATTTATACATTATTTTAGTTGCATCAGAGTAAATACTTTATTCCAATACCTTTTCAGACGTGACCAAAGATTTCGTTTTTAAATTAATTACGCACATCCTTCCTCAAGCAATACGATTGATAGAGGACATTTAAGAAGACAATTGTTATTTTAAGTTTGTTTTAAGTTAACAGTGAATTGTTGAAGCACATCAATTTCTCAATTTATATGAATGGAAATAAGTGTTTTTATGTCTCTATTTTGGTTGGTCAGGGCGTGAGTTTGGGTGGGCATTCTATGTCTGGTGTTCTATGTTGTCCTTGTTTTGTATTTCTATGTGTTTGGCCTGGTATGGTTCTCAATCAGAGGCAGCTGTCTATTGTTGTCTCTCATTGAGAACCATACTTAGGTATCCTGTTCCCACCTGTGTTTTTGGGTGGTTGTTTTCTGTTTTGTGTGTCGTCACCTTACAGAACTGTTCGTTTGTCGTTTTTGTTGATTTGTCAAGTGTTTCGTATTTTATTAAAAGTTATGAACACTTATCATGCTGCACCTTGGTCCTCTTCTCCTTCTCCCGACGACGTTCGTTACAATAAGACTATCATTGGAAAATCTCGCCAGTTTTCTACAGATATCTGGAGAGCACTCATGGGACACTGTTGTACAAGTTATTTTCATTATTTTATATATATTTTAAACTATATTCCATATAGCCAACATCCCTAAGACTTAAGCCTAAAAATCGCAAAACGGAGTTACAACACCATGAGCAAAAAAATGAATACAAATGTCAGAGAGTGATGAGCCTGTCCGTAAAAGTAGCCTAAACGGTGATGCAAAATCTCGCAATAACAATCTCGACCTTGTTAATTAGCTTAACAGATGCCAAATAGTTGTATTTTTTACGACATCATTCACCATTATGAAACTATCTTACGGCATCTCATCTTGTGATGTATAGTTAGTGTTATATTTGTTATTTTAATAGGCTACTAACGAAATGCTATCAAAGGAAAATACACGTTTTAAAATGATCTGAGCGCACCTCAAATATTGCCCGTTATTCGTGAAATAATACAACATTATTCTAGGTTATTGCACTGAACATTTTTGAAATGGTGAGTGGTGTTTTTAGTGATACGTTTAGATGGAAATTGCACATTCACGCGTGATTGGCGATTATTTAAAAACGGATGATTAAATCAATGTTTTCTTTCCAAAGACAGATAGGACTATTTGGATAATAGCAAACTCACATCAATTTTGATCAATTTCGCAGTATTGGTAAACATTAGAAAGATACAATCCTTAAAGAGAAACATACGTTTTTAATTTAAATAGAGAATTAAATATGGTCATTTCCCTGCATCCCAAGAAAGATGGGTGTTGAGTGTGCTCGTGCAACACACTGGCTCGTGTGGCTGCTTGGAGGAAAATAATTAGGGAACTCCATGCATAAACTCCCCAAGCAATCCGATGGTCCATTCTTTCCGGAGTCAATGTGTCCGGCTGGAGATGCCTTGGATGAGGGGTACTCCTCCTGGCACCATGCATTGAACGTCGCCGGGTGGGTAACCGGGTGATGCGTGTAAAAATAACTCGCTTGTCCGGAGAGCAGGTCAAAGGAACAAGGGTTAGGGTGAGACATAGTGCATGCCAATGATGAAGAGGCGAATGTTGTGGCTGCGCTCATTTGGTGATGGCGACAGTACTGCGCGCCTCCACCCATGCCAACATAAGACGACTCTTGGTTTGTTTGGAAGAGTCGGTCTGCCCTAGCATTTATGGCACTCACGTGGTGTGACCGTTGAGAAAGGATCGAGGTGACATAGTTGGACTGATTGGGCCCTACATATGACCCTGTGCCCGGGTGTGAGTGCGCAGGATGTTGAAGGTTAATAAGAAACGATGGCACCGGCCAATAAAATGACCCAGTGAACGCCTGCCCGGCGGCAGTGGTGGTCAAACGGGAATGCCGTTTAATTGCCAGCTTTGCCCGGGTGCCCGCCGTGGAACGGCACCGGTGTTTACCAGTTGTGCCATCTATGAACATGTTCTCGCTTGAAGGGTCAAGCATCCAGTAGTTGCCTTTGCCTGGGTCATCATAATGGCGAGGTATTTTGACAAAGCACTTGTTCAAACTCAGGTTATGTCGGATGGAATTCTGCCATCCTTGTCTATTTTCTCGATAGTAAGGGAAATTGCCTATGATGAACTCATAAATGCGGTTGAGGGTAAGCCTTCGCTCCGGGCTCTGGCGAATAGCCATCATTATCAGAGCGTTATAGCTGAAAGGAGGTTTCTCCGGTTTGGCTTTTCCCTCTACTCCTCCACATGTCTTCACCTCTCCAACTCTCTCGGTATCTTTTCCGTCTTCCCTTTTGCCATTTCTGGAGACTCGTTTGTCCTCTTGGACTGCGTATTCTTTATTGTCACAGTTTTTGTCTCTATGTAAATCATATTTTCCATCTTGAGCACAAACTTCTTTAGGCCTAGTAGATAGCCCCGAAGAAATGTGTTTTCTGGAAAGGGGCTTGGAGCATCCGGAAGGATCCCATCCAGTGCGGCGCCGTCGTCACTCATCACTCCCTCTCGTCGAAACAGTAGGCTGCTGATGCTGAATGATGACTTGTTGACAAATCTGACAGGGGCTTTCAAATCCTCCATATTCAACATTACCCAGTTCCCACGGTCTCTGGCAGTCTGAAGAGAAGGAATGTCTAAATCCACGAAATAAGAAGCACAACGTATTAGGGTGCGAAAGACAAAATGCGCCCCTCGTGCGCTGCCAACTTCACTGACTGATCGATGAACTCACAGGTTCAATTATAACACTTCCGATGAGCGTGACACTCAAACCTCTCACCTGCGTCCCGCCCTCTTGTACTGCCTCTCTCCACTCCTTTCCATCTGTTTACACAATAACCTGGCAAACAGCCAATCAAAGACGAATTAGGTGAAGGTGTGTAAGTAATTCTGGGGCCTGTTGCACAAAAGTAGAATTAAGACATCCGGGATAAATGACTCAGCTGAGCTCAATGAAGCCAAAACATGTGCGTCCAGGCTTAATTGGTTGCACAAAGACCAAGCCAGGATGAGCAGACACGGATTCATTAAGCCAGGTGAAACCAATCCTGGATAGGTGCGCGCTCACGGCTCACTCAAATAGACCCCGCCACAGATCACAGATTAACTGATTTACCATGGCAACTAGAGCCGCGTACTTTTCCCCGTTGGAAGCACAAATCCTCATGGAGGCATACGAGGAGGTAAAAGATATAATTAAGAAGAAAGGCAACACCGCCACAGTGATAAAGCAAAGAGAAAAAGCGTGGCAAAGTATTGCAGACCGCCTGAATGCGTAAGTAGTGCACAATTACACACTCACCGCTCCGCTGAAACATCACAATTACAATTCAAATATTTAATTCACATCTCCAAAAATGCAGTTGTACTGTAATTATGAAACGGTTAAATTTTTAATTGAAATGCACTGCAGATATGAGTGAAATTGTGTAAAGTAACTCCATCACACTGTATAAAGCTATGATACATTTTTTGATATTTTTACTGAAAACAAGACAAAAATACCAAGTAATTTTTTGCAGTGTGACTCCATTAAATGTGTGTGTGTGTGTGTGTGTGTGTGTGTGTGTGTGTGTGTGTGTGTGTGTGTGTGTGTGTGTGTGTGTGTGTGTGTGTGTGTGTGTGTGTGTGTGTGTGTGTGTGTGTGTGTGTGTGTGGATTAAACATGAACGGGCCAAAACGGACATGGCAGCAGGTCAAAATCAAATACAAGAACATTCTGCAGAATGGTATGGTCCCTGACTAATATTTAACAAAGCACAAGCATATATTGTACCCAGAAGGTGCCTGCTCACGCATTGTCTGTACTGTTTTAGCAGTGAAAAAGAATACCCACAGACAAGGCACGGGTGGTGGGTCACCAAAGGCTGACCTTACCCCAGCAGAGGACATGGCCTTGGAGCTAAATAAAGGCAGGCCCGTCTTAGAGGGGATCCCTGGGGGGAAAGAGACGAGCATAGGTTCCTCCCAAGATGCCACCCGCTTCATTCAAGGTATGTCCTTCCATCTCTACATGGGATACAACCACATTCATATTGAATCAATTTGGACTGTCTGACTTTGGTTTACCTATTGCCTTGCAGTGTCTGGCAGCACTGTGTTCCTGTTAGAGCCACCAGCACAAGCACCAGACGATGCTGATCCAGTGAGTACTCCATCAAAGGCATACTGTAGGCCTGGCATGTCTTGTCTACTAGCTTCAATATGAATCCGATTAAATGTGATAGGGTGAAGGCCCCAGTGCAGCAGCAACAGCACATGATGGAGACGATGATGAGGAGGAGACCATCTCTCTGGATTCCAGAAGGCATGAGGTATCATGTTAAGACTGTGAAAGTACTATTTACTCTACAATGGTGAGGAGTCCTCATCAAAATCAAAAAATCTAATTTCTTTTACAGGACCCAGATGCTATACAGTGGGAAAACCAGCCTGGCAACATAGTGCGTATTAATAAAAGGACACCACATCCTGCCAAATTCCAGCTGCGCTAATTGTATTGTGTTCACAGAGCTCACAAGCTATCAGAAAGTTGTATGGCAACCACCTCCGGCGCCAAATAGAACTGGCAGACATAGACATTCAGTACAAGAAGAAAAAGATGGAAAATCTTGCACTGGAGTCCGAAATAAAAAAGAGGACAATTAGGAAACTGGACCTTGAAATAAAAAAACTTGAGAGGGAGGTGAGATATGCCTTCAATGTACACTGTATGCTAACTGTAACACAAATGTATTAATCATTATTTTTCTTTCCTCCCCCAGCTCCAAGAAGATGACACAGCTCAAAATAAAAATTAGGTATATTCTCGTAAAGTCAAGTGAGCCATGACATATGAGCTCTTATTGTGAGCACACAGGACGGTGGCATCTTTCTAAGGTTTTTTTTATTTTCCCAGCAATCAGTACAACCAAGTCATCGTTATAAGGCATCGCCCTCTTTTGCCCACCCCCCCAGCACCAGGTGTGGCCACTAGCCTATATGAAGGCCCAAAATTGTGTGTTCCTTTCTGCTCTGACAATGGCATGCCCATTCGTGCGAGATGTGGTGGATGAAGAAGCACTTGTGCTGAGGAGAGCCTTCAGGCGAGAAAGGGTCTTCAGGGACCGGTTGGACCCACTGGCCTTCCCTGATGACCATCTATATGAAAGATACAGGTTTTCTGCAGATGGCATCAGGTATCTATGCAGACTACTGGGTCCCAGGATTAAGCACCGCACTGCACGGAGCCATGCACTGAGTGTGGAGCAAATGGTTTGTGTGGCCTTGCGCTTTTTTGCTAGTGGAGCCTTCCTGTACTCAGTGGGGGATGCAGAACAGCTGAACAAGGCCACAATTTGCCGCACAATAAGGAGTGTGTGTCTGGCTATCAAAGCATTAGCAGATGTCTTCATCTCCTTCCCTGGCCACAGAAGACTCTGTGACATCAAAGAGGAGTTCCATAGGATTGCAGGTAAGAGGATCTACAAATTACAGGACAACTGTTAACACATAGTAGGATACTCATTACTTTGTGTGACAGGTTTCCCCAATGTCATTGGTGCAGTGGACTGCACACACATAAGGATAAAAGCCCCCTCAGGTGCCCATGAGGCCGATTTTGTGAATAGGAAATCCTTTCACAGCATTAATGTTCAGGTGAACATAACTTTTTGATATTGTCCATTGACGAACACTCTGCATTGCCAGTGATGTGCATTGATTGGTGTAATATTCCTCATCTTATGATTTCAGATGGTCTGCAATGCTGACTGTGTGATCAGCAATGTTGTGGCAAAATGGCCTGGCTCAGTCCATGACTCCAGAATCTTTCGGGCCTCTGAAATTTATCAGTGCCTATCACAAGGTAAGCCACACAACCCCTATTTATAACCATCATGGCTGTGTCAAGAATATCACTGTGTTTATGAGGTAGTAATGATGAGATTTTGTGTTGACAGGTGAATTCTCTGGTGTGTTGCTGGGAGACAGGGGGTATGGCTGCCAGCCTTTTCTCCTGACACCTTTCACAGACCCCCAGGAAGCACAGCAGGCCTACAACCATGCCCATGCCAGGACCAGGGCCAGAGTTGAAATGACCTTTGGCCTCCTGAAGGCACGCTTTCACTGCCTTCACAAATTAAGGGTCAGCCCTGTTAGGGCATGTGATATTACTGTGGCTTGTGCTGTCCTCCACAATGTGGCCTGCCTGAGGAAGGAGAGGGCCCCCAGAGTGCCACCAGCCATGGACTGGGACAATCCGGCAATCTTCCCTGATGACGACAGTGGTCGGCTGCTGAGGGACCAATATGTGTTGAATTATTTTAGTTAGTATGTGTGCTTTCAATTTTGGTTAAATATGTCCTGCGGTGGCAGAGGAATTTGGTTTTTTTTGGGTTCGTTTTTTGACGAATTTGGCCTCTTATGATGTTTGTGCGGTATACTGTGTGTAATACAAGGCTGCAGGGAGGCTACTGCATCCATTCATTTGTCTGTTCAGTTGATGTGTATGGATTTGTCCTGCATTTATTTTAGTGTGCAGACATGCAGGGTGTGTTATATACAGACCTTTGAATGTGTATGTATCATTTTGTATAATATGCTTGGATTCTGTGCTTTCCATCTTGTAGAGTCCCTGTGACTTCAGTTTCGAAAGGAGCTGATGGTTTACCTGCTTTGTTTTGTCCTTATTCAATAAAGGAACATAATGTTACACATTGTGTTTTTATATTCATATGGAATGTGTATTTGTTTATATGACAGAGTACTAGGGCCACACTGAAGAAAAAGGATAAAGTCATAAATTTATGAGGCTGGTTCTTTCTGCAGAAAAGCTACATATTGTTTTTACAGTTTTGATACTTATGACAATGTGATACTTAATATTCTGGCACATCAGCATGTCTTTGTTTATGAAACCATACTGAAGTACAATTTCACGAAATGCCCCACATCTGTCATTTTAACAACTGTCCTCCTTTAAAACAACTGGTTACAATATTATGACTTGTGTTTTTTTCCCCTCTGTGGCCCTAATATTCTATCATTTTATATATAGCCTTATAGTCTATGGGAAACTGTAAATTATCTAATGATAGCAACATCATCTAAAAATCATTTTTTATCCAAAATCATTGAAATTAATGATCACAAATGTTTAAATAATAACAGTGGGTCTAGTTATATGTGATAACAATGTATAGTGAGCAGTGAAATAACTATTGGTTTCCATTTGTGGTGACTGCTGACTGACATTAGGGATGAGATTAAATAGATCCTGGAATTTAGCCTGGTCTGGAGCAGGCTAGCTCCACAGAATAAATCTCCATGGTAATTTATACCATAACATATCCTCCTGCCCCCTATCCATCTTTAGTGCAACCGGATTACGGATCAATTGAGCCAGGATCACCAAGATATCCTGGCTTAATCCCTTATCCTAGTTTTGTGCAACAGGCCCCAGGAGGTAAACTCTTAAGGTAAGTAAACAAACAGAGGATTTAAAAGAGACATAGGTGCGGGGCAGCTTGTGCCGCCTTGAAGTCTGCCTGCAGGGCATGCGGCTTCCTGCACAACAGTTGACAGGTAAGATTTGTTGTAACATCAAGGCGCACAGCATGAAGCTGCATTTATGTTTCACATTTGTCTCTTTTCTCCCCCTTAATCCTACACCATGCAATAGAAGTGTACACTTGTTTGGAATGTTGTGCCTTTAAAGATTGCTTACAATGTTGAAACATTTACAGGTAGGCCTACAAGCTTTTCTCCCTTTGACAAATGATGTTTTATGTGTGTGAAGCCATCTCAATTCATTCCAAAAGCTTAAACTCATCCAGCACAACAAGTCAGGACAATATAATATTTTGGCCACCCAAAACTGAAATCCCATCCAGTTTTCTGTCAATAGTTTGTATTTGTTCAGCAGCATATTTTTTTGTATTTACTCTTAATGTGAGTTACTCTTACACCTTTCTCAGTTCTTATTTCCTAGAAAACTTTATAGCAGCACACTCATAGAAAAAGGAATAGAATAGTATGTGGACAATCTTATGTGAATACCAAAATAAATAATAACGTTTAGTCTAATATTTCTACTAAACAGATGTGTAATGGTCGTCCTGGAACGAAGGTGACCAAAACGCAGAATGGTAAGTGTCCATGTTAATTTATTATAACAGAACACGAAAATACAAAATAACAAAGTGAATGTAAGAAATGAAAATCGAAACAGTCCTGAAAGGTGAAACAACACAAAACAGGAAACAACTACCCACAAACACCAGGTGGGAAAAGGCTACCTAAGTATGGTTCTCAATCAGAGACAACGATAGACAGCTGCCTCTGATTGGGAACCATACCAGGCCAAACACATAGAAAAGAAAACATAGGATGCCCACCCCAACTCACGCCCTGACCAAACCAAAATAGAGACATAAAAAAGGAACTAAGGTCAGGGCGTGACAAGATGCATTTTACAACTTTAAAATTTGACCTCTACAATTACACTGTGAATGGGTGGCAACTTACAACAGATAATTTCTGAAGCTGCTTGCACATCAATTGCCAGGACCAAGTTTGGGAAACCCTGCTAGTATAGGCCATGGCTACGATGTTCTGGGTAATCTCTTCCACCAGCCAACTCTCTCTGTCTTTCGAACCAGTAGCAATTGAGTCTGTGGATGAGGTTATGTTCAGGGAAATTTTAGATGTTTTAGTGCAGCATATAGTCTCTCCCCAGGACATTCGGTGACCCTCAAGTCTCTGTGCCCAAGTAGGATAAATACAGGGTGCAAATGTCCCTGGGAAACCCCACACTGCAGGAGCTGTTTAACAGATTACAGGGCTGCTGGACTGGGGCTCTCATCTGAAACAGAGAAGCATAACCCATTGGTACCAATGCCTTACACCCTGTAAGGACCGGGAGATGGAATGTCCAATATTGTGTTTTTTACTGTTGAAGTTGCCCGTGAAGACAATGGCCAAAGAGTTGTGATTGTTGCCCTTGGTATGTGCACCCACAACACCCCAGCCACGGCCTTCATATACTGTGCAATCTCCCCCAATAAGAAAGCTGCAAATGCCAGAAAACAGTTATTATGCATATAGTATTATCCTAACTCAATGAATGATGGAAAATACCTGGAAAGGAGAGGTCACTCACTTGTATCCAATGTCATCAAAGTTCCTATCCTGCATATGCATTCTCTGTATGTGGATAAGCTGGTCCATACATTATTGGATGCCCCCGCAGTGCAACACTGCCGTGTGGTGTATGACAACTCATTGAGCAGGATACTTGAGGGTCTCCCGGCATCGAGGGGCTGCTGCTCCCCACTGTCCTTGAGTAACCACCTCTACTGAAATGCATGCATATGGGTAACCAACCACAGTAAATCTGTACCATATCCAAACTGTAGACCTAACAATTCACTTTAGTTTACCCATTCATAACAAAGTATCATACCTAGATCTCAAAGCATCATCAGAAATCATTACCTTCCGACAGAACTCATATAGGTACTTCCTTACCAGTGACTCTTACGTCCATGTATTATACTATCCAGAATTGCTTTTGATTTTGTCGCTAGAGGTCATTGAAAAGAGGCAGTTTCCTTGACGTTCCTCAGAATAAATCATTGTTAACAACATATTGTTAAAGGGTATGTGGACAGTGTTTCTCCAGCGGGTTATTACATGTTCTGTGTACTTTCCTTTCATGTGCATGCCAATCATATTACTCATGCTTTTCTCAATGACACTATTACACTCAATGGGTCTAAAACGCATTGAGAAATACACATTGGGAAATATACTGCAGTGGGCAAACAGATATGCCTAGATACAAAAAGGGAAGTCGAAGTTACACCACTAAAGAGGAACATTTCATATGCCCAACTATAAATGATAATACTTTTTTTACCTTCTATATTTTAGCTCTTTTTTTGGATGCAAGTATTGCAACAGAGATCGGGTCACACGATAGTGTAACAATGGAAATTCAGGAAACATTTAAAATACACAACAGTGGCATGCAAAGTCTTAGAGAAGTCTTTCAATCAAGTTTTTGAAAGAAAACAGAAGCATTTCACAACAAAAGTTTGTCTTTTTTTAATTTCAAATAAATGTAAAAAGTACTAGAGCTAATACTTTAACACAATTATGTCCCAACAGGTGTTCCTCCACAACATGGTAAGAAATGGCATTTAAATGGTCCATACAAATCTTAGCAGTTCCTCTACGTACACTCCAACAAGATGATGAAGATCTAACACACAAAGCTGGTATTCCTGTAAAAGTTTCTGATTTGGCAGACTATTTTAGGCCCACACAACCACCAGTCTTTCTGATTTAAGCAACAGTGAACCCCAGTGAGACATGGTGGCCTGTTGGGCAACAGCAGAGACTGTGGATGCATACATCAGACCTCCTCTTCATCCTCCTCACTCTGTCCAGCGGTGTCCACAGTGAGGGGCTGCGCAGACATAGTACAGCCTCATGGCATCCTACATAGAAGATAAAGCAGTAACTTTCATATACACCACATACCAATGTCTCCATATAGCTCAGTGGACTCTAGAATACTCTGGTATTTCTAGATTTACCAACTATTTGGGGACAGTGGGTGTTCTGTGATGAACAATTAGCAACGTACCTCAGCCTTCATACTGTGTGACTGGAAAAACAATGCCACCTTGTGGCCGCACTTGAGAATAGAGGGAAGAGATCAATATTTTAGATTTATCTGGAAGGGAGATACCTAGTCAATTGTACAACTGAATGCATTCACATGAAATGTATCTTCCGCATTTAACCCAACCCCTCTGAATCAGAGAGGTGCGGGGGCTGCCATAATCGACATCCACGTCTTCGGCGCCCGGGGAACAGTGGGTTAACTGCCTTGTTCAGGGGCAGAATGACAGATTTTTACCTTGTCAGCTGACATTATTTTGAAATGATATAGATAGTTTGTGAATAGAAATAGTGTGGAGAAATTGCCTGGTTTCAGAGAGCTAGAGGAGGGAGATGGAGAACGAGGGTTTGTTTGAGTGTGTTTGTGTTGGCCACCCTCACTTTGGGCAGGGGTGATCCTCTGTCTGAGGTAGCGTTGGATCCTGGGACACATCTGCAATGATCTGCTCAGCTCACTGAGGAAAGAAGAGACAGAGAGGTGAGACATAGAGAAGAGACCAAGAAGAGACAGATACAGACCTGCCAACCCTGTCCAAGTTTTAAGAGTACCAGACCCGCGTGGCAAATTGGGAGATTCAACTCGAGCAAATTGGGGTTTTCTTTTTCCCAGCGCTCGTGCGCGTGCTGTTTGTGAGTCTGATCGCAAGGTTTCTTTCTTGACAGCGTTCCATTTACACATATGGTGAAAGTCACTAACAATATCTAATTAGAAAGAACACACAAAGGGCCTTTATTCTTGGAGTTTTTTAAACATTTTATTAAACAAATAATAACAAGTTATTTGTTTAGGTACAAAATGTACAAACGTCTTATCCGCAATAAAAAAATGAATACACTGTGATATGATAAGAACACATGTTTGACGCAGAGCATCAGTATCAAATAAACATGTTATCCATAATAAAAACGAAAAAGCTATGATAGGAAACAGTGGGTAGAGGAACGCTTGTCACCTCTCAAACAGGGCCAATCACTAGGGCCAGCTGACAAGTATTGGCTTTTTAGACACGGATCCTAATCAACACTAAAAGCAAACTCATTTTGGAAACATAAAAACAAAAACAAATGATAGCATCGACACAGACCGCAAACTGGCAACACAAAGCATAAGTAGGCTACCGCAAAGGGAATCTGAATGCTGTTCGCTAGAAGAGTCTGGTGTTCCAGACTATGTAAAGGTGCCTATTGTATTTCTTTGCAGCGCGTACGTAATTTCAGATTTTCGAAATTGATAAAATCTAAAATCTAGTGCAAAGGCATTTTAGAAGCATTGCCTCTATAGCTAATACCGGACACTCATTCATTCTTCATCGCGCAGTCTTCTAAACTCCCGACTCCATTTAATGCCAAGATGTTTATATTTATTATTATACTTTTGTAAAGCTTTTTGTGACGTGGATCATGATTACAGTTACAGTCTATCAGGTTGCGTGATCCTCGTAATGTTACGTGAAAAATGCAACTAATGGGACGCAGAATTAAATGTATATCACACTCGCACAAATGCGACCAGTTATTTTTCCTATTAGCATTTAATTTATTTCACTAGCAAATTCGAGTGAACTGCTGGCACTTTAGAGCCCACTGAATGTCCATCTTATGTTCACTAACGTTAGCTCGAAACAATTACTGTTTACCTTTCCACAACACACGGAGTCGAAAAGGGATTTGTCCATGTGTTGACGTACAGCTGACAGTCGGTAAACTCAGCATCACAACAAACACCAGGTAGCTACGTCGAATAATTATGTATTAATTTCCATGTCCGTTGACACAAACTCCGTACATGTCTGTGTGTTGCAGCTCGAGAATCGGGATGTTAGATTTACTCAGTGGATTTATTTTTTATTAAAATGTTTAAAAAAACACAAAAAAGCAGGCCCTATTCATTTCTGCGTGCTTTTAACTCGGATCTCGTACCTGCATACATGGACAGAGAATTGCGTAGTTGGTATGCAAAATGCGTGCATGTTGGCAGCCCTGCAGATATGAGACAGAGAGAAGATACAGATATGAGACAGATGTGAGACCGAGAGAAGATACAGATAAGAGACAGAGAGAAGAGACAGAGAGTGTGAGAGAGAGATGAGCAGTGCTTAATTTGAGCAGGATCCTGCACCTCTCAGATTTGACTTTATTTGTTCCGGCACCTATTTGCCCATATCCGGTACCTCTCGCGGCATGATTTATAAATTATTTCACTGTTCGCACTGTAGCCATTCTAATGAAAGCGATCAGCATTAAATCGAGTTGCCTCGTTATTTATCACGCACCCCAGAAAGACCATCATGTAAAAGCGCGGTGAACCTTCTATGTAATCCTCCTCTCCTGCCACACTGATTCCAGACCTGCTCTCTTATTTGTACATAGAGGTTATGGGGAGGGCCAGTGGCGTAAGTAACTGATCTTGGCACAGGTCTTAGTAGTGGTGGTCAGTTAGTGAAGAGGTCTCCAAGTAATATTGACACGTAGCCTAGTCGTCTCCCTACTGAATTTAAATCGTGGGAAAGCCCAAAAAAATTTTTTATAATAAAAGGCAAACGAGTTTGACATTTTAAGTCCAAAAATCCAGAGAAAGAAGGTGAATCGAACCCAGAACGAGCCAGAGAACTGTCAGTGCAGGACGAGAGGAGTGAGGGGTAAACTGTTCCTGATGGCGATGCTAATCCCGCCAGTTCAGCATCACCATCGGCACCTCCACTAGCTAGTAGGCCTATTAGCGAGTCAGACTCAGCGGGAGAGATGATACAGAAATGAGAAAGAGAGATGAGACAGAAAAGACAGATGGCCTAATTGCCCATGACAGAGGTTTATTTGAGTGTCTGAGCATAAGTGGTGGGAAATAGGGATCACCTACTCAACCTAGTGGGTGATCTTTTTTAAATTTATATTTATTTCACCTTTATTTAACCAGGTAGGCCAGTTGAGAACAAGTCCTCATTTACAACTGCGACCTGACCAAGATAAAGCAAAGCAGTGCGACAAAAACAACAACAGAGTTACACATGGGATAAACAAGCGTACAGTCAATAACACAATAGAAAATCTGTATACAATGTGTGCAAATGAAGTAAGGAGGTAGGGCAATATATAGGCCGTAGTGGCGAAGTAATTGCAATTTAGCAGTTAACACTGGAGTGATAGATGTGCAGATGAGGATGTGCAAGTAGAAATACTGATATAAATACTGGTGTGCAAAAGAGCAGAAAAACCCCCCAAAACAATTATGGAGATGAGGTAAGTAGTTGGTTGGATGGGCTATTTACAGATGGGCTGTGTACAGCTGCAGCGATCGGTAAGCTGCTCTGACAGCTGATGCTTGAAGTTAGTGAGGGAGATATATGTCCCCAACTTCAGTGATTTTTGCAATTCGTTCCAGTCATTGGCAGCAGAGAACTGTAAGGAAAGGCAGCCAAAGCAGGTGTTGGCTTTGAGGATGACCAGTGAAATATACCTGCTGGAGGGCGTGCTACGGGTGAGTGTTGCTATGGTGACCAGTGAGCTGAGATAAGGTGGAGCTTTACCTAGCAAAGACTTATAGATGACCTGGAGCCAGTGCGTTTGGCGACGAATATGTAGCGAGGACCAGCCAACGAGAGCATACAGGTCGCAATGGTGGGTAGTATATGGGGCTTTTGTGACAAAAAGGATGGCACTGTGATAGACTGCATCCAATTTACTGAGTAGGGTGTTGGAGGCTATTTGTAAATGAGGCTATTTGTAAATGACATCGCCAAAATCAAGGATCGGCAGGATAGTCAGTTTTACGAGGGTATGTTTGGCAGCATGAGTGAAGGAGGCTTTGTTGCGAAATTGGAAGCCGATTCTAGATTTAACTTTGGATTGGGGATGCTTAATGTGAGTCTGGAAGGAGAGTTTACAGTCTAGCTAGACACCTAGGTATTTATAGTTGTCCGAACCGTCCAGAGTAGTGATGCTAGGCGGGCGGGTGCGGGCAGCGATCGGTTGAAGAGCATGCATTTAAGAGCAGTTGGAGGCCATGGAAGGAGTGTTGTATGGCATTGAAGCTCGTTTGGAGGTTTGTTAACACAGTGTCCAAAGAAGGGCCAGATGTATACAGAATGGTGTCGTCTGCGTAGAGGTGGATCAAAGAATCACCCGCAGCAAGAGCGACATCATTGATATATAGAAAGAAAAGAGTCGGCCCGAGAATTGAACCCTGTGGCACCCTCATAGTGACTGCCGGAGGTCTGGACAACAGGCCCTCCGATTTGACACACTGAACTCTATCTGAGAAGTAGTTAGTGAACCAGGCGAGGCAGTCATTAGAGAAACCAAGGCTGTTGAGTCTGCCGATAAGAATACGGTGATTAACAGAGTCGAAAGCCTTGGCCAGGTCGATGAAGACGGCTGCACAGTACTGTTTTTTATCGATGGCAGTTATGATATCGTTTAGGACCTTGAGCGTGTCTGAGGTGCACCCGTGACCAGCTCGGAAACCAGATTGCATAGCGGAGAAGGTACGGTGGGATTCGAGATGGTCGATGATCTGTTTGTTCACTTGGCTTTCGAAGACTTTAGAAAGGCAGGGCAGGATGGATATAGATCTATAACAGTTTGGGTCTAGAGTGTCTCCCCCTTTGAAGAGGGGGATGACCGCGGCCGCATTCCAATCTTTAGGAATCTCAGACGATACGAAAGAGAGGTTGAACAGACTAGTAATAGGGGTTGCGACAATGGCGGCGGATAATTTTAGGATGAGAGTGTCCAGATTGTCTAGCCCAGCTGATTTGTAGGGATCCAAATTCTGCAGCTCTTTCAGGACATCAGTGTCTGGATTTGGGTGAAGGAGAAGCGGGGGATCTATGCATCTGTGTTATTGACATGTATGCAGCTGTTGTCTACTTCTTGTTGATAGTCACAGTTCCTGCACTGTCAAGATACACACAACAGTCAAAAATATCTACTACATTCATGCATTTACTTGTTTAAACAATTTAATGCCCAAACACTTCCAAACCAATAAGGTAGTACATGAAACTAGCTAGCTAAGCCATTTGGAGTGGGTATGAATGAACATCAGTCATCACACTTACTGCATAGAGCAGGATGCGATTCTCCTTGTCTTCTTTGGGATACAACATGTTGTTGTTGAAACAGAATGGAACAATTTTGTTATAACATTATAGCTAGGTAGACTATCCTGGTCCTGTCAGAGAAGAAGACTGCAACAACATATAATAGCTACTAGCTAGTCTTTAGCTAGCAGGCATAATGTTATCTAGCTACTACTAACTTAGTTATGCATCTTCTAACTTCTTTAGAGCTTCTTACCATTCTTGACAAAATCGGATCCCAACGAATCCTCTATATCCATTTGAATTTGTTTACAAATAGAATCTACTAAATAATATCATAACTCAGTTTCAGGCTATCAAGCTAGCTATCTAGCATCAGCGTCTCGTCAGCAACACAAAGGGTTTTTCCGGTTCACGGAATTTCAGAAACGTTCTAAATAAAAGTTCCCCACTTATTAGTAGAAACGTGTCAATAACCTGTATTTATTAATGATATATGAAAAATAATTGTCTAAACATGAACAATTATTCATATTTGTTCATATTTAAGTGGCATTTGCATTAAATTGCGGTCAAATAAATTCCCCAAATGTGAATCACTGCATATGGAATACATAAATACATAAATTATTCTGGGTGCCGCAGTAAAATTATTGTAGGGAATACTGAGTAGGCTCTGTCTATAGAATGTATATATGGTGTCATTTCATGGGGCTCTGAATAATACGGAGTGTTGCTGGCCTTTTACTCCACCCATTCCATTGGCCACAGTGCAAATTACTGTATATGGAATACATATTGGCTTAAAGGGCAAAAACTATTGCAGTAAAAGTAATGTAGGCAATACTCAATAGGGTCTGTATATACTCAATAGGTAAAGTATATACAGTACATACAGACCAGGACTACCCCAAAAGAAACACAGTGTCAACAAACACAGTGTCATTATCTTCAGTAGCAAAAATGTTATGCCTTCGAGGCCCCCACAGATTAACCCAAACATGGTCTCCTTTAGTGAGCTCAATCACACTACCAATGCTGGCTACCTGGCAACAATTGTCTGGCAGGCTGGTATGGTATGCTGAGACAACCCGCTGGCCATTCTTTAAGATACTACACTGGGCACGCTCGTAGGTGGACATAGACAGTGTGAAGTGGTACAAGCCAGCTAGCGAGCAGGTGAATTTCCCTGTGTCAGTACTGTAGCCATCTCCCTCATTGACCAGGATGTTGGCAAACTTCAGGTACCTCTGTGAGTTGGGTAGCTGTCACAGATGTTAAGTTTGGCTGTGAAGGCTACAATCTTTCCTAGAATGGAAGAATGAACAGAGAGAGAGAGGGAGGGAGGGAGAGAGAGATCATTCCAGGCCTAGGGTATTTGATGCATACCCAAAGATTTGCCAATAACATACGTACAAATTCTTCCCTTTCACAGCAATTAGTTTGGCTGTGAAGGCTACAATCTTTCTTATTATGGAAGAGAGCGAGAGCGAGAGATCATTCCAGGCCTAGGGTATTTCATACATACTCAAAGATTTGACAATAAGATACGTACAAATTCTTCCTTTTCACAGCAATTATGATGATTAAACACAGGAAAATACAGATGCCATAAGATATATATATATATATATAATGCACTTATCTTGTCAACTTTATAACAGTATAAAATAGAGTTAGAAGGCCTACTTGGTTTAGGACTCGCTGGGCCACCGCTGCCACCCTCGGTTGGATCAGGATTGGTGGGTTTGGGTTCTGTGTTCCAGAATACAATATAGTTGTGTAGCTCCCTTTCACTGTAAAGATTTGTCAGGGACATTCATCATATGCCATATACAAATGCATTGGACTATTGCATACACACAGAGATCTAGGATATATTGTATATATATATATTTGTTATACATTTCACATCATAGCCCTCTTAAAATACAACTATGTAGGTGAACAAAGGATACATGACATTCATTTACAAAGATTACTTGCACAACTAACCTGTATTTCATAAGAAATGTAGTTAGGTATTTAGGTCACTATTGTGTGTAGGTTAGTACCAGGCTTAAGGTTTCCATTATTGTCTCCACAGCCAGGTTCAAAATCCATGTGCAACTACAGCTGATGATGAGTTTACTTCTATAGAAAAGATAAATGCGTTGAAATGGAGTATAGGCAAATTAATTGTTGTTGTGTTAGAGAGTCATTAGTCATTTCATTCTGTTAGGTTCTAATTTTTCAGAGTAAATAACTCACGGACACTAGAGAAGCTTAGCCAAGTTGAATTCTTCCCAAAGTGTCGACACAGCTGTGTCCAGACAAAGACATGTTCCCACCAGGATTGGTGCGCTATACACGGCCTTGTCTCAGGATGGTAAGTTGGTGGTTGAAGATTTCCCTCTAGTGGTGTGGGGGCTGTGCTTTGGCAAAGTGGGTGGGGTTATATCCTTCCTGTTTGGCCCTGTCCGGGGGTATCATTGGATGGGGTCACAGTGTCTCCTGACCCCTCCTGTCTCAGCCTCCAGTATTTATGCTGCAGTAGTTAATGTGTTGGGGGGCTAGGGTCAGTTTGTTATATCTGGAGGACTTCTCCTGTTTTATCCGGTGTCCTGTTGAATATAAGTATGCTCTCTCTAATTCTCTCCTTCTCTCTCTCTTTCTTTCTCTCTCTCGGAGGACCTGAGCCCTAGGACCATGAGTCAGGACTACCTGGCATGATGACTCCTTGCTGTCCCCAGTCCACCTGGCCTTGCTGCTGCTCCAGTTTCAACTGTTCTGCCTGCGGCTATGGAACCCTGACCTGTTCACCGGACGTGCTAAAAAAAACAACTGACATTTACTCCTGAGGTGCTGACTTGCTGCACCCTCGATAACTACTGTGATTATTATTATTTGACCATGCTGGTCATTTATGAACATTTGAACATCTTGGCCATGTTCTGTTATAATCTCCACCCTGCACAGCCAGAAGAGGACTGGCCACCCCTCATAGCCTGGTTCCTCTCTAGGTTTCTTCCTAGGTTTTGGCCTTTCTAGGGAGTTTTTCCTAGCCACCGTGCTTCTACATCTGCATTGCTTGCTGTTTGGGGTTTTAGGCTGGGTTTCTGTACAGCACTTTGAGATATCAGCTGATGTACGAAGGGCTATATAAATAAATTTGATTTGATATACTCCACTTTGGACACTCCTTCTTCTCTCCAATCTTTACATCTTACGGTTTCACAGGAAGAGGATAATAGGGTAATAAACCATTATTTCTCCCTTCAGGAGATCTGACCTGACTTCAACCCCTCCTTCACCTAATCCACAGATTTCCATCCGAGTTCCCCTATAGCAATGCTGTGACCTCCTCCCATCCACCCAACACTTTCCAAAGCCATCTGTCTTTCTACAGAGAACCATTAACCTCTGACATATAAACCAGTCTCTTCCACTCCTTTATATACTATGCTTATGCATATAACAATGTTCAAAGTTTACCCCGAATCCAACAATTCACATGCATTAATGAACTAGCTGTTGTAAAATATGAATTATGTCTGCATTATGAATGTACATTTGGAAAGAAATCTCATTACATCAAATATATTTTTAATGTATACAACAGTAGTTAGTTTTACCTGTGAACATCTTGCAGAGGTGGTGTTCTAAATATTCTGACTGGTTTGACTACTTGGCTGCTTGCAGACAGACATGTAAAGGCGGGGCTAGTTTTTAAGGTGTGCAAGATGTAACCAGAATGAAAGCTAGAATAAAACTATAAAGCTTGGAGATGATTTGCGTAAATTCCATTTTGATAATTAAGATAAGAGGAGAATGTGGTGTGTTTGAAAAATGTACAGTTGTAACAACTATACGCCATCACAACATGTACTGTATATGCAAAGTGTGAGCAAAATAAACAGGAGTTGAACTGCACCTTTGAAAAAAGGTGTATTGTCAAACATATCACAATGTCCTCTGTTATCACCAACATTCTTGAGATTCTTTTCAGCACATTCAACACTCTAATAACAATAGCAGAGTTTTTGTCAGTGAAGGGGGTAAGTGTTGACATTCAGAAAATGTGTTACGTCATTTGATGCAGGGATGAAAAGGAGATTTTGGAGTCCCCAATCTTTTTAGTTGCACATTTTTTATCAGAAATATATTGCCAAATATCAACCTAAAGTAGTAGAACTCTGCCCCAAGTAAGTAAAAGGGAAGTGGACAAAAAATGACAATTGGACAAAAAATGATTCAGACAGGAAGCATTAGACGCTAAAACAAAAGAGCAGATGGTGAGCTATGTTTCTGGATGAATGAACCAGTACAACAGGTACTGTTGGCAAAATGTGTCCACTGATAGTCAAACATGATGACAACACTCGGACTCAACTACAGTGAGGGAAAAAAGTATTTGATCCCCTGCTGATTTTGTACGTTTGCCCACTGACAAAGAAATGATCAGTCTATAATTTTAATGGTAGGTTTATTTGAACAGTGAGAGACAGAATATCAACAAAAAAATCCAGAAAAACGCATGTCAAAAATGTTATAAATTGATTTACATTTTAATGAGGGAAATAAGTATTTGACCCCTTCTCAATCAAAAAGATTTCTGGCTCCCAGGTGTCTTTCATACAGGTAACGAACGGAGATTAGGAGCACACTCTTAAAGGGAGTGCTCCTAATCTCAGTTTCTTACCTATATAAAAGACACTTGTCCACAGAAGCAATCAATCAATCAGATTCCAAACTCTCCACCATGGCCAAGACCAAAGAGCTCTCCAAGGATGTCAGGGACAAGATTGTAGACCTAAACAAGGCTGGAATGGGCTACAAGACCATCGCCAAGCAGCTTGGTGAGAAGGTGACAACAGTTTCTGTGATTATTCGCAAATGGAAGAAACACAAAAGAACTGTCAATCTCCCTCAGCCTGGGGCTCCATGCAAGATCTCACCTCGTGGAGTTGCAATGATCATGAGAACGGTGAGGAATCAGCCCAGAACTACACAGGAGGATCTTGTCAATGATCTCAAGGCAGCTGGGACCATAGTCATCAAGAAAACAATTGGTAACACACTATGCCGTGAAGGACTGAAATCCTGCAGCGCCCGCAAGGTCCCCCTGCTCAAGAAAGCACATATACATGCCCGTCTGAAGTTTGCCAATGAACATCTGAATGATTCAGAGGACAACTTGGTGAACGTGTTGTGGTCAGATGAGACCAAAATGGAGTTCTTTGGCATCAACCCAACTTGCCGTGTTTGGAGGAGGAGGAATGCTGCCTATGACCCCAAGAAACCATCCCCACCGTCAAACATGGAGGTGGAAACATTATGCTTTGGGGGTGTTTTTCTGCTAAAGGGACAGGACAACTTCACCGCATCAAAGGGACGATGGACGGGGCCATGTACCGTCAAATCTTGGGTGAAAACCTCCTTCCCTCAGCCAGGGTATTGAAAATGGGTCGTGGATGGGTATTCCAGCATGACAATGACCCAAAACACACGGCCAAGGCAACAAAGGAGTGGCTCAAGAAGAAGCACATTAAGGTCCTGGAGTGGCCTAGCCAGTCTCCAGACCTTAATCCCATAGAAAATCTGTGGAGGGAGCTGAAGGTTCGAGTTGCCAAACGTCAGCCTCGAAACCTTAATGACTTGAAGAAGATCTGCAAAGAGGAGTGGGACAAAATCCCTCCTGAGATGTGTGCAAACCTGGTGGCCAACTACAAGAAACGTCTGACCTCTGTGATTGCCAACAAGGGTTTTGCCACCAAGTACTAAGTCATGTTTTGCAGAGGGGTCAAATACTTATTTCCCTCATTAAAATGCAAATCAATTCATAACATTTTTTACATGCGTTTTTCTGAATTTTTTTGTTGATATTCTGTCTCTCACTGTTCAAATAAACCTACCATTAAAATTATAGACTGATCATTTCTTTGTCAGTGGGCAAACGTACAAAATCAGCAGGGGATCAAATACTTTTTTCCCTCACTGTACATTTTCACAAGATTGATACTGACAAAAATGTCAGAGGACAGAACAATTTGCTTGGTCCTCTAGTTGTAAAAAGAGTATAGCAGGTGTCTGTAAAGGGGTGAGGTACACAATGATGCAAACAGGCGTCGCTAATGTGTTCTTACCATAATAAACCGGTCAACATCAGGACATGGCAAGGTCCTCTCCACTGTGGAGACTGTGTAGATATCACATAGATGGTATAGAAAACCATCTTTGGAGATACCATTCTGACTACATAACCTCATGGCTCATGACCTCTCATGTCATGTCTCAACACATCTGTGTCTGAGGGTTGATATCATGATTTTGATTGTGACCATCGGGGGGGTTCTTGTTTATTCATGTTCGGTACGTATTATGTCATGTTTCATGTTTTGTATGGACCCCAGGAAGAGTGGCTGCTGCTTTTGCAACAACAACAAAAAGAACCATTGACATACATACTGTTAGGTTCTAAATAAACCTTATAACATTTCACGGACGATTAGTAAAGCTCAAACCAAAATTATTCACCCATTGAGTCATTCAGCTACAGAAGACAAAGACCTTATTCACACATGCACTGATATTTAACCCTTTCTCCTATGCTGAGCCCCTCCTTACACATCTGAACCAATACACCTCTGTTGATATCCAGAAAATTAGTGATATATGTTCTTCCTCACTTCATCTAACCTGACCTCTGCCCAAATTCCTCACTCCTCTCCAACTCACGGCTGTCATGGTGACTTGTACCAGACTGTGTCTCTTCTCCTCGCATAGGATCCCTGATGGCTAACAATAACATATCCTGACATAATGTAAACGCTATACATTACCCTCTCTCCCTCAGTGAAATTAATAAGTATATTTCATGATTTCAAAAGTTAAGAAATCGAACCCATCAATACGATGATGTCCTATAGTTCACTGAGATAAATCAATCAGGCAACTAGGTTAATACTATAATGCTTTAGCATATCAATCAGTGGCTTCTGCACAGGTGCGTGATTGGAAAATCAATCAGTGAGGCCATTAAACAGGTTGGCTGGCAGTGGCCGGCCCTTTCTCTGCCTGAACCACAGGAGGTGTACTGTGGGGATTACAGTGCTGTGACTGATGTTGCGTTTGAGTGGACATGGCTTTCCTGTTGCCTGCTGCTATATATATCTCCACCACACCACTGAGCCTTTGATCCCAGTGCTAATTCCCTTGAATTGTCCAAATCCACTCTGACGAGAGTGACAGCACACGCTGGGAGAGAGAGAGACAGAGAAATAGAGAAATAGAGAGAGAGAGAGAGAGAGAGAGAGAGCGAGAGAGAGAGAGAGAGAGAGATGTGGTGGGGGCACAGCCTACCTAGTGTTGACTGAAGGAGTGAAACGTCTCCTCAGCAGACTGCGTGTGAGCAGCCGCACACTTACACTCACTGAGCCAATGTAACAGTGCACAGTGAACGCCGGGCTGTATGGTGTGCCTGTTTCATGTTCCCCAGATCTTCTGCACTGTGTGCCCACTTGGCGGAGGGACAAGCAGGCCTGGCTGACGTCACCCACCCAGCCCCCGTAATCGAAAGAGACGATAATCCCACAATCACACTACTGCAAAGCCCTGCCCGTGGAGAGAGAGAGAGAGAGAGCGAGCAAGAGGGAGGGGGAGGGAGAAAGGGAGAGGTGGAGAGAGAGAAAGAAAGAGGTGGAGGGAGAGAGGGTGAGGGAGAGAGGTGCAGATAGGGGGTAGCTGTTAGACAGAGAAGCCCGGAGGCTGTGGACTAGTGGACACATGTTTCTTGTCTTTTAGGTCAGTCCCGTGTTGACCCACAGAGGGAGCGACCTTACTGACCACAGTCTCCACCGTCAGAACCCCTCCCACGTGGACCCCATCACAGCCCATCCAGGCGTCGCCCTGGAGACCAGCTGCTCTCCTGAGGGGCCGGCGGAGGGAGAGTGCTGTAGGAGCTGCACCCCTCCGTCTGCACCACATCCTCTGCCCCCTATGCCCACTATGGGAGTGACCACCTTGGAAGGCGTGGAGGTCTGCCAGGATGGGGAGGACTTCTGCCGGACCACAGAAGGGTAAGACTCTTCACTGATTGTGTGTGTGGATCACACATGTATGCAGTGATGCTCTAGTTATAGTTGATGAGGACTGTTATGGAGATGTTGACATGTGTCAGGATCTCATAGTAGAGTGTAGAAATTATACTAAGAAAGCACCAGTAGCAAAGTGTATAGATAGTGTGGGCTTGATGGTTTGGGGAAGTAGAGAGTCAAACCGGTGAATGGGTGTGTGTATCAGTAGTGGAACTGAAAATGTTTGTGTTATTTGTGGTCTGTTATCAGTTTACACATGGTGATTTGTTCCTGTTTCCTGCCCCCAATCATCCCATGCTACCGTGAAGTGAGTGACTGTGTTAGCTTGTAACTGACAGGCTGGCAGAGGAATGTTCAGGAGGCAGAGAGGAGATTACATCTAGGCTAAGCCAGCTGAAAATTTTACGTCACATATGACACACAAACAGCTTAGCCATGCACATAGCACAGATACTATGTCAATAACATATCAGAAAATGATTTGGGTCAAAACAATGGTAGAAGACTGGACATGACTGTAAAAGTGGTTTATGCAGTTGTTCTGCTGCTTTGAAAGAGTCTCTTACAGCCCAGCCTCATTAGAACGAAAGACATGTCAACAGGAGTGAGTGAGGGCCACAGTGACAGAAGGCCATAATACTAGACTGGCACTGGGAGGAGCGGTGAGGGTTGGGAGACAGATATTCAGTCCCTCTCAATCCTCTGGCAGCTTTTTTGGAAAACATAAACAGATTTAAAGAGGATATAACTCAGGCTCATACAGTGAATGTGAAAATAAGTTTCTCCCTAATCACATGATTTAACAGTGTTATCTAACATGGAAGTTGAAGGCCATAGATCCCCAGGTTAAGAAGGGACAGTCGAACCAGATGGGGGGTGTGTCTGTGTGTGTGTGTGGGGGGGGGGGGGGGGGGGGGTGTTACATTTCACCTGGATCTGACCCATGTATGGCAGATGACTCTCAGGGAATGTGTCTGTTTGGCCATCAGAGGATAGCTGGCATCACAGGGAAGTCATATGGGCTTTTAGCATGGAGGCTCAGCTTTGGACGCAGTGAAATGATGGCTACATTCTGCCAATCCGTCACATAATGAAAAAAAGATGGACGAGGACATATTCTATTTTTATATGATCAAACCGCCCTGGCAGCCATAAGCAATCTAATCTGAAGCTCAGCGCTCAGTGCTAAGTGTGTGTGTGTGTGTGTGTGTGTGTGTGTGTGTGTGTGTGTGTGTGTGTGTGTGTGTGTGTGTGTGTGTGTGTGTGTGTGTGTGTGTGTGTGTGTGTGTGTGTGTGTGTGTGTGTGTGTGTGTGTGTGTGTGTGTGTGTGTGTGTGTGTGTGTGTGTGTGTGTGTGTGTGTGTGTGTGTGTGTGTGTGTGGGTGGAGGGGCCATGTGAAAGTGACGATTAAGCTCACCACAACTGGGATTCACTCTGGTACCTCAAAGACCAGCCCCAGCCAATCAGCTATAGCACTGACCCCTCTGGCCAAAGAAGGGCCTGTTTCAAAGTGATAAGGGACATGTAATGCGGACTCCATTTATGGGCATGAGGGGCTAGAGAGAATTATGCTGAGAAAACCAGATGTGGTTGTCATGAGGTACACTAGTGAATATGTACTTAGAGAGGTCATTGGGGTGAGTAATTTCCTGCTGTCCATTTGTAACTGGGAAGATGCTTGAGCCAGTTTGGCAAGACCAGAGTGTCAGAGACAGTGTGTGTATTGTACTAGCACCAAGTTGGTCTCACTGGGAAAGGTGCGTGTACGGGAGGGGTTGGTTGATGAGAGGGATAATGGGAGCATCAGGAAGAGGGAGGGAGGGATAGAGGGACGGAGGGAGGGATATAGGACAAGCACGCATCTGTCAACAACAGCTGTGTGACTGCAGGATGTCCAGAGCCTGTTGGTTGAAGTGACAAGGCTTCTGAGCATCGTGAGAAAGTCAATTAGTCATCCAGGTAAAAACATGATGATCCTTCAAGGTTGTGTCTGGTAAACACAGGGAGGGTTCCATATACGGGAGAAATCTAGGGTTTACTCTGGTGCCAGGATAGCCAAACTAGGGTTCAATCAGTTCCACCTGATCCAAGGTTTTCTGTAGGTCAATAGTATGTATTCCTCTCTGAGACACTTGTGCATGCAGAATTGTGTATGTGTACAGTGTAGTGTCATGACTTCGGCCTGTTGGGTGGGGGTCATAAAACACCCTTTCCCTCAACAGCGACGACGCCAGGGTTCGCGGCCACGACACAAGCCCAAAAGACAGCCCAAATTTTTTTGGGGGGCGGCACACGGAGTGGTTGGCGACGATGAGGGGTGAGTCAGAGACCGAGGAGGAATATTGGGACAGATTGAGCGAGGAGTGGGAAGTGAAAGTTGAGGGGAGTGAGCCAGAGCCAACTCCCCATACTCACCGTGGGGAGCTTGTGACCGGTCAGGCACCATGTTTTGCGGTGATTCGCACTGTGTGTCCAGTGCGCATTCACAGCCCGGTGCGTTCTGTGCCAGCTCCTCGCACTTGTCCAGGACGGGCTGTGCCGGCTCAGCGCGCCTGGTCTCCAGTGCGCCTCCTCGGTCCAGGATATCCTGCGCCGGCTCTATGCGCTGTATCCCCAGTGCGCCTTCACAGCCCAGTGCGTCCTATACCTCCTCCCCGCACTCGCCCTGAGGTGCGTGTCACCAGTCCGGTGCCACATGTACCGGCCCCACGCATCAGGCCTCCAGTACGCCTCCACAGTCCAGTACGTCATGTGCCTCCTCCCCGCACTCGCCCTGAGGTGTGTGTCACCAGCCCGGTACCACCAGTGCCAGTCCCACGCATCAGGCCTCCAGTGCGCCTCCACAGTCCAGTACGTCCTGTGCCTGCTCCTCACGCTCGTCCTGAGGTGCGTGTCACCAGACCGGTACCACCAGTGCCGGCCCCACGCACCAAGCTTCCGGCGACAGTTCCCAGTCCAGAGCTTCCGGCGACAGTTCCCAGTCCAGAGCTTTGGGCGACAGTTCCCAGTCCAGAGCTTCGGGCGACAGTTCCCAGTCCAGAGCTTCCGGCGACAGTTCCCAGTCCGGAACCTCCTGAGACGGTCCGCGGTCCGGAACCTCCTGAGACGGTCCACGGTCCGGAACCTCCTGAGACAGTCCGCGGTCCGGAACCTCCTGAGACGTTCCGCGGTCCGGAACCTCCTGAGATGGTCCGCGGTCCAGAACCTCCTGAGACGGTCAGCGGTCCGGAACCACCAGCGACGGTCAGCAGTCCAGAGCCTCTAGCGACAGTCTGCGGTCCAGAGTCTCCGGCGACGGTCGGCAGTCCAGAGTCTCCGGCGACAGTCTGCGTTCCAGAGCCTCCAGCGACAGTCTGCGGTCCAGAGCCTCCAGTGACAGTCTGCAGTCCAGAGCCTCCAGCGGGGGTTCCCAGTCCAGAGCCTCCTGCGAGGGTTCCCAGTTCGGAGCCTCCGGCAACAATCTACGGTCCGGTGCCTCCGGCGACGATCCACGGTCCGGAGCTTCCAGCGACGATCCCCGCACCAGAACCGCCATGGAAGATGACGTATCTGCGAGCGGAGTGGGTACTTCGCCCCGCACCGGAGCCGCCCCCGACGGTAGATGCCCACCCGGACCCTCCCCTATTGAGTCAGGTTTTGCGGTCAGAGTCCGCAACTTTGCCCCCCAAAGATGTACTGTCACGCCCTGACCATAGAGAGCTGCTTATTCTCTATGTTGGTTGGGGCGTGACAGTGACTAGGGTGGGTTATCTAGGTGAATAATGATCTATGTTGACCTGGTATGATTCCCAATCAGAGGCAGCTGTTTATCATTGTCTCTGATTGGGGATCATATTTAGGCAGTCATTTCCCCATTGTGCTTTGTGGGATCTTGTCTATGTATAGTTGCCTGTTAGCCCTATTGTTAGCTTCACGTTTCGTTTTGAGATTTATTGTTTTTGTTTTGCTGTGAGTTTCACCTAGTATAAAAAGATGTGGAACCCAGATCACGCTGCGCTTTGGTCCACTCATTATAATGATCGTGACAGCTAGGGACTTTTTATTTTATGACATGATTTGTAATCGATGTATGATCCATCCTGTGTATATGTAATTCTGTGTGATTATTTAGGTGTTTAGTAAATAAATAATTATGCCAATTTTTGTATTGCTGATTCAACTTGTTAACCAGGGTTCGTGAAGATAACCAAGAGTTTTACGACGTTCAAATGAGACTGAGTAAGGTGATGATTAATAATTGACTCCTATTGATATAAAAGATCTTCAGATCTTTAAGCGTTTATTCGGAGACAGCAGCTCTATAAACACTGTTCCGTGGTGCCCCAGGTTATTAACAAGTGAATTGTTGATGGTTTAATTCAATCAAGTAATCAATCAAATGTTTGGTAAACGATTTGATAAAAGAACCTGTCATATAATTGAATCAGTTAGTAAGAGACACGACACAACCTAGATCAACAAGGCACTCAGGTTAATTAATTTCAAATTCCCAAATAGCCTATACAGGTTTGATTTATCATAAACATTGATTCAATCATAAAAATTTGCTTTTCAGAGCTCATTTAGGACTACTCAGTACTGAATGAAGTCCCACCTCCAGCGGGAATCCCATGTGGCTTCGTCCTTAGGGACATGTGAACCTGGTGATGAATGTACTATAACATTTAAACTACTGTTTAAATGTATGATAATCCAGACAATGTCAATTGATATGATATCATCGTCTCATTCAATTTAATAAGTTAAATTGTCGAACATACCTTTTCAGGTTCTTCCAAGTAAATTAGACATTTTAAACATTCCCATATTAATATAGATGAACCAACTTCTCAGGTTAATTAAAATTTAATTCCCAGATAGCCGATCCAGGTATGATTAATAATTATCATTGATTAATCAATTTGCTTTTGCAAAATTCTTTCACGTCCAACTCCCACATTACTGATACAGTACTGATGGCTCATTAACGTCTATAAATAGATTAAAATATTTGCAGCTTCCAATGAATTCCAAACCCAAACCTAAACTTAGAAAAAATAGGAAAATTTTTCCTCTAAATTTTTCTAATAATGTGCATGTTATTAGAGGTGGTCACCACTCCTCTGCCAATTAGTGAACCTCCACCCATAAAAGGATTGATCTCTGACCTCAGCAGCGATATCAACCCTAACTACAGTTGAAGTCGTAAGTTTACATACACCTTAGCCAAATACATTTAAACTCAGTTCTTCACAATTCCTGACATTTAATCTTAGTAAAAATTCTCTGTTTTAGGTCAGTTAGGATCACCACTTTATTTTAAGAATGTGAAATGTCAGAATAATAGTAGAGAGAATGATTTCTTTCATCTTTTATTTCTTTCATCACATTCCCAGTGGGTCAGAAGTTTACATACACTCAATTAGTATTTGGTAGCATTGCCTTTAAATTGTTTAACTTGGGTCAAACGTTCCGGGTCGTCTTCCACAAGCTTCCCACTGTCACGCCCTGACCATAGTTTGCTTTGTATGTTTTATGTTTTGTTTGGTCAGGGTGTGATCTGAGTGGGCATTCTATGTTGTATGTCTGGTTTGTCTATTTCTATGTGTTTGGCCTGATATGGTTCTCAATCAGAGACAGGTGTTTTGCGTTGTCTCTGATTGGGAACCATATTTAGGTAGCCTGTTTTGTATTGTGGGTTGTGGGTTATTGTCTATGTGTTAGTTGCTTGTGTCTGCACTATTAATTATAGCGTCACGTTCGTTTTGTTGTTTGTATTAGTTTGGTTAGGTTTTCTTCTTAAATAAATAAAAGAATGTATTCACTTCACGCTGCGCCTTGGTACTCCTCTCTTCCACATTACGACGATCGTGACACCCACAATAAGTTGGGGGAAGTTTGGCCCATTCCTCCTGACAGAGCTGGTGTAACTGAGTCAGGTTTGTAGGCCTCCTTGCTCGCACACGCTTTTTCCGTTCTGCCCACACATTTTCTATAGGATTGAGGTCAGGGCTTTGTGATGGCCATTCCAATACCTTGACTTTATTGTCCTTAAGCCATTTTGCCACAACATTGGAAGTATGCTTGTCCATTTGGAAGACCCATTTGCGACCAAGCTAACTTCCTGACTGATGTCTTGAGATGTTGCTTCAATTTATCCACATAATTTTCTTACCTCATGTTGCCATCTATTTTGTGAAGTGCACCAGACCCTCCTGCAGCAAAGCACCACCACAACATGATGCTGCCACCCCCGTGTTTCACGGTTGGGATGGTGTTCTTCGGCTTGCAAGCCTCCCCCTTTCTCCACCAAACATAACGATGGTCCTTATCACCAAACAGTTCTATTTTTGTTTCATCAGACCAGAGGAGATTTCTCCAAAATGTACGATCTTTGTCCCATGTGCAGTTGCAAACCGTAGTCTGGTTGTTTTTATGGCGGTTTTGGAGCAGTGGCGTCTTCCTTGCTGAGCAGCCTTTCAGGTTATGACGATATAGGACTCGTTTTACTGTGTAATAGATACTTTTGTACCTGTTTCCTCCAGCATCTTCACAAGGTCATTTGCTGTTGTTCTGGGATTGATTTGCACCAAAGTACGTTCATCTCTAGGAGACAGAATGCGTCTCCTTCCTGAGCGGTATGATGGCTGCGTGGTCCCATGGTGTTTATACTTGTGTACTATTGTTTGTACAGATGAATGTGGTACCTTCAGGCGTTTGGAAATTGCTCCCAAGGATGAACCAGACTTGTGGAGGTTTTGGTCTTGGCTGATTTCTTTTGATTTTCCCATAATGTCAAGCAAAGAGGCACTGAGTTTGAAGGTAGGCCTTGAAATACATCCACAGGTACACCTCCAATTGACTCAAATTATGTCAATTAGCCTCTCAGAAGCTTCTAAAGGCAAGACCTAATTTCTGGAATTTTCCAAGCTGTTTAAAGGCACAGTCAACTTAGTGTATGTAAACTTCTGACCCACTGGAATTGTGATACAGTGAATTATAAGTGAAATAATCTGCCTGTCAACAATTGTTGGAAAAATTACTTGTGTCATGCACAAAGTAGATGTCCTAACCGACTTGCCAAAACTATAGTTTGTTAACAAGAAATTTGTGGAGTGGTTGAAAAACGAAAAAACAGTTTAATTGACTCCAACATAAGTGTATATAAACTTCCGACTTCAACTGTATGCCATTAGCGGAAAAGAAGCAGAAATTACGAACCACGCTCTCCAAAATCAACCATCGAAAATGGTTCTCTCCACTTTAGCCCTTATGTATCGCCATCAAAGATTGGTATCAGTCCAATACCGCAGTGCACAGCTGAAGCACATAAAAGACTTGGCTGACACGAGGGGACAGGTGGAGAGAACCGAGAAACTATTGACAAAGCAGGATATGAAAACATTCTGCTAGCTGAGGAACTGCGTTTGAAATCTGAACAATTAAAAGTAATTGTAAATACTTATGACAATGAACGAGACCAAACTCTTCAACAAAATTGTTGTCTCCAGGAACAACTCGATTTAGCCAAAACTAAATATGATGTAGTCCACTCCAAACTAGATAAATCTGTTGAGTTAAATCAAATCAAATCAAATTTTATTGGTCACATACACATGGTTAGCAGATGTTAATGCGAGTGTAGCGAAATGCTTGTGCTTCTAGTTCCGCCCGTGCAGTAATATCTAACAAGTAATCTAACAATTTCAAAACAACTACCTTATACACAAGTGTAAAGGAATGAATAAGAATATGTACATATAAATATATGGATGAGCGATGGCCAAACGGCATAGGAAAGATGCAGTAGATGGTATAGAGTACAGTATATACATACGAGATGAGTAATCTAGGGTATGTAAACATTATATAAAGTGGCATTGTTTAAAGTGGCTAGTGATACATTTATTACATCCAATTTTTTATTATTAAAGTGGCTAGAGATTTGAGTCAGTATGTTGGCAGCAGCCACTCAATGTTAGTGATGGCTGTTTAACAGTCTGATGGCCTTGAGATATAAGCTGTTTTTCAGTCTCTTGGTCCCAGCTTTGTTGCACCTGTATTGACCTCGCCTTCTGGATGATAGCGGGGTGAACAGGCAGTGGCTCAGGTGGTTGTTGTCCTTGATGATCTTTTTGGCCTTCCTGTGACATCAGGTGGTGTAGGTGTCCTGGAGGGTAGGTAGTTTGCCCCCGGTGATACAACGTGCAGACCTCACTACCCTCTGGAGAGCTTTACAGTTGTGGTAGGAGCAGTTGCCGTACCAGGTGGTGATACAGCCCGACAGGATGCTCTCGATTGTGCATCTGTAAAAGTTTGTGAGTGCTTTTGGTGACAAGCCAAATTTCTCCAGCCTCCTGAGGTTGAAGAGGCGCTGTTGCACCTTCTTCACCACGCTGTCTGTGTGGGTGGACCAATTCAGTTTGTCCGTGATGTGTACACCGAGAAACTTAAAACTTTCCACCTTCTCCGCTACTGTCCCGTCGATGTGGATAGGGGGGTGCTCCCTCTGCTGTTTCCTGAAGTCCACGATCATCTTCTTTGTTTTGTTGATGTTGAGGGTGAGGTTATTTTCCTGACACCACACTCCGAGGGCCCTCACCTCCTCCCTGTAGGCCGTCTCATCGTTGTTGGTAATCAAGCCTACCACTGTAGTGTCGTCTGCAAACTTGATGATTGAGTTGGAGGTGTGCATGGCCACGCAGTCATGGGTGAACAGGGAATACAGGAGAGGGCTGAGAACGCACCCTTGTGGGGCCCCAGTGTTGAGGATCAGCAGGGTGGAGATGTTGTTTCCTACCCTCACCACCCGGGGGCGGCCCGTCAGAAAGTCCAGAACCCAGTTCCACAGGGCGGGTTCGAGACCCATGGTCTCGAGCTTAATGACGAGTTTGGAGGGTACTATGGTGTTAAATGCTGAGCTGTAATGGATGAACAGCATTCTTGCTTAGGTATTCCTCTTGTCCATATGTTTTACGGCAGTGTGCAGTGTGATTGAGATTGCGTCGTCTGTGGACCTATTGGGGCGGTAAGCAAATTGGAGTGGGTCTAGGGTGTCAGGTAGGGTGGAGGTGATATGATCCTTGACTAGTCTCTCAAAGCATTTCATGATGACGGAAGTGAGTGCTACGGGGCGATAGTCGTTTAGCTCAGTTACCTTAGCTTTCTTGTGAACGGGAACAATGGTGGCCCCCTTGAAGCATGTATGAACAGCAGACTGGGATAGGGATTGATTGAATATGTCTGTAAATACACCAGCCAGATGGTCTGCGCATGCTCTGAGGACGCGGCTAGGGATGCTGTCTGGGCCAGCAGCCTTGCGAGGGTTAACACGTTTAAATGTTTTACTCACGTTGGCTGCGGTGAAGGAGAGCCCCCAGGTTTTGGTCGTGGGCCGTGTCAGTGGCACTGTATTGTCCTCAAAGCGAGCAAAGAAGTTATTTAGTTTGTCTGGGAGCATGACGTCGGTGTCCGTGACGGGGCCGGTTTTCTTTTTGTAATCCGTGATTGACTGTAGACGCTGCCACATACGTCTCGTGTCTGAGCCGTTGAATTGCGACTCTACTTTGTCTCTATACTGACGCTTAGCTTGTTTGATTGCCTTGTATAGCTACACTGATTGTCTTGAATAGCTACACTGTTTGTAGTCGGTCATGTTTCTGGTCGCCTTGCCATGATTAAAAGAAGTGGTTCACGCTTTCAGTTTTGCACGAATGCTGCCATCAATCCACGGTTTCTGGTTGGGGAAGGTTTCAATAGTCACCGTCGGTACAACATCACCGATGCACTTGCTAATAAACTCGCTCACCGGATCAGCATATACATAAATGTTGTTGTCTGAGGCTATCCGAAACATATCCCAGTCCACGTGATCGAAACAATCTTGAAGCGTGGAATCAGATTGGTCGGACCAGTGTTGAACAGACCTGAGCACAGGCGATTCCTGTTTAAGTTTCTGTCTATAGGCTGGAAGCAACAAAATGGAGTCGTGGGCAGATTTTCCGAAAGGAGGGCGAGGGAGGTCTTGTATGCGTTGCGGAAGTTAGAGTAGCAATGATCCAGAATTTTGCCAGCGCGGGTTGCGCATTCGATATGCTGATAAAATTTAGGGAGCCTTGTTTTCAGATTAGCCTTGTTAAAATCTCCAGCTACAATAAATGCAGCCTCAGGATATGTGGTTTCCAGTTTACATAGTCCAATGAAGTTCTTTCAGGGCCATCGAGGTGTCTTCTTGGGGGGATATACACGGCTGTGATTATAAGAATTCTCTTGGTAGATAATGCGTCGGCATTTGATTGTAAGGAATTCTAGGTTAGGTGAACAAAAGGACTTCAGTTCCTGTATATTGTTCTGATCACACCACGACTCGTTAATCATAAGGCATACACCCCCGCCCTTCTTCTTACCAGAGAGATGTTTGTTTCTGTCGGCGCGATGTGTGAAGAAACCGGGTGGCTGTACCGGGTGGCTGTACTCTGATAATGTATCCCGAGTGAGCCATGTTTCTGTGAAACAGAGAATGTTACAATCTCTGATGTCTCTCTGGAAGGCAACCCTTGCTCGAATTTCGTCTACCTTGTTGTCAAGAGACTGGACATTGGCGAGTAGTATACTCGGGAGCGGTGAGCAATGTGCCCGTTTATGGAGCCTGACCAGAAGACCGCTCAGACTGCCCCTTCCGCGGCGCCGTTGTTGTGGGTTGCCTACTGGGATCCGATCCATTGTCCTGGGTGGTGGTCCAAACAGAGGATCCGCTTCAGGAAAGTTATATTACTGGTCGTAATGTTGGTAAGTTGACCTTGCTCTTATATCAAATAGTTCTTCCAAGCTGTATGGAATTCTGGGATTCAACCAGATTGTACCTAAGGGTGGTATTCTGCTGCATTGCACTTCAGCGCTTATAGTACTCATTTTGGACACGTGTGTCACGATCGTCGTAAGAACATTCGGACCAAAGCGCAGCGTGAAATCGGTTCAACATTTTTATTACAAGTGAACCGCACAACAAAACAATAAAGAATAAACGACACGTGAAGCTATGGAGTGCTCACAGGCAACTACACATAAACAAGATCCCACACAGTGGGGAAATGGCTGCCTAAATATGATCCCCAATCAGCGACAACGATAAACAGCTGCCTCTGATTGGGAACCATACCAGGCCAACATAGAAAAAAACAACCTAGATTACCCACCCTAGTCACACTCCGACCTAACCAACATAGAGAATAAAAAGGCTCTCTATGGTCAGTGCGTGACAATACCCCCCCAAAGGTGCGGACTCTGGCCGCAAAACCTGACTCTATGGAGGAGGGTCCTGGTGGGCATCTAGTGTTGGTGGCGGCTCCGGTGTGGGGCGAAGTACCCACTCCACTCGCGGATCCGCCAGCATCGGTGGCGGCTCTGGTGCGGGACTTTGCCCCCGCCCAGACCACGGGTCCGGCCACGGAGCCGGGTAGAACGCCGTGCCCGGACTGGGCCTCGGCGCAGAGGAGGACCCCGGCCATGGAGCTCGGTTGAACACCGCACCCGGACTGGGCACCGGCGCCGAGGAAGGCTCCGGCCTTGGAGCGGTACTGGACGCCATGCCTGGACTGGGCACCGGCGCAGAGGAAAGCTCCGGCCTTGGAGTGGGACTGGACGCCGTGCCTGGACTGGGCACCGGCGCAGAGGAAGGCTCCGGTTCTGGAGCTGGACTGGACGCCGTGCCTGGACTGGACATCGGCGCAGAGGAAGGCTCCGGCCTTGGAGCTGGACTGGACACCATGCCTGGACTGGGCATCGGTGCAGAGGAAGGCTCTGGCCTTGGAGCTGGACTGGACGCCGTGCCTGGACTGGGCACCGGCGCAGAGGAAGGCTCCAGCCTTGGAGCGGCACTGGATGCCGTGCCTGGACTGGATATTGGCGCCGAGGAAGGCTCCTGCCATGGACCAGGACTGTACGCCGTGCCTGGACTGGACATCGGCGCAGAGGAAGGCTCTGGCCTTGGAGCTGGACTGGACACCATGCCTGGACTAGGCATCGGTGCAGAGGAAGGCTCTGGCCTTGGAGCTGGACTGGACGCCGTGCCTGGACTGGGCACCGGCGCAGAGGAAGGCTCCTGCCATGGACCGGGACTGTACGCCGTGCCTGGACTGGGCTCCGGCGCAGAAGAAGGCTCCGGCCCTGGAGCGGGACTGGACACCGTGCCTGGACTGGACATCGGCGCAGAGGAAGGCTCCTGCCATGGAGCGGGACTGTACGCCATGCCTGGACTGGGCACCGGCGCAGAGGAAGGCTCCTGCCATGGAGCGTGCCTGGACGCCGTGCCTGGACTGGACATCGGCGCAGAAGAAGGATCCGGCCTTGGAGCGGGACTGGACGCCGTGCCTGGACGCCGTGCCTGGACTGGGCACCGGCGCAGAGGAAGGCTCCTGCCATGGAGCTGGACTGGACGCCTTGCCTGGAAGCTCCGGACCGTTGACCCTCGCTGGAGGTTCCGGAATGTGGACCGTCGCTGGAGGTTCAGGACCGTGGACCTTTGCAGGAGGTTCCGGACCGTGCACCGTCGTAGGAGGTTCTGGACCGTGGACCATCGCAGGAGGTTCCGGACTGTGGACCGTCGCAGGAGGTTCCGGACTGTGAACAGTCGCCGGAAGCTCTGGACTGTGAACCGTCGCCAGAAGCTCTGGACTGTGATCCGTCACCAGAAGCTCTGTACTGGGGACCGTGGCCGGAAGCTCTGGACTGGGGACCATCGCCGGAAGCTCCGGACTGTGAACCGTCACCGGAAGCTCCGGACTGTGAACCGTCGCCGGAAGCTCTGGACTGTGATCCGTCGCCGGAAGCTCTGGACTGGGGACCATGGCCATAAGCTCTGGACTGGGGACCGTTGCCGGAAGCTCTGGACTGGTGACACGCACTTCAGGGCGCGTGCGAGGAGCAGGCACAGGACGTACCGGACTGGGGAGGTGCACTGGAGGCCTAGTGCGTGGAGCCGGCACAGGTGGTACCGGACTGGTGACACACACTTCAGGGCAAGTGCGAGGAGCAGGCACAGGACGTACCGGACTGGGGAGGCGCACTGGAGGCCTAGTGCGTGGAGCCGGCACAGGTGGTACCGGACTGGTGACACACACTTCAGGGTAAGTGCGAGGAGGAGACACAGGACGTACCGGACTGGGGAGATGCACTGGAAGCCTAATGCGTGGAGCCGGCACAGGTGGCACCGGACTGGTGACACGCACTTCAGGGCGCGTGCGAGGAGCATGCACAGGACGTACCGGACCGGGGAGGCGCACTGGAGGTCTAGTGCGTAGAGCCGGCACAGGACGTACTGGGCTGTGGAGGCGTACTGGAGGTCTGGTGTGTAGAGCCGGCACAGGACGTACTGGGCTGTGGAGGCGTACTGGAGGTCTGGTGCGTAGAGCCGGCACAAATTGTACCGGAACGATGACACACTTCGCACGGCGAGTGCGGGGAGCTGGCACAGGACGTACTGGGCTGTGAAGGCGTACTGGAGACTTGGTGCATAGAGCTGGCACACATGGTACCGGACAGATGACATGCTCCTCAAGGCGAGTGCGGAGAGCTGGCACAGGACGTACTGGGCTGTGGAGGCGTACTGGAGACCTGGTGCGTGGAGCCGGCACAGTTTTTACCAGACTGCTAGCACGCTCCTCAGGACGAGTACGGAGAGCTGACTCAGATGGCATCAAACTGATGACACGCTCCTTAGGGTGTCGTGCATCATACACCAACACAACAACTCTTTCATTTCTCTCTCCTCCAATTTCTCCAACTCACTGACGGTCTCTGACTCTCTCCGTTCACTCTCCTCCAATTTCTCCATCTTCTCCTAGATTGGCTCTGGTTCACTCCTTGGCTCCGCCGACCACCCCGTGTGCCCCCCCAAAAATTATTGGGGCTGTTCTTTGGGCTTTCGTTGTGGCTGCGAACCCTGGCGTCGTCACTGTCTTCCCTTCTCTCCTTGCGTCTGCTTCCAAGGAAGGCTTTCATGTCCTCCCATTATTTCCTCCCAAGTCCAGGATATCTTCTCCTCCTTGATCTCCTCCCAAGCCCAGGATACCTTCTCCTCCTGGGCACGCTGCTTGGTCCTGGTGTGGTGGGATTTTCTGTCACGATCGTCGTAAGAACATTCGGACCAAAGCGCAGTGTGAAATCGGTTCAACATTTTTATTATAAGTGAACCACACAACAAAACAATAAAGAATAAACGACGCGTGAAGCTATGGAGTGCTCAACTACACATAAACAAGATCCCACAAAACACAGTGGGGAAATGGCTGCCTAAATATGATCCCCAATCAGAGACAACGATAAACAGCTGCCTCTGATTGGGAACCATACCAGGCCAACATAGAAAAAAACAACCTAGATTACCCACCCTAGTCACACTCCGACCTAACCAACATAGAGAATAAAAAGGCTCTCTATGGTCAGGGCGTGACAACGTGAGTGTCACACTTGCTCCTTTCGGTCTCAAACTTATCTGTCATTGTTTGCAGATAGAGGTCTTGAGTACAGAGCGAGAGATTCAGTGATGAGATTTCCTCCTCTTGCTTAGAAATCAATGTTTCCATCTTCATCACCTGAGTTCTCTCATCATTCATTTGGTCAGCGACTTCAATGAGTTCTGCTGATTTGTCATCCAACATAGTCATTGTGTTCATTAAATAATTTTTGGGGGGGCCATCAAGGAAAATGCTATGTCTGGCGCAAACCCAACACAGCTCATCACCCCGAGAATACCATCGGCAGGGACTGGGAAACTGGTCAGAATTGAAGAAATGATGGATGGCGCTAAATACAGGGAAATTCTTGAGGGAATCCTATTTCAGTCTTCCAGAGATTTGAGACTGGGACGGATGTTCACGTTCCAGCAGGACAATGACCCTAAGCATACTGCTAAAGCAACACACGAGTGGTATCATGGGGAAACATTTAAGTGTATTGGAATTGCCTAGTCAAAGCCCAGACTGCAATCCAATTGAGAATCTGTGGTATGACTTAAAGATTGCTGTACACAAGTGGAACTCATCCAACTTGAAGGAGTTGGAGCAGTTTTGCCTTGAAGAATGGGCTAAAATCCCAGTGGTTAGATGTGCCAAGCTTTTAGAGACATACCCCAAGAGACTTGCAGCTGTAATTGCTGCAAATGTGGCTCTACAAGGTATTGACTTGGGGGGGTGAATTGTTATGCACGCTCAAGTTTTCAGTTTTTTTGTCATATTTCTTGTTTATTTCACAATAAAAAATATTTTGCATCTTCAAAGTGTAGACATGTTGTGTAAATCAAATGACACAACCCCCCAAAAATCTATTTTAATTCCAGGTTGTAAGGCAACAAAATAGGAAAAATGCCAAGGGGGGTGAATACTTTTGTAAGCCACTGTAGTGGAAGACACAGGGACTTGTAGTAAAACCACTACAGACTCCCTCGAAACAATTCTGACTGACCTCCAGGCATTGATCTGAAAATTACTTGATTACGTCAGACTCATTCTGAACAAGTTGTAGTCTACCAGGATACTTGGTTTTCTTCTCTTGACATGCGCGGTTGTGTAAGCATAAACACACATGTACAACGGACCATCCAATTAGGATTTAGGCTAGCATCACTTAAAACCTCTACCGCTTCTCTCTCCCGGATCCGGGATCCTCCTCATCAAAAAAGCTGACTAGCATAGCCTAGCCTAACGGGACAGGGATATCATATAATATAATTTTTATGAAATCACAAGTCCAATACAGCAAATGAAAGATAAACATCTTGTGAATCCAGCCATCATTTCCGATTTTTTTTATGTTTTACAGCGAAAACATAATATGTATTTCTATTAGCTAACCACAATAGCCAAACACACAACCGCATATTTTCACCATGTTTCCACCGCATAGGTGCCTTTCACAAAACCGACAAAATAGAGATAAAATTAGTCACTAACCAAGAAACAACTTCATCAGATGACAGTCTTATAACATGTTATACAATACATTTATGTTTTGTTCGAAAATGTGCATATTTGAGGTATAAATCATAGTTTTACATTGCAGCTACCATCAAAAATAGCACCAAAGCAGCCAGAATAATTACAAAGAGCAACGTGAAATACATAAATACTCATCATAAAACATTTATGAAAAATACATGGTGTACAGCAAATGAAAGATAAACATCTTGTGAATCCAGCCAATATTTCAGATTTTTTAAGTGTTTTACAGCGAAAACACAATATAGAATTATATTAGCTTACCACAATAGCCAAACACACAAACGCATTTATTCACCGCAAAGGTAGCTTTCGCAAAAAACAGCAAAAGATATAAAATTAATCACTAACCTTTGGATAACTTCATCAGATGACTGTCTTATAACATCATGTTATACAATACAATTATGTTTTGTTCGAAAATGTGCATATTTATAGCTACAAATCCTGGTTATACATTGTGAATACGTAACATCGATTCACCAGAATGTCCGGAGATATTTTGGACACTCACCTAATCTGACCAAAGAACTCATCAAAAACTTTACATAAAAATACTTGTTGTATGGCAAATGAAAGATACACTGGTTCTTAATGCAACCGCTGTGTTAGATTTTTTAAAATAACTTTACCATAACATACAGCTTGCGTTATTGCGAGACAGCGCTCACCAAAACGGCGGAGAATAGGACTCAACATTTTACACAGAAATACGAAATAACATCATAAATGTTTTCTTACTTTTGCTGAGCTTCCATCAGAATGTTGTACAAGGAGTCCTTGGTCCAGAATAAATCGTTGTTTGGTTTTAGAATGTCAATTTCTTCTGTCGAATTCGCGCCACAATGCTAGCCAAGGTTGCTAACATTCCCATCCTCTCTTGACGCAAAGAACGCAAAACTCCAAAAGTCCCAATAAACGTTGAATAAACTGATAAAACTCGGTTGAAAAATCCTACTTTATGATGTTTTTCTCATATGTATCAAATAAAATCAGAGCCGGAGCAATTCGCCGTGTATACCGAACGCTCTTCAGAAGACAATGTCGAGGTCCCCCGCGCACCGTCGAAAACAAACAAAATACCGGACCTGCCACTCCAAAAGCTCTTATTCGGCCTCAGATCAAGCTAGACACCCCATTCAACCTTCCACTGCCTGTTGACATCTAGTGGAAGGCGTATGAAGTGCATGCATATCGATAAATAAAAGCCAGTTGAATAGGCAGGCCCTGAAACAGAGCCTCGTTTTCAGATTTTTCACTTCCTGTATGGAAGTTTGCTGCAAAATGAGTTCTGTTTTACTCACAGATATAATTCAAACAGTTTTAGAAACTTGAGAGTGTTTTCTATCCAATAGTAATAATAATATGCATATTGTATGATCTAGAAAAGAGTACGAGGCCGTTTAATTTGGGCACGATTTTTTCCAACGTGAAAACAGCGCCCCCGTATTGACAAGGTGTTTTAAGGGTCCGAGCAAAACGCCAGCCTGGGTAAAATTGAAGATTTCTTTGACCCTACAGCTACAGTACACACTACTTTCTCCCCAGAAGTCTATAGGTCATCCCTGTAGACTGCCCAAAACTAGCGCCTTACAGCTGTAGACTTATTATATAGTTATCAACTTAGGATAGTGCCCTAAGCAACACACCACTAAGTAGGAAAACCCTAGATATTATATTAGACAATGCCATGATAGGCTAATTTTGCCAAGACCTCGGACGTATATAGAATACAGTCCAATTAGATGATTAAGGTGTGATAAAATATAGTTATCTCTTTTGTTTATGCTTTTATTCATTTAGTTTCATTTTCCTTGACACTCAGAGAACTGATAGAGCCATAAACAACTTCCCCATATAACCATCAGTTAGTGCCACAATGCCGCTCATTAGGGAGGAAATGTAATTCTATATTTCATGAGTGTGTGTGCGTTGTTAAAACGTCTGCCTAAGTTACTGCCCAGATCTTCCAGTCTGGACGACCAGATGACGGGTCCAGAACGGCGATTCCAAACCGGACATCCGCTGCCCATTCTTGTGGCGGCCTGTTCCATTTGCAGAAATCCTACCTGGGTCGACCACCAGAGGGGGACTGCAATGGCGATTACCAACCGGACATCCACTGCCCATCCTTGTGTTGGACTGCTCTGCTTTCAGAGAGCCTGCCAAGGTAAACCACCAGAGTGGAACCGCAATGTTGATCACCAACCAGGACATCCCCTGGCCATTCCTGTGGTACGTTGTAGCTTCCAGGAAACCTACCAAGGTAAACCACTAGAGGGGGACCGCAATGGCATTCATCAACTGAACATCCACGGCCCATCCTAATGGTGGACTGCTCCGCTCAGAGAGCCTACCAAGGTCAACCACCAGAGGGGGACCACAACGATGGTCCACAACCAGGACAACCCACGTTCATTTTTATGTTGGTTTGCAACCTGCAGGATAATCACAATATTTCAACCACCAGAGGGGGACTGTCATGACTTTGCCCTGTTGGGTGAAGGTCATAAACCCCCCTTTCCCTCTCTTCTCCCCACCGGTTTATGACCCCTCCCATAAGTACCTTTCCCCTTCTCTATCCACTCTACAAAAATTCACTTTTGAAAATCCGTTGTTACCACAGAGAGAGACTTTGCAATACAGTAACATCAAAAGGTTGGGAATGGAACAATATATCTGTAATCCAACCAGTTGAAAGTTGGTACTGAAAGAATATGATGTCAGATCAGTTGTTGTCTGGGACATTATTACTGATGACAGGACAACATAAATTGTATCTTGGAAAGTCTACACATCCTAGTTATCAGATTCACATGGAATTGTTGTGCAATTTAAATGTTTAAATATGAAACTATTTGTGAAAAGATTAAATGTAATTTTAGCCTTAAGGACAATGGCGATCTCTGGTGGGCAAACCAATCTTCCATCTTCGACCCACCTATCGAACCGCAGCTCAGTGTAAATATATATCTTGCATTTTCCTTCTCCGAATGGGCGGTTATTAGAATGCATAAGATTCTGTATTTACAGTAGCATAGCTTCTCAAGGTCCGATAGAGACCCAATCCCCTTTATCCCTTAGTCTTCCTGCTCTTTCATTCAAACCCAACCCCCTTTCTTTGTATAACCAGCCGCGTCGTATCGGTTTCGTCCGCTAGGTGTCACGTTCCTGACCTTATTTCCTTTGTTCAGTCTTTGTTTAGTTGGTCAGGACGTGAGCTGGGTGGGCATTCTATGTTATGTGTTTCTATGTTGGGTTTATTGTTTGGCCTAGTATGGTTCTCAATCAGAGGCAGGTGTTTGTCATTGTCTCTGATTGGGAACCATATTAAGGTTGCCTGTTTTCACGTTTTTTTTGTGGGTGATTGTTGCCGTGTCTGTGTTTGTTCGCCACACGGTACTGTTTTCGTTCGTTTGTTCACGTCGTTTATTGTAGTGGTTTTCGTCTTCGTTTAAATAATTAAAGTATGTATTCAAACCACGCTGCGCTTTGGTCCGATCCTTGCTCCTCCTCAAACGAGGAGGATTACGACGAGCATTACACTAGGGACCTTTTCTTTTATGACATGATTAGTAATTGACGTATGATCGATCCTGTGTACATGTAATTCTGTGTGATTATTTAGGTATTTAGTAAATAAATAATTAAGCCAATTTTTGTATTGCTGATTCAACTTGTTAGCCAGGGTTCGTGAAGATAACCAAGAATTTTACGACGTTCAGAGACTGAATAAGGTGACGATTAATAATTGACTGCTATTGATATAAAAGATCTTCAGATCTTTAAGCGTTTATTTGGAACCTGGTGCCCCAGGTTATTAACGAGTTAATTGTTGCAAGGTGTAATTCAATCAAGTAATCAATCAAACGTTAGGTAATCGATTTGATAAAATAGCCTGTCATATAATTGAATCAGTCAGAGACACGACAGTAGTATGAGTAGCGCCTATCTACTCAGCCATGTAAAGTGATACATCAATGTTGAGTGTGAATGTGTTTCTGTCTTCATGTGCTGTGTACCTGTAGTTCATCCCAGTGGCTTTGTATACTGTGTGTGTGTGTTATCAGTTAGCTGAACTATCTTTTACACACAGAAGGATGGAGGTGCTTGGTGCCCAGGAGTCATCGATGGGCGAGATGTCACCGCAGAGGAATAACGAGAACAGGTTACCTTTCCAGGTACATATCCGCCCAGCCACCCACCCACCCACCCGCACACCCATCCACCTCTGCATCAATATTCAATATCACAGACATGTTTCTCGTTCCAAATACCCGTAATAAATGGCATGCTGTTGAACAATAGATCCTGATGGGTCTTTTAACTAAGGTTTACAATACAATAATCTATACCAGTGAATTAATGTCACCATCCATGTCACCCAACATTCAATCACCCACCTCTGGACCCTCCCTCTGCCTCCAGATCTTCCCAGACCCAGTGGAGGTGTATCTGAGTCCAGAGGGCTCTCCCAATCACCTGCAGCAGTTCAGTCCCTCTGAGAAGGAGCGTCTTCCCTCCATCGTGGTGGAACCCACGGACGTGAGCGAAGTGGAGAGTGGCGAGTTACGGTGGCCCCCGGAGGACATGGACTTCTGTTCTGAGGAGGATGAAGATCTGTTCCTGGAGCAGTGTATCCCCCCGGCCAATATTGCAGACTGGGGAGAGGAGGAAGAGACGTCTGTTCTCATCAACCACCAGCAGAACACATCCCTCATTGGTACGTTGTGTGTGGATTTCTTTGTCTGTATTTCTGTCTGTCCGTCTGTCTGTCTGTCTCTCTCTCTCTCTCACTCTTTCTCTCTCTCTCTCTCGCTCAATCTCTGTAAATGTGTGTTCTCTTTCTCTTTTCAGAATCTCTTACTTTCATACATCCATGCTTCTTTGCTTGCATAGAAGAAAGATCAATAGGATAATCAGTCGTTCTTTATAAGTCTTTGGTAATGTATTATTATTTCTGTCTTACAGACCTCCAGTCAGATGCGTTCAGGGATGAAACACCCATTCTACCACCTAGCAGTTCACCTGCCCTGAACTGAGGCACCAACCCCAACCCTACACACTTGCTATTTTCCTGAGGAAACCCCTCACAGACCATGGGTCACAAGTCAACATGAAACAGATTCCTGGACAGAATGGAACTACAGTTCAAATATTGTCCAACAATGAAAGGGGATAAGCTTCTATGTTATGTAAATAAGTTAAGTTAGACAGTAGTGTAATGTTCTATGCAAAATGTCATAAATAAAACCAAGGACAGCTCTGAGGGAGAAGTGTTATCTGAAGGAGTAGTGTGAAGGAGAATATCTAACAATATCTAGCAAGGGTATTTCATTTAAGAAAATCACTGATACCCATCTGTGGAGAGGAGGAAATAACTTTAGTCATTACTTCTTCTATTATTTTCCCATATTTCAAGGGCCCAATAGGGGTTTTGGAGTTCATCGGAGTGCACACGAGAGTTAGTAATTGTGGAATGTTTATACAGTACCAGTCAAAAGTTTGGACACACTTACTAATTCAAGGGTTTTTCTTTATTTTTACTATTTTCTACATTGTAGAATAATAGTGAAGACATCACAACTATGAAATAACACATGAATCATGTAGTAACCAAAAAAGTGTTAAACAAAGCAAAATATATTTTAGATTTTAGATTATTCAAAGTAGCCACCCTTTGCCATGATGACAGCTTTGCACACTCTTGGCATTCTCTCAACCAGCTTCATAAGGAATGCTTTTTCAACAGTCTTGAAGGAGTTCCCACATATGCTGAGCACTTGTTGGGTGCTTTTTCTTCACTCTGCGGTCCAACTCATCCCAAACCATCTCAATTAGGTTGAGGTTGGGTGATTGTGGAGACCAGGTCATCTGATGCAGCACTCCATCAGTCTCCTTCTTGGTCAAATAGTCCTTACACAGCCTAGAGGTGTGTTTTGGGTCATTGTCCTGTTGAAAAACAAATGATAGTCCCACTAAGTGCAAATCAGATGGAATGGCATATTGCTGCAGAATGCTGTGGTAGCCATTCTGGTTAAGTGTGCCTTAAAATTTAAATAAATCACAGACAGTGTCACCAGCAAAGCACCCCCGCACCATCACATCTCCTCCTCCATGCTTCACGGTGGGACCACACATGCAGAGATCATCCGTTCACCTACTCTGCGTCTCACAAAGACACAGTGGTTGGAACCAAAATTCTCAAATTTGGACTCATCAGAAGAAAGGACAAATTTCCACTGGTCTAATATCCATTGCTCGTGTCTTTTGTCCCAAGCAAGTCTCTTCTTCTTATTGGTGTCCTTCTTTGTAGCAATTTGACCATGAAGGCCTGATTCACGCAGTCTCCTCTGAACAGTTGATGTTGAGATGTGTCTGTTACTTGAACTCTGTGAAGCATTTATTTGGGCTGCAATTTCTGAGGCTGGTAACTCTAATGAACTTATCCTCTGCAGCAGAGGTAACTCTGGGTCTTCCTTTCCTGTGGCGATCCTCATGAGAGCCAGTTTCATCATAGCGCTTGATGATTTTTGCGACCGCACTTGAAGAAACTTTCAAAGTTATTGAAATGTTCCGGATTGACTGACCTTCAAGTATTAAAGTAATGATGGACTGTCATTTCTCTTTGCCTATTTGAGCTGTTCTTGCCATAATATGGACTTGGTCTTTTACCAAATAGGGTTATCTTCTGTATACCACCCCTACCTTGTCACAACTGATTGGCTCAAACGGAAATAAATTCCACAAATTCACTTTTAACAAGGCACACCTGTTTATTAAAATGCATTCCTGGTGACTACCTCATGAAGCTAGTTGAGAGAATGCCAACAGTGTGCAAAGCTGTCATCAAGGTAAAGGGTGGCTACTTTGAAGAATCTCAAATGTCAAATTGATTGTTTAACACTTTTTTGTTTACCACATGATTCCATATGTGTTATTTCATAGTTTTGATGTCTTCACTATTATTCTACAATGTAGAAAATAGTAAAAACAAAGAATAACCTTTGAATGAGTAGGTGTGTCCAAGCTTTTGACTGGTACTGTATTTATTTCAATGTTTTAATTATGGGGTTGAAGCCTGGTACTCCACACCACTTTGAACAAAAGAGTTGTCAGCCAGGTTAGCGAATATGGGCACTCCACCCATAAGGGTTAGACCTTTCAAACCCAACTCTGGACCTCGAAGCCAGGTCCACTGCTTTTTTTCATTGTTCCCCTCTAATCACTGACCGATTTAGACCTGGGACACCAGGTGGGTGCAATTAATTATCTGGTAGATCAGAAAACCAGCAGGCTCCGGACCTTGTAGGGTAAGAGTTGAATACCCCTGGGTTAGACCAGGGTTTCCCAAACTCGGTCCTGGGTCCCCCCTGGGTGCACGTCTAGATTTTTGCCCTAGCGCTACACAGCTGATTTAAATATTCAAAGCTTGATAATGGGTTGGTTATTTGAATCAGCTGTGTAGTGCTAGGGCAAAAACCAAACCGTGAACCGGGGGGGGCAGGACAGAGTTTGGGAAACGCTACTCTAGACCACTGTTTTTTGGACACCCATAGCCTAGTCAGTCGATAGTGGTCGCTAGATCTAGTGGTCGCTACAGTCTAGGATGATGTGCATTCCCAGTAATACACTCCTGTCCCCGTGGACTGACTCGAACATAGCGCATCCACCATTCAGGCTGCAAAGACATCACTTTCCTCCTTAACTAGCTTTAATGGCGAGGTGACGGAAAAAAACTGGAAAATGTGTGTTAGTTGAACATGGTGTGCAACATTTTAAACTGCCCGAAAATCTGAAAATGGTGGTGGATTTTTTTATTGAGTAAGACAATACACATATTTGACCTTTTTCTTCGGGCAGCTCGCCATTAAAGCTAGTCGGCTTCCTAGGCTAGGGCACACACACGAGTAAACACATGCAAACCCTGAAGGGGCTTGTTGATATCAAAAGGGAACAACACAGCTGTTGTATCTGCTGTTGACAGTTTAATATGTAGATACATCTATATATTAAACAAATTTGCAGTACAGGTGCTGTCATCATACTCAACATGTGTGTGTATAGCTTTGGCTTGCCAGCAAATTGTAAATATAAAACAATGTTGTCAACATCTTTTATGTAACAGTATAGTAATAACCATAATGACTTTAACAATAAAGTTGTGAAATTCAGATTTAATAGTGTAGTTGGACTATGATTTTGTAAGGCTTGCTGTGAACATAACAATGATAGTAATAGGTGCTAGCATTAGCAATGTGGCTCTGGGGAAATTTCTTTTAAAAAAATGGATAAGCTATGCACAAGTACTAGGCTACAATATACAGTGCCTTCGGAAAGTATTCAGACCCCTTGACTTTTTCCACATTTTATTACGTTACAGCCTTACACAATTTTTTTTTTTTTTTAATTATCCTCAACAATCTATAACCCATAATTACAAAGCGAAAACAGGTTATTAGAATTTTTTGCAAATGTATTAAAAATAAAATACAGAAATACCTTATTTACATAAGTATTCAGACCCTTTGCTATGTTTCTACAACTCGATTGGAGTCCACCTGTGGTAAAATCAAGGGTACCAAAACATTTCTGCAGGATTGAAGGTCCCCAAGAACAGTGGCCTCCATCATTCTTAAATGGAAGAAGTTTGGAACCACCAAGACTCTTTCTAGATCTGGCCGCCCGGCCAAACTGAGCAATCGTGTGAGAAGGGTCTCGGTCAGGGAGGTGACCAAGAACCCGATGGTCAGTCTGTATTGATGGGAGAACCTTCCAGAAGGACAACCATCTCTGCAGCACTCCACCAATCAGGCCTTTATGGTAGAGTGGCCAGACGGAAGCCACTCCTCAGTAAAAGGCACATGACAGCCCGCTTGCAGTTTGCCAAAAGGCACCTAAAGACTCTCAGACCATGAGAAACAAGATCCTCTTGTCTGATGAAACCAAGATTGAACTCTCTGGCCTGAATGCCAAGCGTCACGTCAGAAGGAAACCAGGCACCATCCCTACGGTGAAGCATAGTGGTGGCAGCATCATGCTGTGGGGGTGTTTTTCAGCAGCAGGGACTGTGGGACTAGTCAGGATTAAGGGAAATATGGACGCAGAAAGTTCAGAGAGATCCTGGATGAAAACCCATTCCAGACCTCAGACTGGGATGAAGGTTCACCTTCCAACAGGACAACGACCCTAAGCACACAGCCAAGAAAACGCAGGAGTGGCTTCGGTACAAGTCTCTGAATGTCCTTGAGTGGCCCAGCCAGAGCCTGGACTTGAACCCGATCGAAGAGACCTGAAAATAGTTGTGCAGCAACGCTCCCCATCCAACCTAACAGAGATTGAGAGGATCTGCAGAGAAGAATGGGAGAAACTCCCCAAATACAGGTGTGCCAAGCTTGTAGCATTATACCCAAAATGACTCGAGACTGCAATTGCTGCCCAAGGTGCTTCAACAAAGTACTGGGTAAAGGGTCTGAATAATTATGTGAATATGATAAATACATATTTTGTATATATATATAAATTAGTAAAAAAATATAAAAATCCGTTTTTGGTTTGTCATTATGGGGTATTGTGTATAGATTGATGAGAATTTAAAAAAAATTTTTTTTAGAATAAGGCTGTAAGCTAACAAAATGTGGATGAAGGTCAAGGGGTCTGAATACTTTCCGAAGGCACTGTATCTGCCTGTCTATATTTGGTAATGCGTTGACATTTTGACAATTCCTGATCATAAGGAGGTTAGGTCATAATTGTCGAGGGATCTGTGGCCAGAAATTGTGCAAAAGAAGAACAGCTCCTCGTTTTTCTGGGTGTTTACGGTCATCAACAAGAGGATACGTCTGAAATCTAAGGTAAAGTACAACCTTAACTTTACAGTGTTTGGTGATTAGTTATCTGATTCGAATTATTTCATTTTAGAGGTATTGTTCACTTGAATGATGACTTTTAAATGTCATATTGTTTAGTAAAATTCTGACTGGTTTTGTGTCACTTCATAACTAAACCATTCCAGCATTAATGACATGACAATAGTCCTATGGTTATTTATTTTGGTCTGGATATGGACACTTACGGATTAAATCTTTCAAATAAAACAATAGCAGATAGCAATTCATCAAAATAGTATGTAATGATAAACATATAATGCTTAAATGGTTAAAAATGTATACAATTCTCAATTCCGGGATTCTTGAAAGATGGGACAATCCTTGTCATGCAGTGAAACTTTATTTTATAGTAAACATTTTTATTTTTTTTGCATTATTTGAGCAAAAAAATTACATTTCGTGGAATTTTATAAGGGGAAAGATTTGCTTTTGGAAATTTCAAAATATTTTCAATATTGTTCATTTCCATGTGGGCTCTATGCCCAGAAATGCCCTTGTCCAGAGCAAAGGATCCCAATTTCAAACTCTCGTAAAAACGAGCAATAACTAATAACTAACTGAAAAGGAATGTTATGTAATTTCTTGCAATAGCCCTCTCAAGTAATATTTCTCTCAAAACTATACTTCCTAAAAAACGTGTCCGGAGATTTGGGGCTCTATTCAGTATGTATCACGGAAGTTCAGTATTAAAACGTGATTGAAATATAAAGGCAATGCTCTCGTTTTAGCGGAGACTGCATTCGGTTTAAACAGAAAGTACCTTCAAATGTTGTTACGCTACAACGATACAGATGGAATAGAGCCCTTGGTCACCTCCATCAGATTAGTCTGAAATCCTAAATGAATCAGGAATGAGCAGGGTCAGTTACATCGTAATACCTTTCATGTTCTCATAGTGCAACAAGACCCTTCATGGCCTGTAAAGTTCTCTACTTTTGATAGAATTAAACAAATAATATTGAAATCACCATGGTCACACCCATAATCTTTCAACTCCATCTCCCGTATACACTGAACAAGAATATAAATGCAACATGTAAAGTGTTGATCCCATGTTTCATGATTTGAAATAAAAGATCGCAGAAATTTTACATACACACAAAAAGCGTATGTCTCTCAAATTAGTTTACATCCCTGTTAGTGAGCATTTATCCCTTTTAATCCATCCACCTGACAGGTGTGGCATATCAAGAAACTGATTAAACAGCATGATCATTACACAGGTAAACCTTGTGCTGGGGACAATAAAAGGCCACTCTAAAATGTGAAGTGTTGAGGGAGCGTGCAATTGGCATACTGACTGCAGGAATGTCCACCAGAGCTGTTGCCAGAGAATTTGGCAGTACGTCAAACCAGGCCTCACAACCGTAGATCATGTGTATGGCGTTGTGTCGGCAAGCGGTTTGCTGATGTTAACGAGTGCCCCATGGTGGTAGTGTGGTTATGGTATGGGCAGGCATAAGCTACGGACCACAAACACAATTGCATTTTATGTATGGAAATTTTTCTGCACAAAAATGACATGACGAGATCCTGAGGCCCATTGTGAGGCCCATGTTTTTTAGGTATCTGTGACCAACAGATGCATATCTGCATTCCCAGTCATGTGAAATCCATAGATTAGGGCCTAATGAATTTATTTAAATTGACAGATTTCCTCATATGAACTGTAACTCAGTAAAATCAATGAAATTGTTGCATTTATATTTTTGTTCAGTATAGATTAAGATAGGATATTAATTTTGGTTCAAATATGTTTATTTTAATTAGGTTTTGAAGTCATAAAGCAACTGAGGGAAAACAAAATTGCTACTTTGTATACCACTTGAACGAAGAATAATAGTCAAACATAAACTCGTCTAACGTTAACTCCGTCAAACATAAACTCGTCTAACGTTAACTCCGTCAGAGTGCTGAAAGATCTGATAGGATGTTTTTATTGGGGATTTACAAATGAAGGATTTTCTATATTTGACAAATAATTGTATAGAACTTTTATTTTTAGAGGCAAAAATATGTCTGTTTTAAGTGTTTTTGTCAACTCTGTTAGTAGCTTGTCAACAAAATTAAACAAAAATAAGTTTGGAGATTTGTATTACATATTTGAATAATCTAATGTTATCATGAAACTATCAATGCCTTTAAACACATTTAGGATAATACATGTAAAAATGAAATGCCTTTTAAGGTGTCTGACAGAGTTTATATACATCCTATGAAAATATCTATTTCAAATGTTGTTAATATTAGGAAAAGTATTTGTGAAAAAAGTAGAGATTGTCCCTTCTATCAAGAATTCCTGTATTATTGTATTGACACAATTATATTATAGTAGCTATCAAATGACTGTCTTTTCCTTTCCCCTCAACAGTCACCTCCAAGCATGGATGATATGTGCTCGATTTTCACTGAAGAGGAGTTGAGTCTCTACAACATCACTGATTGTGAATTCGTCAAGCCTGAGGGCCTTGGTCCTGTGCTCGGGCCCCGTCACCTGTCCGCCCTGGTGTTCTATGGCTTGGTCTTCCTGCTGGGTGTCCCGGGCAACGCTCTGGTGGTGTGGGTGACGGGCTTCCGCATGCCGCGCTCCGTCACCTCTCTGTGGTTCCTCAACCTGGCCCTGGCTGACCTGCTGTGCTGCCTGTCCCTGCCCCTCCTCATGGTGCCCCTGACCATGGATCAGCACTGGCCCTTTGGCCCTGTGGCCTGCAAGCTGCTCAAGGGCCTCATCTACCTGATTATGTACTGTAGCGTGCTGCTGCTGGTACTCATCAGCCTGGACCGCTTTCTGCTGGTCAGCCGGCCCGTGTGGTGCCAGAACTGGAGGAGGCCTCGCAAGGCTGGCTGGGTATGTGTTGGGGTGTGGCTCCTGGCTCTGCTGGGCAGCATCCCCCAGTTTGTCTATGTGAAGGAGGTCCAGTTAAGCACCAGTAAGTCAGAGTGCCTGGGATTGTACACTGTAGCCAGCGGCTGGGCTATCACTACAGTACGCTTCCTGGTGGGTTTCGTGCTGCCATTCATCACCATTGTGGCTTGTCATTGGGTTGTGTACAGCAGGGCCAGGGGGGGGTCTGGGGAGGGGCCTGGGAGGGTGAGTGAGGCGCGCTCCAGACGCACCTTGAGGGTCATTGTTGCCGTGTCGCTGAGCTTCTTCTTGTGCTGGCTTCCACTGCACTTACTGGACTTCCTGGTTCTATCAACCCCCCGGCACTCATCGCACAGCGCCAACGTACAGCTGGCCCACACTCTGGCCCTCTGCCTGGCCTACTGTAACAGCTGCCTCAACCCTCTGCTCTATGTGTGTCTGGGACGAGGCTTTAAGCAGAGTATCAATCGCTCCCTGCGCAATATGTTCAACTTTGCCACCGAGGAGTCGGTAACCAGACAGAGCATGTTCAAGAGCACATCAGAAAGAACCCAGGAGATTAATATGTGAAGTTCTGTGTGTGTATGTGTGTTTTTGCGTGTCGGAGGTGGAACTGCATTAGAGCTGTCAAATCCACAAGCGGCTCCTGGCATTATAACTAAAGTGGACATTGCAAATTTGCTGCATGGAGTCGCAGTAAGAGAAATCCCATGCAGCCTTGTTTACAAGTTCTAACACTGGAATGTGAGATGTAATCTACACATTGATTAGGCTGATAGAAATCCTCATTATTTAGTTTAATGATTTTCAACTTAAGAGTAATCATTTTATATATATCCTAACGCAAGGGGGACAGGTGTGGCTTCGTGACAATGATCAAGAGCAGCTGCTCACGGAATTGACAGCTCCAACACATTTACACCTCCATAACATCAGCTATGTTTAGATTTGACTTCATTTTCATAGATATGTCATTTTGACAAATATGTAATGTTTTTGCCCTCAGATAATAACAAGAACTGTTAATGAGCACACCAGAACATGAATTGTGTTAAACATTTAAATTAAGAAAATAAATACATGTATTTGTGTTGAAATAAAATGTTTTATGAAACAAAGTTGCTCTTTAAAATGCTTTCATCCCATTCTCCCACACCCATGTCTTCTTCCTCTGTCACTACTGTGATAAGCTCTCTCTTTCAGATATCATCTGTGGTAATCAGCAGTGCAACTTTCTCAATAAATCACCACTGCATTTCCTAGAAATATAGTTCACTGGAGTGCCACTTTGAAATTGTTTATCATTCACAATCTCTGTGCTCTGTGCTTGCCTAAAGATGAGGCGGTTCAGAAACCCTAATAAAGAAACTTTAATACAGTGTTGTGCAACAGAACAGGAAGCCCTGTCCTCTCTGCAATATGTCTCTGTCAGCAATCACACTTCTGCAATTACGGGCTCTATCCCCATAGCGGTTGTTTTGGAGTGTCAGAGCTGTGTCAGAGCTGTTAAATTTTATTTCACATATCATATGAGGTAATCAGCAGTTCCACTTCCGCAATAAATCACACCTGCATTCCATAGAAATACAGTTCACTGGTGCCATTTTGAAATTGTTTGTAACACTTTATTTGGATAGTGCATATGTAGATGCTCTATAGACTATCAGTAACATTTCAACTAACTACTAACCCTAACCTTAACCCTAATCCTAACCTTAAATGTAACCCTTACCCTAACCCTAACCCTAGCCCTAACCTTATCATAACCCTTATTCTAAACCTAATTCTAACCGTAAGCTTAGCAGGCAGTTTGTTGATAGTATGACGGACTATCCAAATAAAGTGTGACCAAATTGTTTATCATTCACAAGCTCTGTGCTCTGTGCCCTGTGCTCTGTGCTCTGTGCCCTGTGCCTTGTGCTCTGTGCCCTGTGCCCTGTGCTTGCCTAAAGAGGGGGTTCGCATTTGGGACATAAAAAAACGAATAGAAATAAAAAGCTTAAGGCCCGGGTTAGGGTTAGTATACCATGCTCTCAATCATGCACAAAATCTTAGAATTAACATATTTTCATAACTTGGTACATGAAAATATGCAGCAGATGTTCGGAGCAAGGTTTAAAGCAGTTTTACTGATACACCACAGGGGGGCGACAGTGATGTACACTTTCTGTTATACAACTAGCACACTGAAAGCAGTTTAGGCTAACACAGGCAGCTCAATCCTGATCTTTTTGTCACTAATTGGTCTTTGATCAATCAGATCAGCTCTGAATAAGAACTAATGTGAAAATAACTGTATTTATGTGTGAGAAATATCCAGTAGGCATTCTGGAGTCCACTATTCTAGGTTGAATACTAGAAAGTGTCAAATGAATCACATGGCCTAAAAGACCACAACATCTTTATTTACAAACTACATTCATACAAACAAGGCCACAGGCAGGTATTTACAGAAATGGGTGTGCTGACCCCTCACTACAGTCACCTACAGGGCCAGTGCTACAGACATGGGCTTCAGGTCCAGGCTGCAAGGTGGTGCAGCTGAGAGAAGAGAGGTAGTGGTTCACTTTCAGGTGTCCATATGTGACATGGCAGTGTCACCATCAGAGGATGACTTTCATTAAACAAATGAATGGTTAATGCAGAGTTAATGCACAGTCTGATGGTGAAATGTGGTTTAGCTAGATGATATCATGATACTGATCTTAGGCCAGTTACAGACATCTGAGTTTTTCCTGAAGGTAAAATAGCTTTTGATTTTATGACAATGCTGCACGGACCAGCATAGGTAGACAGAGGGTGTGAACTGTAGGTGATGTAGGTTGAACCATCAGACTGTGCAGGATATGGGCAGTAGAAACAATCGGTGATAGACATATTTTCAGACTGTTGTCATGACTTTGAGAGAGCCGGCGCGGAATCGCAGAATCTTCTTCTTTAGGGCATGAGAGGCTATGATTTTAACAAAGGCCTTGGGCTGCGAGGAGACCTTTGAGGAGGCCTGAGGGGAGGAGGAAGAGGAGGGGGCCAGACGAGGGGGCAGCTGCTGGGGCCACACCAGCCCCCCCTCATCGGAGTCACTAGAGAGGGAGCTGGAGGCAGGGGAGTACACCTCACTCATGCTGAACTCTGACTCCCCAGGGGCAGCCTGCACATGGCCCTCCTCTCCCCGACACAGAGGTGCTCTCTCCGGGTACTCTGAGAGGCGAGGCTGGGCATGGACCTGAGAGTGGTGGTTGGGGTTTGCATGAGAGCAGGCCTGGGTGTAGCGGGCCCTACGAGGTGGGCATCTGTGGGCCTGCTCACCCTGGGTCTCCCCTTCCTCCTGGCTGAGCTCCAGGGTGGAGCACCAGCGTTGCCCCCCAGCGGTGTTGCTGTGCTGGGGGCCTGTGTGTGGACCCTGGCACCTCTGGTGCTGGGGGCGCTCGGCTGTGCTGTACCTGTGCTTAGGGAAAGCCCTCTCCCCCATCAAACTGTTCTCAGACTGGGAGCGGCAGGTCCTGTGGTCAGGCTTCTTGGAGCTCTGTCCCTCCTCACGACTCTTCTTCCCCGTGGCCCTGGTCTTTGAGCTGCTTTGGTCTGGGGACACAAATGTTTGGCTGGGCTTGGAGGGCTCTGGAGGATAATGTGAGGGGGAGTGTTCTGGAGGATAGTGTGAGGATAGTACAGGGGCGTGGCATGCCTGCCCAGGAATGTACTGTGCTCTGACAAGGTGTTTATGTGAAGCTGGGGAGTGGGGCAGTGGGTAGTGCTGGGGGGAATCAGACTCACTACTTAAACAAGGGTCCTTAGCTCCACAAGGGGGGTCCAGGGAGGGTGGATGCCCCCCGGCCAGGGAGTGAGGTCTGGAGTGAGGGTAGGGTAAAGACAGATAACAGTCCTCCTCCATGGATGGGCCCCCCCCCCCCCACACCTCCCTGTCTAGAGGGTCACATCCCCAGGCCTGGCACTCACGGTCAGGGTAGAGGTCCTGTGGGTCAGGGATGCAGTGCTCAGGGGTGTGAAGAGGGGGTTTCCTTTGCAGGCTGCTCTGCCTGTTAATGCTGGATGAGGAGGAGATGGAGGGGTCAGGCCCCAGACTGGTACGAGGCATGCAGGGCCGGGGTGAGAACGCGTAGCGATGGATGAGACCCAGGATGTAGCCTTCTACTCTCAGAGCCTGCTGGAAATCCTCCTCAGTGGCCTGGTCCTCCCAACCCTGGGCAGAGTGTGGGTCCCACTGCCAGGGCTCCTCAGCCGTCACCTCCTCAGCGATGCCCTCCAGGGGTGGGTAGGGGGCAGAGAAGGATTGGGGCACAGTGGCACGAGGGGCTGGCTCCATCAGACTCTCACTTGTCAGTTGGAGGGCATCTTCTGTAGATGGAGAGCACAGAGAGAAGTTGTGTTTGTTTTACTACTGATACCAGTACCTAATGCAACTATAATAACAATGTAATAAAGTAAAGACAGCCCATGGTGTTGTTGCTATGATACCATGAACCCTATTGGGGTTGAAAGAGAGCTGTTGATAGTGAGAGTGAGCTGAACTCACTCAGAGACTTGGGCCTCTCAGTGCTGTTGTAGCCCCAGCCAGAGGGGGGCTCTGGGAACTCAGAGGGACAGGAATGCCCCTTTGGAGACTGGCCCTCACTCGACTCATAGAACCCTGGGAAACACAGATGATGTCACTCATTAGACCTCGGCTCTTTCAGGCTTTCTCAAACCATATGTTGACAAACTAATTTCTAACGTCTCGGCTCTTAAACAAATCACAGAACCAATAACAGCAGAAAGTAGGGCACAAAAACAACATTTGTTCGAACTAATGAAATGTTAAAGTCATTATACATGTACTTCAAAGAAATATAGGGCCACAATTAATGTAAAAAGAGTATACAGAAAATATACAGAACATGGGTCAAACACACACAAAAAATGGTGTTACTACATTAAGAAAAATACAAGTACCCCATGCCCCTCTGATGTGGTTCAGGGGTTAAAGTTCTGAGGTCAGAAATTGACAGGTGGTAGCATAAGAAGTTGAAAAATAAAAGGAGAGCTGCACACTCTAGGAGCTCGGATGCAATCATTTAATAACCTAATAACCAACGTTTCGACAGACAAGCTGTCTTCATCAGGGTATTATCATGACACAAGGCAAGACCCAGATGCAGACACAGGAGGCAGATGGTTGGAGTCTTACAATATTTATTAATCCAATAGGGGAAGGCAAGAGAATGGTTGTGGACAGGCAAAAGGGTCAAAACCAGTTCAGAGTCCAAAAGGGCAGGCAGAATCAGGGTCAGGGCAGGCAGGATGATCAGGCAGGCGGGAAAGTAGTCCAGAGTCAGGCAGGGGCCAACCCGGGAGGACTATCAAAAAGAGAATAGCAAAAGGAGTACGGGAAAACACGCTGGTTGACTTGACTAACATACAAGACGAACTGGCACAGAGAGACAGGAAACACAGGGATAAATACACCGGGGATAATAAGCGACACCTGGAGGGGGTGGAGACAATCACAGGAACAGGTGAAACAGATCAGGGCGTGACAGGTATAATGACAAACACTGCGGGTCACCAAATTATTTTTCAATCTTCAACATAAAAATGCTACCAACATTTTTCTATTGATACATGTTACAAATGATGGAGTCACGCATGATTCACCGAATGATAATTTTGAAAGAGGAAGTAAAGTACTTTAAGAATATGTTTTCTTTTCAGTCTCCTCAATTTCCACTAACCGAAGCTAATTGTATGGATTTTTTCCCTCTTAATAATGTAAAATTAACATCTGTACAGAAAGACTCATGTGAAGGCCAAATTACAGAGGAACTTCTTGATGTGAAAACTCCAGGGCTGGATGGCATACCAGTGGAAGTATACCAAACTTTTTTTGATATACTCAGAGGACCATTATAAGCATGTTTTAACCACTCCTATATAAACGGTAGATTATCAGACACACAAGAAGGTCTGATTTCATTATTACTGAAACAGGATCCAAGTGGTATATATATAGATCCAGTCCATTAAAAAAATTGGAGGCCTCTTACACTTCAGTGTTTTCATAGCTGATTTTGAAAAGGCTTTTGATAAAGTACGACTGGAGTTTATATACAGTGGGGAGAACAAGTATTTGATACACTGACGATTTTGCAGGTTTTCCTACTTACAAAGCATGTAGAGGTCTGTAATTTTTATCATAGGTACACTTCAACTGTGAGAGAAGGAATCTAAAACAAAAATCCAGAAAATCACATTGTATGATTTTTAAGTAATTAATTTGCATTTTATTGCATGACATAAGTATTTGATACATCAGAAAAGCAGAACTGAATATTTGGTACAGAAACCTTAGTTTGCAATTACAGAGATCATACGTTTCCTGTAGTTCTTGACCAGGTTTGCACACACTGCAGCAGGGATTTTGGCCCACTCCTCCATACAGACCTTCTCCAGATCCTTCAGGTTTCGGGGCTGTCGCTGGGCAATACGGACTTTCGGCTCCCTCCAAAGATTTTCTATTGGGTTCAGGTCTGGAGACTGGCTAGGCCACTCCAGGACCTTGAGATGCTTCTTACGGAGCCACTCCTTAGTTGCCCTGGCTGTGTGTTTCGGGTCGTTGTCATGCTGGAAGACCCAGCCACGACCCATCTTCAATGCTCTTACTGAGGGAAGGAGGTTGTTGGTCAAGATCTCGCGATACATGGCCCCATCCATCCTCCCCTCAATACGGTGCAGTCGTCCTGTCCCCTTTGCAGAAAAGCATCCCCAAAGAATGATGTTTCCACCTCCATGCTTCACGGTTGGGATGGTGTTCTTGGGGTTGTACTCATCCTTCTATTCCTCCAAACACGGCGAGTGGAGTTTAGAGCAAAAAGCTCTATTTTTGTCTCATCAGACCACATGACCTTCTCCCATTCCTCCTCTGGATCATCCAGATGGTCATTGGCAAACTTCAGACGGGCCTGGACATGCGCTGGCTTGAGCAGGGGGACCTTGCGTGCGCTGCAGGATTTTAATCCATGACGGCGTAGTGTGTTACTAATGGTTTTCTTTGAGACTGTGGTCCCAGCTCTCTTCAGGTCATTGACCAGGTCCTGCCGTGTAGTTCTGGGCTGATCCCTCACATTCCTCATGATCATTGATGCCCCACGAGGTGAGATCTTGCATGGAGCCCCAGACCGAGGGTGATTGACCGTCATCTTGAACTTCTTCCATTTTCTAATAATTGTGCCAACAGTTGTTGCCTTCTCACCAAGCTGCTTGCCTATTGTCCTGTAGCCCATCCCAGCCTTGTACAGGTCTACAATTTATCCCTGATGTCCTTACACAGCTCTCTGGTCTTGGCCATTGTGGAGAGGTTGGAGTCTGTTTGATTGAGTGTGTGGACAGGTGTCTTTTATACAGGTAACGAGTTCAAACAGGTGCAGTTAATATAGGTAATGAGTGGAGAACAGGAGGGCTTCTTAAAGAAAAACTAACAGGTCTGTGAGAGCCGGAATTCTTACTGGTTGGTAGGTGATCAAATACTTATGTCATGCAATAAAATGCAAATTAATTACTTAAAATTCATACAATGTGATTTTCTGGATTTTTGTTTTAGATTCCGTCTCTCACAGTTGAAGTGTACCTATGATAAAAATGACAGACCTCTACATGCTTTGTAAGTAGGAAAACCTGCAAAATCGGCAGTGTATCAAATACTTGTTCTCCCCACTGTATAAATGCCTGGAATATTTCAATTTTGGCAGAATCTCTTATAAAATGGGTTAAAGTTATGTATAGTAACCCTAGGTGTAAAATAGTAAATAATGGCTACATCTTAGAAAGTTTTAAACTGTCAAGAGGAGTAAAATAAGGTTGTCCACTATTGGCATATCTATGTCCACTATCGGCATATCGAAATGTTAGCTGTTAAAATTAGATCCAACAATAATATTAAGGGATTAGAAATCCGTGGCTTAAAAACAAAGGTGCCATTCTACGCTGATGATTCATGTTTTCTTTTAAAACCATAATTAGAATCCCTCCACAGCCTCATAGAGGATCTAGATACTTTTGCTAACCTCTCTGGATTAAAACCAAATTATGACAATATTACGTATTGGATCACAAAAAAATGCACATTTTACATTACCGTGTATTTTCCCAATAAAATGGTCTGACGGAGATGTGGACCTACTCAGTATACAAATCCTGAAAGAAAAAATGTATCTCACTCCAATACATTTTTATAGAAAGTTAGCAAAAATAGATTAGATCTTGCTACCATGGAAAGGAAAATACCTGTCTATTTGTGGAAAAAGCAACCTGATTAACTCTTTAGTCATACCACATATTTGCTTATGGTTTTGCCTACACCTAGTGACCTGCTTTTTAAATTATATGAACAAAAAATATTCAATTTTATTTGGAATGGCAAGTCAGACAAAATTAAAAGGGCCTATTTATATAACGAATATGAATTCGGAGGACAGCCATTATTAAATATTAAAGCATTAGACCTCTCACTAAAGGCATCAGTCATCCAAAAGTTATACTTAAATCCCGAAATGGTTCTCTAGTAAACAATTAAGAATGTCTCACCCCATGTTCAAGAATGATATTTTTCCCTTTATTCAGCTAACAACTGCTCACTTTCGGTTATTTGAAAACTAAATAATCTCCAAAATATAGTTATTTTTTAAACAAGCCTTAGAAAGTTGGTTGCAATTTCAGTTTAATCCTCTTGAAAAGACAGAACAAATAATACAACAAATATTGTGGTTAAAACCTCTCTAGGGTATGTGGGACATTAGCGTCCCACCTGGCCAACATCCGGTGAAATTGCAGAGCGCCAAATTCAAAATACAGAAATACACATAATAAGCATTCATAAAATATACAAGTGTTATACATCGGCTTAAAGATGAACTTCTTGTTAATCCAGCCGCTGTGTCAGATTTCAAAAAGGCTTTACGGCGAAAGCATACCATGCGATTATCTGAGGACAGCACCCGTGTAAAAAAGTATACAAACATTTACCAGCCAAGTAGAGGAGTCACTAAAGTCAGAAATAGAGATAAAATTGATCACTTACCTTTGATGATCTTCATATGGTTGCACTCACAACACTCCCAGTTACACAGTAAATGTTTGTTTTATGTTTTCTTTTATGTATCAAAAACTCAGTTTTGTTGGCGCGTTTTGTTCAGTAATCCAATGGCTCCAAGGCGGTCACAACAGGCAGACGAATACATACTAAAATTACCGGTAAAGTTCGTCGACACATGTCAAACGATGTGTATAATTAATCTTCAGGTTGTTTATTGTCTTTATAATCAATAATATTTAAACCGGACAATACCGTTTTCAATAGAAAGGGAGAACAGGTTACCTTTCCAGGTACATATCCGCCCAGCCACCCACCCACCCACCCGCACACCCATCCACCTCTGCATCAATATTCAATATCACAGACATGTTTCTCGTTCCAAATACCCGTAATAAATGGCATGCTGTTGAACAATAGATCCTGATGGGTCTTTTAACTAAGGTTTACAATACAATAATCTATACCAGTGAATTAATGTCACCATCCATGTCACCCAACATTCAATCACCCACCTCTGGACCCTCCCTCTGCCTCCAGATCTTCCCAGACCCAGTGGAGGTGTATCTGAGTCCAGAGGGCTCTCCCAATCACCTGCAGCAGTTCAGTCCCTCTGAGAAGGAGCGTCTTCCCTCCATCGTGGTGGAACCCACGGACGTGAGCGAAGTGGAGAGTGGCGAGTTACGGTGGCCCCCGGAGGACATGGACTTCTGTTCTGAGGAGGATGAAGATCTGTTCCTGGAGCAGTGTATCCCCCCGGCCAATATTGCAGACTGGGGAGAGGAGGAAGAGACGTCTGTTCTCATCAACCACCAGCAGAACACATCCCTCATTGGTACGTTGTGTGTGGATTTCTTTGTCTGTATTTCTGTCTGTCCGTCTGTCTGTCTGTCTCTCTCTCTCTCTCACTCTTTCTCTCTCTCTCTCTCGCTCAATCTCTGTAAATGTGTGTTCTCTTTCTCTTTTCAGAATCTCTTACTTTCATACATCCATGCTTCTTTGCTTGCATAGAAGAAAGATCAATAGGATAATCAGTCGTTCTTTATAAGTCTTTGGTAATGTATTATTATTTCTGTCTTACAGACCTCCAGTCAGATGCGTTCAGGGATGAAACACCCATTCTACCACCTAGCAGTTCACCTGCCCTGAACTGAGGCACCAACCCCAACCCTACACACTTGCTATTTTCCTGAGGAAACCCCTCACAGACCATGGGTTACAAGTCAACATGAAACAGATTCCTGGACAGAATGGAACTACAGTTCAAATATTGTCCAACAATGAAAGGGGATAAGCTTCTATGTTATGTAAATAAGTTAAGTTAGACAGTAGTGTAATGTTCTATGCAAAATGTCATAAATAAAACCAAGGACAGCTCTGAGGGAGAAGTGTTATCTGAAGGAGTAGTGTGAAGGAGAATATCTAACAATATCTAGCAAGGGTATTTCATTTAAGAAAATCACTGATACCCATCTGTGGAGAGGAGGAAATAACTTTAGTCATTACTTCTTCTATTATTTTCCCATATTTCAAGGGCCCAATAGGGGTTTTGGAGTTCATCGGAGTGCACACGAGAGTTAGTAATTGTGGAATGTTTATACAGTACCAGTCAAAAGTTTGGACACACTTACTAATTCAAGGGTTTTTCTTTATTTTTACTATTTTCTACATTGTAGAATAATAGTGAAGACATCACAACTATGAAATAACACATGAATCATGTAGTAACCAAAAAAGTGTTAAACAAAGCAAAATATATTTTAGATTTTAGATTATTCAAAGTAGCCACCCTTTGCCATGATGACAGCTTTGCACACTCTTGGCATTCTCTCAACCAGCTTCATAAGGAATGCTTTTTCAACAGTCTTGAAGGAGTTCCCACATATGCTGAGCACTTGTTGGGTGCTTTTTCTTCACTCTGCGGTCCAACTCATCCCAAACCATCTCAATTAGGTTGAGGTTGGGTGATTGTGGAGACCAGGTCATCTGATGCAGCACTCCATCAGTCTCCTTCTTGGTCAAATAGTCCTTACACAGCCTAGAGGTGTGTTTTGGGTCATTGTCCTGTTGAAAAACAAATGATAGTCCCACTAAGTGCAAATCAGATGGAATGGCATATTGCTGCAGAATGCTGTGGTAGCCATTCTGGTTAAGTGTGCCTTAAAATTTAAATAAATCACAGACAGTGTCACCAGCAAAGCACCCCCGCACCATCACATCTCCTCCTCCATGCTTCACGGTGGGACCACACATGCAGAGATCATCCGTTCACCTACTCTGCGTCTCACAAAGACACAGTGGTTGGAACCAAAATTCTCAAATTTGGACTCATCAGAAGAAAGGACAAATTTCCACTGGTCTAATATCCATTGCTCGTGTCTTTTGTCCCAAGCAAGTCTCTTCTTCTTATTGGTGTCCTTCTTTGTAGCAATTTGACCATGAAGGCCTGATTCACGCAGTCTCCTCTGAACAGTTGATGTTGAGATGTGTCTGTTACTTGAACTCTGTGAAGCATTTATTTGGGCTGCAATTTCTGAGGCTGGTAACTCTAATGAACTTATCCTCTGCAGCAGAGGTAACTCTGGGTCTTCCTTTCCTGTGGCGATCCTCATGAGAGCCAGTTTCATCATAGCGCTTGATGATTTTTGCGACCGCACTTGAAGAAACTTTCAAAGTTATTGAAATGTTCCGGATTGACTGACCTTCAAGTATTAAAGTAATGATGGACTGTCATTTCTCTTTGCCTATTTGAGCTGTTCTTGCCATAATATGGACTTGGTCTTTTACCAAATAGGGTTATCTTCTGTATACCACCCCTACCTTGTCACAACTGATTGGCTCAAACGGAAATAAATTCCACAAATTCACTTTTAACAAGGCACACCTGTTTATTAAAATGCATTCCTGGTGACTACCTCATGAAGCTAGTTGAGAGAATGCCAACAGTGTGCAAAGCTGTCATCAAGGTAAAGGGTGGCTACTATATATTAAACAAATTTGCAGTACAGGTGCTGTCATCATACTCAACATGTGTGTGTATAGCTTTGGCTTGCCAGCAAATTGTAAATATAAAACAATGTTGTCAACATCTTTTATGTAACAGTATAGTAATAACCATAATGACTTTAACAATAAAGTTGTGAAATTCAGATTTAATAGTGTAGTTGGACTATGATTTTGTAAGGCTTGCTGTGAACATAACAATGATAGTAATAGGTGCTAGCATTAGCAATGTGGCTCTGGGGAAATTTCTTTTAAAAAAATGGATAAGCTATGCACAAGTACTAGGCTACAATATACAGTGCCTTCGGAAAGTATTCAGACCCCTTGACTTTTTACACATTTTATTACGTTACAGCCTTACACAATTTTTTTTTTTTTTTAATTATCCTCAACAATCTATAACCCATAATTACAAAGCGAAAACAGGTTATTAGAATTTTTTGCAAATGTATTAAAAATAAAATACAGAAATACCTTATTTACATAAGTATTCAGACCCTTTGCTATGTTTCTACAACTCGATTGGAGTCCACCTGTGGTAAAATCAAGGGTACCAAAACATTTCTGCAGGATTGAAGGTCCCCAAGAACAGTGGCCTCCATCATTCTTAAATGGAAGAAGTTTGGAACCACCAAGACTCTTTCTAGATCTGGCCGCCCGGCCAAACTGAGCAATCGTGTGAGAAGGGTCTCGGTCAGGGAGGTGACCAAGAACCCGATGGTCAGTCTGTATTGATGGGAGAACCTTCCAGAAGGACAACCATCTCTGCAGCACTCCACCAATCAGGCCTTTATGGTAGAGTGGCCAGACGGAAGCCACTCCTCAGTAAAAGGCACATGACAGCCCGCTTGCAGTTTGCCAAAAGGCACCTAAAGACTCTCAGACCATGAGAAACAAGATCCTCTTGTCTGATGAAACCAAGATTGAACTCTCTGGCCTGAATGCCAAGCGTCACGTCAGAAGGAAACCAGGCACCATCCCTACGGTGAAGCATAGTGGTGGCAGCATCATGCTGTGGGGGTGTTTTTCAGCAGCAGGGACTGTGGGACTAGTCAGGATTAAGGGAAATATGGACGCAGAAAGTTCAGAGAGATCCTGGATGAAAACCCATTCCAGACCTCAGACTGGGATGAAGGTTCACCTTCCAACAGGACAACGACCCTAAGCACACAGCCAAGAAAACGCAGGAGTGGCTTCGGTACAAGTCTCTGAATGTCCTTGAGTGGCCCAGCCAGAGCCTGGACTTGAACCCGATCGAAGAGACCTGAAAATAGTTGTGCAGCAACGCTCCCCATCCAACCTAACAGAGATTGAGAGGATCTGCAGAGAAGAATGGGAGAAACTCCCCAAATACAGGTGTGCCAAGCTTGTAGCATTATACCCAAAATGACTCGAGACTGCAATTGCTGCCCAAGGTGCTTCAACAAAGTACTGGGTAAAGGGTCTGAATAATTATGTGAATATGATAAATACATATTTTGTATATATATATAAATTAGTAAAAAAATATAAAAATCCGTTTTTGGTTTGTCATTATGGGGTATTGTGTATAGATTGATGAGAATTTAATTTTTTTTTTTTTTAGAATAAGGCTGTAAGCTAACAAAATGTGGATGAAGGTCAAGGGGTCTGAATACTTTCCGAAGGCACTGTATCTGCCTGTCTATATTTGGTAATGCGTTGACATTTTGACAATTCCTGATCATAAGGAGGTTAGGTCATAATTGTCGAGGGATCTGTGGCCAGAAATTGTGCAAAAGAAGAACAGCCTCTCGTTTTTCTGGGTGTTTACGGTCATCAACAAGAGGATACGTCTGAAATCTAAGGTAAAGTACAACCTTAACTTTACAGTGTTTGGTGATTAGTTATCTGATTCGAATTATTTCATTTTAGAGGTATTGTTCACTTGAATGATGACTTTTAAATGTCATATTGTTTAGTAAAATTCTGACTGGTTTTGTGTCACTTCATAACTAAACCATTCCAGCATTAATGACATGACAATAGTCCTATGGTTATTTATTTTGGTCTGGATATGGACACTTACGGATTAAATCTTTCAAATAAAACAATAGCAGATAGCAATTCATCAAAATAGTATGTAATGATAAACATATAATGCTTAAATGGTTAAAAATGTATACAATTCTCAATTCCGGGATTCTTGAAAGATGGGACAATCCTTGTCATGCAGTGAAACTTTATTTTATAGTAAACATTTTTATTTTTTTTGCATTATTTGAGCAAAAAAATTACATTTCGTGGAATTTTATAAGGGGAAAGATTTGCTTTTGGAAATTTCAAAATATTTTCAATATTGTTCATTTCCATGTGGGCTCTATGCCCAGAAATGCCCTTGTCCAGAGCAAAGGATCCCAATTTCAAACTCTCGTAAAAACGAGCAATAACTAATAACTAACTGAAAAGGAATGTTATGTAATTTCTTGCAATAGCCCTCTCAAGTAATATTTCTCTCAAAACTATACTTCCTAAAAAACGTGTCCGGAGATTTGGGGCTCTATTCAGTATGTATCACGGAAGTTCAGTATTAAAACGTGATTGAAATATAAAGGCAATGCTCTCGTTTTAGCGGAGACTGCATTCGGTTTAAACAGAAAGTACCTTCAAATGTTGTTACGCTACAACGATACAGATGGAATAGAGCCCTTGGTCACCTCCATCAGATTAGTCTGAAATCCTAAATGAATCAGGAATGAGCAGGGTCAGTTACATCGTAATACCTTTCATGTTCTCATAGTGCAACAAGACCCTTCATGGCCTGTAAAGTTCTCTACTTTTGATAGAATTAAACAAATAATATTGAAATCACCATGGTCACACCCATAATCTTTCAACTCCATCTCCCGTATACACTGAACAAGAATATAAATGCAACATGTAAAGTGTTGATCCCATGTTTCATGATTTGAAATAAAAGATCGCAGAAATTTTACATACACACAAAAAGCGTATGTCTCTCAAATTAGTTTACATCCCTGTTAGTGAGCATTTATCCCTTTTAATCCATCCACCTGACAGGTGTGGCATATCAAGAAACTGATTAAACAGCATGATCATTACACAGGTAAACCTTGTGCTGGGGACAATAAAAGGCCACTCTAAAATGTGAAGTGTTGAGGGAGCGTGCAATTGGCATACTGACTGCAGGAATGTCCACCAGAGCTGTTGCCAGAGAATTTGGCAGTACGTCAAACCAGGCCTCACAACCGTAGATCATGTGTATGGCGTTGTGTCGGCAAGCGGTTTGCTGATGTTAACGAGTGCCCCATGGTGGTAGTGTGGTTATGGTATGGGCAGGCATAAGCTACGGACCACAAACACAATTGCATTTTATGTATGGAAATTTTTCTGCACAAAAATGACATGACGAGATCCTGAGGCCCATTGTGAGGCCCATGTTTTTTAGGTATCTGTGACCAACAGATGCATATCTGCATTCCCAGTCATGTGAAATCCATAGATTAGGGCCTAATGAATTTATTTAAATTGACAGATTTCCTCATATGAACTGTAACTCAGTAAAATCAATGAAATTGTTGCATTTATATTTTTGTTCAGTATAGATTAAGATAGGATATTAATTTTGGTTCAAATATGTTTATTTTAATTAGGTTTTGAAGTCATAAAGCAACTGAGGGAAAACAAAATTGCTACTTTGTATACCACTTGAACGAAGAATAATAGTCAAACATAAACTCGTCTAACGTTAACTCCGTCAAACATAAACTCGTCTAACGTTAACTCCGTCAGAGTGCTGAAAGATCTGATAGGATGTTTTTATTGGGGATTTACAAATGAAGGATTTTCTATATTTGACAAATAATTGTATAGAACTTTTATTTTTAGAGGCAAAAATATGTCTGTTTTAAGTGTTTTTGTCAACTCTGTTAGTAGCTTGTCAACAAAATTAAACAAAAATAAGTTTGGAGATTTGTATTACATATTTGAATAATCTAATGTTATCATGAAACTATCAATGCCTTTAAACACATTTAGGATAATACATGTAAAAATGAAATGCCTTTTAAGGTGTCTGACAGAGTTTATATACATCCTATGAAAATATCTATTTCAAATGTTGTTAATATTAGGAAAAGTATTTGTGAAAAAAGTAGAGATTGTCCCTTCTATCAAGAATTCCTGTATTATTGTATTGACACAATTATATTATAGTAGCTATCAAATGACTGTCTTTTCCTTTCCCCTCAACAGTCACCTCCAAGCATGGATGATATGTGCTCGATTTTCACTGAAGAGGAGTTGAGTCTCTACAACATCACTGATTGTGAATTCGTCAAGCCTGAGGGCCTTGGTCCTGTGCTCGGGCCCCGTCACCTGTCCGCCCTGGTGTTCTATGGCTTGGTCTTCCTGCTGGGTGTCCCGGGCAACGCTCTGGTGGTGTGGGTGACGGGCTTCCGCATGCCGCGCTCCGTCACCTCTCTGTGGTTCCTCAACCTGGCCCTGGCTGACCTGCTGTGCTGCCTGTCCCTGCCCCTCCTCATGGTGCCCCTGACCATGGATCAGCACTGGCCCTTTGGCCCTGTGGCCTGCAAGCTGCTCAAGGGCCTCATCTACCTGATTATGTACTGTAGCGTGCTGCTGCTGGTACTCATCAGCCTGGACCGCTTTCTGCTGGTCAGCCGGCCCGTGTGGTGCCAGAACTGGAGGAGGCCTCGCAAGGCTGGCTGGGTATGTGTTGGGGTGTGGCTCCTGGCTCTGCTGGGCAGCATCCCCCAGTTTGTCTATGTGAAGGAGGTCCAGTTAAGCACCAGTAAGTCAGAGTGCCTGGGATTGTACACTGTAGCCAGCGGCTGGGCTATCACTACAGTACGCTTCCTGGTGGGTTTCGTGCTGCCATTCATCACCATTGTGGCTTGTCATTGGGTTGTGTACAGCAGGGCCAGGGGGGGGTCTGGGGAGGGGCCTGGGAGGGTGAGTGAGGCGCGCTCCAGACGCACCTTGAGGGTCATTGTTGCCGTGTCGCTGAGCTTCTTCTTGTGCTGGCTTCCACTGCACTTACTGGACTTCCTGGTTCTATCAACCCCCCGGCACTCATCGCACAGCGCCAACGTACAGCTGGCCCACACTCTGGCCCTCTGCCTGGCCTACTGTAACAGCTGCCTCAACCCTCTGCTCTATGTGTGTCTGGGACGAGGCTTTAAGCAGAGTATCAATCGCTCCCTGCGCAATATGTTCAACTTTGCCACCGAGGAGTCGGTAACCAGACAGAGCATGTTCAAGAGCACATCAGAAAGAACCCAGGAGATTAATATGTGAAGTTCTGTGTGTGTATGTGTGTTTTTGCGTGTCGGAGGTGGAACTGCATTAGAGCTGTCAAATCCACAAGCGGCTCCTGGCATTATAACTAAAGTGGACATTGCAAATTTGCTGCATGGAGTCGCAGTAAGAGAAATCCCATGCAGCCTTGTTTACAAGTTCTAACACTGGAATGTGAGATGTAATCTACACATTGATTAGGCTGATAGAAATCCTCATTATTTAGTTTAATGATTTTCAACTTAAGAGTAATAATTTTATATATATCCTAACGCAAGGGGGACAGGTGTGGCTTCGTGACAATGATCAAGAGCAGCTGCTCACGGAATTGACAGCTCCAACACATTTACACCTCCATAACATCAGCTATGTTTAGATTTGACTTCATTTTCATAGATATGTCATTTTGACAAATATGTAATGTTTTTGCCCTCAGATAATAACAAGAACTGTTAATGAGCACACCAGAACATGAATTGTGTTAAACATTTAAATTAAGAAAATAAATACATGTATTTGTGTTGAAATAAAATGTTTTATGAAACAAAGTTGCTCTTTAAAATGCTTTCATCCCATTCTCCCACACCCATGTCTTCTTCCTCTGTCACTACTGTGATAAGCTCTCTCTTTCAGATATCATCTGTGGTAATCAGCAGTGCAACTTTCTCAATAAATCACCACTGCATTTCCTAGAAATATAGTTCACTGGAGTGCCACTTTGAAATTGTTTATCATTCACAATCTCTGTGCTCTGTGCTTGCCTAAAGATGAGGCGGTTCAGAAACCCTAATAAAGAAACTTTAATACAGTGTTGTGCAACAGAACAGGAAGCCCTGTCCTCTCTGCAATATGTCTCTGTCAGCAATCACACTTCTGCAATTACGGGCTCTATCCCCATAGCGGTTGTTTTGGAGTGTCAGAGCTGTGTCAGAGCTGTTAAATTTTATTTCACATATCATATGAGGTAATCAGCAGTTCCACTTCCGCAATAAATCACACCTGCATTCCATAGAAATACAGTTCACTGGTGCCATTTTGAAATTGTTTGTAACACTTTATTTGGAGAGTGCATATGTAGATGCTCTATAGACTATCAGTAACATTTCAACTAACTACTAACCCTAACCTTAACCCTAATCCTAACCTTAAATGTAACCCTTACCCTAACCCTAACCCTAGCCCTAACCTTATCATAACCCTTATTCTAAACCTAATTCTAACCGTAAGCTTAGCAGGCAGTTTGTTGATAGTATGACGGACTATCCAAATAAAGTGTGACCAAATTGTTTATCATTCACAAGCTCTGTGCTCTGTGCCCTGTGCTCTGTGCTCTGTGCCCTGTGCCTTGTGCTCTGTGCCCTGTGCCCTGTGCTTGCCTAAAGAGGGGGTTCGCATTTGGGACATAAAAAAACGAATAGAAATAAAAAGCTTAAGGCCCGGGTTAGGGTTAGTATACCATGCTCTCAATCATGCACAAAATCTTAGAATTAACATATTTTCATAACTTGGTACATGAAAATATGCAGCAGATGTTCGGAGCAAGGTTTAAAGCAGTTTTACTGATACACCACAGGGGGGCGACAGTGATGTACACTTTCTGTTATACAACTAGCACACTGAAAGCAGTTTAGGCTAACACAGGCAGCTCAATCCTGATCTTTTTGTCACTAATTGGTCTTTGATCAATCAGATCAGCTCTGAATAAGAACTAATGTGAAAATAACTGTATTTATGTGTGAGAAATATCCAGTAGGCATTCTGGAGTCCACTATTCTAGGTTGAATACTAGAAAGTGTCAAATGAATCACATGGCCTAAAAGACCACAACATCTTTATTTACAAACTACATTCATACAAACAAGGCCACAGGCAGGTATTTACAGAAATGGGTGTGCTGACCCCTCACTACAGTCACCTACAGGGCCAGTGCTACAGACATGGGCTTCAGGTCCAGGCTGCAAGGTGGTGCAGCTGAGAGAAGAGAGGTAGTGGTTCACTTTCAGGTGTCCATATGTGACATGGCAGTGTCACCATCAGAGGATGACTTTCATTAAACAAATGAATGGTTAATGCAGAGTTAATGCACAGTCTGATGGTGAAATGTGGTTTAGCTAGATGATATCATGATACTGATCTTAGGCCAGTTACAGACATCTGAGTTTTTCCTGAAGGTAAAATAGCTTTTGATTTTATGACAATGCTGCACGGACCAGCATAGGTAGACAGAGGGTGTGAACTGTAGGTGATGTAGGTTGAACCATCAGACTGTGCAGGATATGGGCAGTAGAAACAATCGGTGATAGACATATTTTCAGACTGTTGTCATGACTTTGAGAGAGCCGGCGCGGAATCGCAGAATCTTCTTCTTTAGGGCATGAGAGGCTATGATTTTAACAAAGGCCTTGGGCTGCGAGGAGACCTTTGAGGAGGCCTGAGGGGAGGAGGAAGAGGAGGGGGCCAGACGAGGGGGCAGCTGCTGGGGCCACACCAGCCCCCCCTCATCGGAGTCACTAGAGAGGGAGCTGGAGGCAGGGGAGTACACCTCACTCATGCTGAACTCTGACTCCCCAGGGGCAGCCTGCACATGGCCCTCCTCTCCCCGACACAGAGGTGCTCTCTCCGGGTACTCTGAGAGGCGAGGCTGGGCATGGACCTGAGAGTGGTGGTTGGGGTTTGCATGAGAGCAGGCCTGGGTGTAGCGGGCCCTACGAGGTGGGCATCTGTGGGCCTGCTCACCCTGGGTCTCCCCTTCCTCCTGGCTGAGCTCCAGGGTGGAGCACCAGCGTTGCCCCCCAGCGGTGTTGCTGTGCTGGGGGCCTGTGTGTGGACCCTGGCACCTCTGGTGCTGGGGGCGCTCGGCTGTGCTGTACCTGTGCTTAGGGAAAGCCCTCTCCCCCATCAAACTGTTCTCAGACTGGGAGCGGCAGGTCCTGTGGTCAGGCTTCTTGGAGCTCTGTCCCTCCTCACGACTCTTCTTCCCCGTGGCCCTGGTCTTTGAGCTGCTTTGGTCTGGGGACACAAATGTTTGGCTGGGCTTGGAGGCCTCTGGAGGATAATGTGAGGGGGAGTGTTCTGGAGGATAGTGTGAGGATAGTACAGGGGCGTGGCATGCCTGCCCAGGAATGTACTGTGCTCTGACAAGGTGTTTATGTGAAGCTGGGGAGTGGGGCAGTGGGTAGTGCTGGGGGGAATCAGACTCACTACTTAAACAAGGGTCCTTAGCTCCACAAGGGGGGTCCAGGGAGGGTGGATGCCCCCCGGCCAGGGAGTGAGGTCTGGAGTGAGGGTAGGGTAAAGACAGATAACAGTCCTCCTCCATGGATGGGCCCCCCCCCCCCCACACCTCCCTGTCTAGAGGGTCACATCCCCAGGCCTGGCACTCACGGTCAGGGTAGAGGTCCTGTGGGTCAGGGATGCAGTGCTCAGGGGTGTGAAGAGGGGGTTTCCTTTGCAGGCTGCTCTGCCTGTTAATGCTGGATGAGGAGGAGATGGAGGGGTCAGGCCCCAGACTGGTACGAGGCATGCAGGGCCGGGGTGAGAACGCGTAGCGATGGATGAGACCCAGGATGTAGCCTTCTACTCTCAGAGCCTGCTGGAAATCCTCCTCAGTGGCCTGGTCCTCCCAACCCTGGGCAGAGTGTGGGTCCCACTGCCAGGGCTCCTCAGCCGTCACCTCCTCAGCGATGCCCTCCAGGGGTGGGTAGGGGGCAGAGAAGGATTGGGGCACAGTGGCACGAGGGGCTGGCTCCATCAGACTCTCACTTGTCAGTTGGAGGGCATCTTCTGTAGATGGAGAGCACAGAGAGAAGTTGTGTTTGTTTTACTACTGATACCAGTACCTAATGCAACTATAATAACAATGTAATAAAGTAAAGACAGCCCATGGTGTTGTTGCTATGATACCATGAACCCTATTGGGGTTGAAAGAGAGCTGTTGATAGTGAGAGTGAGCTGAACTCACTCAGAGACTTGGGCCTCTCAGTGCTGTTGTAGCCCCAGCCAGAGGGGGGCTCTGGGAACTCAGAGGGACAGGAATGCCCCTTTGGAGACTGGCCCTCACTCGACTCATAGAACCCTGGGAAACACAGATGATGTCACTCATTAGACCTCGGCTCTTTCAGGCTTTCTCAAACCATATGTTGACAAACTAATTTCTAACGTCTCGGCTCTTAAACAAATCACAGAACCAATAACAGCAGAAAGTAGGGCACAAAAACAACATTTGTTCGAACTAATGAAATGTTAAAGTCATTATACATGTACTTCAAAGAAATATAGGGCCACAATTAATGTAAAAAGAGTATACAGAAAATATACAGAACATGGGTCAAACACACACAAAAAATGGTGTTACTACATTAAGAAAAATACAAGTACCCCATGCCCCTCTGATGTGGTTCAGGGGTTAAAGTTCTGAGGTCAGAAATTGACAGGTGGTAGCATAAGAAGTTGAAAAATAAAAGGAGAGCTGCACACTCTAGGAGCTCGGATGCAATCATTTAATAACCTAATAACCAACGTTTCGACAGACAAGCTGTCTTCATCAGGGTATTATCATGACACAAGGCAAGACCCAGATGCAGACACAGGAGGCAGATGGTTGGAGTCTTACAATATTTATTAATCCAATAGGGGAAGGCAAGAGAATGGTTGTGGACAGGCAAAAGGGTCAAAACCAGTTCAGAGTCCAAAAGGGCAGGCAGAATCAGGGTCAGGGCAGGCAGGATGATCAGGCAGGCGGGAAAGTAGTCCAGAGTCAGGCAGGGGCCAACCCGGGAGGACTATCAAAAAGAGAATAGCAAAAGGAGTACGGGAAAACACGCTGGTTGACTTGACTAACATACAAGACGAACTGGCACAGAGAGACAGGAAACACAGGGATAAATACACCGGGGATAATAAGCGACACCTGGAGGGGGTGGAGACAATCACAGGAACAGGTGAAACAGATCAGGGCGTGACAGGTATAATGACAAACACTGCGGGTCACCAAATTATTTTTCAATCTTCAACATAAAAATGCTACCAACATTTTTCTATTGATACATGTTACAAATGATGGAGTCACGCATGATTCACCGAATGATAATTTTGAAAGAGGAAGTAAAGTACTTTAAGAATATGTTTTCTTTTCAGTCTCCTCAATTTCCACTAACCGAAGCTAATTGTATGGATTTTTTCCCTCTTAATAATGTAAAATTAACATCTGTACAGAAAGACTCATGTGAAGGCCAAATTACAGAGGAACTTCTTGATGTGAAAACTCCAGGGCTGGATGGCATACCAGTGGAAGTATACCAAACTTTTTTTGATATACTCAGAGGACCATTATAAGCATGTTTTAACCACTCCTATATAAACGGTAGATTATCAGACACACAAGAAGGTCTGATTTCATTATTACTGAAACAGGATCCAAGTGGTATATATATAGATCCAGTCCATTAAAAAAATTGGAGGCCTCTTACACTTCAGTGTTTTCATAGCTGATTTTGAAAAGGCTTTTGATAAAGTACGACTGGAGTTTATATATAAATGCCTGGAATATTTCAATTTTGGCAGAATCTCTTATAAAATGGGTTAAAGTTATGTATAGTAACCCTAGGTGTAAAATAGTAAATAATGGCTACATCTTAGAAAGTTTTAAACTGTCAAGAGGAGTAAAATAAGGTTGTCCACTATTGGCATATCTATGTCCACTATCGGCATATCGAAATGTTAGCTGTTAAAATTAGATCCAACAATAATATTAAGGGATTAGAAATCCGTGGCTTAAAAACAAAGGTGCCATTCTACGCTGATGATTCATGTTTTCTTTTAAAACCATAATTAGAATCCCTCCACAGCCTCATAGAGGATCTAGATACTTTTGCTAACCTCTCTGGATTAAAACCAAATTATGACAATATTACGTATTGGATCACAAAAAAATGCAAAAAATATTCAATTTTATTTGGAATGGCAAGTCAGACAAAATTAAAAGGGCCTATTTATATAACGAATATGAATTCGGAGGACAGCCATTATTAAATATTAAAGCATTAGACCTCTCACTAAAGGCATCAGTCATCCAAAAGTTATACTTAAATCCCGAAATGGTTCTCTAGTAAACAATTAAGAATGTCTCACCCCATGTTCAAGAATGATATTTTTCCCTTTATTCAGCTAACAACTGCTCACTTTCGGTTATTTGAAAACTAAATAATCTCCAAAATATAGTTATTTTTTAAACAAGCCTTAGAAAGTTGGTTGCAATTTCAGTTTAATCCTCTTGAAAAGACAGAACAAATAATACAACAAATATTGTGGTTAAAACCTCTCTAGGGTATGTGGGACATTAGCGTCCCACCTGGCCAACATCCGGTGAAATTGCAGAGCGCCAAATTCAAAATACAGAAATACACATAATAAGCATTCATAAAATATACAAGTGTTATACATCGGCTTAAAGATTAACTTCTTGTTAATCCAGCCGCTGTGTCAGATTTCAAAAAGGCTTTACGGCGAAAGCATACCATGCGATTATCTGAGGACAGCACCAGTGTAAAAAAGTATACAAACATTTACCAGCCAAGTAGAGGAGTCACTAAAGTCAGAAATAGAGATAAAATTGATCACTTACCTTTGATGATCTTCATATGGTTGCACTCACAACACTCCCAGTTACACAGTAAATGTTTGTTTTATGTTTTCTTTTATGTATCAAAAACTCAGTTTTGTTGGCGCGTTTTGTTCAGTAATCCAATGGCTCCAAGGCGGTCACAACAGGCAGACGAATACATACTAAAATTACCGGTAAAGTTCGTCGACACATGTCAAACGATGTGTATAATTAATCTTCAGGTTGTTTATTGTCTTTATAATCAATAATATTTAAACCGGACAATACCGTTTTCAATAGAAAGGAAAAATAACAAACGGCGCGCAAATCAGGTCTGCATACTTCCTCTGTCCTCTGACCAAAATGGCTTTTTACTCGTCGTTTTTCAAAATAAAAGCCTGAAACCATGTCTAAAGACTGTTGCCATCTAGTGGAAGCCATAGGAACTGCAATCGGATTCCTAACCCATTGGATTCTCTATAGGCATTGAGTTGAAAAACAGCCACATGAGAATAATTCCACTTCTTGGATGGATTTGTCTCAGGTTTTCGCCTGCCATATCAGTTCCGTTATACTCACATACATTATTGTAACAGTTTTGGAAACTTTAGAGTGTTTTCTATCCAAATCTACCAATTATATGCATATCCTAACTTCTGGGCCTGAGTAACAGGCTGTTTACTTTGGGCACGCTTTTCATCTGGAGGTGAAAATACTGCCCCCTACCCAAGAGAGGTTAAACTCAAATATACTAATTGATTTAAAAAAACGTATTTTTCGATAATAAAAAATATATATATAATTTTTGTAAATTATATCATAAATAGGACTGGTGAAGTTATGTCACACATGCAGTTAACACAGACATATGGAAATGCTCTAGCCAAAATTACAACCAACTAATTGCAGCATTAACATAAAAATGGAAGAGGCAAGAAGAAGGGGGAAAAAGTAAGGAACTTGTCTGTCGGCCTTACATTAAAGACCATAAATGGTTAAAGAAAATTGTTATAAATAAAAACATATACCAATTTCATTTAAGGACCAAAAAAGTGATAGCTCTGCCATATAAATCGCACATGGTTTATGAATTGACACGCAAAACAACGCCGGATTCAAAACTACGAATTTCTCAATTTAAATTATTATACAAAATTCTTGCAACCAATAGAATGTTATATATATGGGGGATACAATCTTCCCAGCTCTGCAGATTTTGCTGCGAGGAGGCAGAGTCATTAGATTTATTTAGATCAATTTATTTTCGTACTGTCCATATGTAGCTCGTTTTTGGTCACAGATCCAGGAATGGCTGAAGAATTGCAACATTTACCTAGAACTAATGCTGCAGATAGCAATATTGGGTGATGTGAAAAGTTCTAGTCAATCTATCAATAATATAATTATTATTTTAGCAAAAATGTTTATCTTTAATCTACAATCTCTTAAAGCTATGAGAATAGTAAGGTTCAGTATTTTTGTGAAGCATCACAGCACAGTTGAAAAATATATGCCAAATAGAAATCCAAAATGGATGGTGTTAAGAGATAGATGGGAGGGGTTGAATGGAGCTGAGGGGTGGGACTAATAACAACAAGATAACCAATGTAAAACATACGGGGTCTGTAAAATGTACAGTGGGGCAAAAAAGTATTTAGTCAGCCACCAATTGTGCAAGTTCTCCCACTTAAAAAGATGAGAGAGGCCTGTAATTTTCATCATAGGTACACTTCAACTATGACAAACAAAATGAGAAAAAAAATCCAGAAAATCACATTGTAGGATTTTTTATGAATTTATTTGCAAATTATGGTGGAAAATAAGTATTTGGTCAATAACAAAAGTTTATCTCAATACTTTGTTATATACCCTTTGTTGGCAATGACAGAGGTCAAACGTTTTCTGTAAGTCTTCACAAGGTTTTCACACACTGTTGCTGGTATTTTGGCCCATTCCTCCATGCAGATCTCCCCTAGAGCAGTGATGTTTTGGGGCTGTTGCTGGGCAACACGGACTTTCAACTCCCTCCAAAGATTTTCTATGGGGTTGAGATCTGGAGACTGGCTAGGCCACTCCAGGACCTTGAAATGCTTCTTACGAAGCCACTCCTTCGTTGCCCGGGCGGTGTGTTTGGGATCATTGTCATGCTGAAAGACCCAGCCACGTTTCATCTTCAATGCCCTTACTGATGGTAGGCTTTGTTACTTTGGTCCCAGCTCTCTGCAGGTCATTCACTACGTCCCCCCGTGTGGTTCTGGGATTTTTGCTCACCGTTCTTGTGATCATTTTGACCCCACGGGGTGAGATCTTGCGTGGAGCCCCAGATCGAGGGAGATTATCAGTGGTCTTGTATGTCTTCAATTTCCTAATAATTGATTTCTTCAAACCAAGCTGCTTACCTATTGCAGATTCAGTCTTCCCAGCCTGGTGCAGGTCTACAATTTTGTTTCTGGTGTCCTTTGACAGCTCTTTGGTCTTGGCCATAGTGGGGTTTGGAGTGTGACTGTTTGAGGTTGTGGACAGGTGTCTTTTATACTGATAACAAGTTCAAACAGGTGCCATTAATACAGGTAACGAGTGGAGGACAGAGGAGCCTACAGGACAGAGGAGCCTACAAGTTACAGGTCTATGAGAGCCAGAAATCTTGCTTGTTTGTAGGTGACCAAATACTTATTTTCCACCATAATTTGCAAATAAATTCATTAAAAATGTGATTTTCTGCATTTTTTTTTCTCATTTTGTCTGAAGTGTACCTATGATGAAAATTACAGGCCTCTCTCATCTCTTTAAGTGGGAGAACTTGCACAATTGGTGGCTGACTAAATACTTTTTTGCCCCACTGTATATAAGTTCAGAAATTTTGTGAAACAGCACAGTTACAAATAGAAATCAAACTGGATGGACATCAGAAATAAAGGAAGGACTAAAAACAAACAGAATATAACTATTGTAAAATAGATTGTGTCTGTAAAATGTGTATAATATGTATAAACTGAAGGTAGAAGCCTAAGTGTTTTTGTTTATTAGTTTACTCCAATTGGGGAGAGGTGGTAGGGTTTGCAGGGAATAATAAAGGTATATTTAAAAGAAAAAGTGTGTATATGTATGTATGTATATATATGAATGTTTATGTATATATATATACACAAGTATGCATGTTTATGGATATATATATTTACCCAAAACATATATGGAGGATTGGAAATGATGCAGACAATTAAATTGATGGAAGCAACAATCTATATGCAATATTAAAGCTGATCCACCCCTTAAAAAAATTAATAATAATAATAATTTAAAAAAGATTACAAAAAAACACCAAAAAAACACTGTGGGTCACTACTTTAAATACTGTCAAAGGATACACAGGTGTCTGTGTCACAATTCCAATAGTGGTGATGAAGGAGTCAGGCGCAGAGAGCAGGGTAGTGAGTAGCAAGTGGATTTAATATTCCAAAAAGATATATAACGAGACGGCAACGCCACACATCCAAGGGCGCGTCAAGTACAGTCCAAAACAAACAGGACAAAATCCACAGGGAACAGACACCACAAGAAAAATACGACACCACAAACAGAAAAACAAGCCCGCACAAAAGTCGGCGGGCCAACTGGGTTTAAATAGCCCACAATAAACCTAAACACAAAAGAGGTGCAACAAATCAGACAAAACTAAATGAAACAGAAAAGGGGATCGGTGGCAGCTAGTAGGCCGGAGACAACGACCGCCGAGCGCCGCCCGAACGGGAAGAGGCACCATCTTCGGCGGGATTCGTAACAGTCTGAAATCATGGCCGGGTATGGCTTGATATCATTGGTTAATTTACAGATATAAATAGAACACATAAAAACATGAATGGATAGCATACAATCATAGATACAGTTTGGCTACATATGCCTACAAACATTTACAATGAATAGCAAAATCACAATAATCACAAAAATGGCTTCAGATCAAAGTCAACTTTGAGACCGAAAGGAGCAAATGTGTTTAAATTAAAGATACAGGCACAAGATACAGACAGCCTCTCGTTTTAACAATAAATTGTCAAGGTCACCCCCTCACCTAGGGAGGGTGACGAGTTCGATGCCGATATAACGTAGGAACAAAATAGAGTTGTTTGCTTCCAAAAAGTGGGCTGCTACAGGGTACAGTACGTCGAGTTCTTGCACCTAATGGTACTACGATGCGCTTCGTTTTACCCACATAATTTTTACCACAAGGACAAGTTAGAAGATAAATAACTACCTTAGTGGAGCACGTGATAACACCTTTGATTGGGATCTGTTTCCCTGTTTGGGGGTGTTTGAAGGATCTACATTTGTAAGTGCCATTACATTGAGCACAGCCATTACAGTTGTATTTTCCATCCGATAGAGGCGCAAATAGACATTGTGGAGGGGTATTTTGGGGTGGTAAATCAGACTTTACCAATTCATCTCTGAGATTTCTGCCCCGCGAGAATACTATCAAGGGAGGGTCCAAAAACACATTACCCATACTGTCATCGGATCTTAGAATGTGTCAATGTTTGTGAACGATTCCCTTAATTTGTTCAGAGCATTTTGAATAGTGGGTAGTAAGAACGCAATAATGCTTCTTTTGTGAGACTGTCCTTGAAAGAGATCATGTCTCGATTTGTTTTGGATTTTCTCAACGACAGTATTAATCTGACCAATTTTGTACCCCCTTTCATTTAATTTTCTTTGCGTCTCAGCCATATTTGATTCGACAGAATTGGCTATAGGGAAAACTGTTTTCAAGGGAAACTGGTGAAAGCTAAATGCCCTCAACAAACTGTATCTATGATTGTATGCTATCCATTCATGTTTTTTATATGTTGTATTTCTATATGTAAATTAACCAATGATATCAAACCACACCTGGCCATGATTACACACACCTGTTTGGATCCTTTGAAACTATATAAACTAGTGACCCACTGTGTTTGTCATTATAAACTGGGTGGTTTGAACACTGAATGTTGATTGGCTGACAGCCGTGGTATATCAGACCATATACCACAGGTATGACAAAACATTTATTTTTACTGCTCTAATTACGTTGGTAACCAGTGTATAATAGCAATAAGGCACCTCAGGAGTTTGTGATATATGGCCAATATACCAAATCAAATCAAATTGTATTGGTCACATGCACATGGTTAGCAGATGTTAATGCGAGTGTAGCGAAATGCTTGTGCTTCTAGTTCCGACAGTGCAGTAATATCTAACAAGTAATCTAACAATTCCCCAACAACTACCTAATACACACAAATCTAAAGGGGTGCATGAGAATATGTACATATAAATATATGGATGAGCGGCTAAGGACTGTGCCTAAGAACAGCCCTTAGCCTTGGTATATTGGCCATATACCACACCTCATCGGGCCTTATTGCTTAATTATACCCTGATGAAGACAGCTTGTCTGTCGAAACATTGGTTATTAGGTTATGAAATTATTGCATCTGAGATCCTAGAGTGTGCGGCTCTCCTTTTCTTTTTCAAGTGTTCTACTCTGCTAGCCAGCATTTTGCCTCCAGGTCGCATGAGGAGTACCTGAGCTGGGCCGACTGTCCATCGTGTCACCTTGGGTCCCCTCATAGGTGACATCATCTGTGTCCACTCTCAGCTCACAAACCTGCTGTTCCAGTGCCAGCATTAGCCCCCAGGGGGAGCTCTGGAGCGCCCTCTGAAACAGACCAACACGCAGGCATGATAACACATACACTAGACATACATAGCTTTAAGTCAATGTGAATTATGACCAAGTGTAGTAATTTTTCATCCATTTACCTGGATGACCAAAACACACTATTAACCTTAAACAAATAACCGTATACAGAATGTTTTATTCCCACCTTTGGATAGTGGAGGTAGTATAGGCCTATACACATCAGTGTGCATGGCTGCATGGGCTGCATGCATGCTACTATAGCCCAATCCCAGTTACGTAAGATACCTGAGGATGCAGCCAGCTGGAACATGAATAATTCACTGTAGTGGGAACTGTGTTGAGATGTTATTTTTGTGGATGCACATGCAGCAGGACACACACATCTCATACACCAGGGGGTTGTTTAATCAGCCAGGCAATTTCAGGTCATCTGAGTACTCACAGTCAACACACACTAGCTATGCATGGCCTCCCCAGCACGCACACGCACACGCACACACACACACACTTCAATTTGCCTGTTATGACTTTTGCTACATTAAATTATGTCATTAACAGATGTCAGCAAAATAATGTGACACTCTACATTACAGAGTCTTGGGGATGGAGAGGCTGTTATACAACTGACAGGAGACGCTTTATGTAGAGTGTGTGTGTGTGTGTGTCTGAGTGTGTGTGTCTGAGTGTGTGTGTGTAGTGTGTCTGTGTAGTGTGTCTGCTGTACACTGCTGGGATGCAAATTATTTATTGAAAGTGACCAAGGTTTCAGCAGTGTGGCGGGGAGGGGAAATTCTTCCTTGAATTAAATGAGCATACAGTATGTGGAGCGTGCAGTGACAGATGAATGAAAAATACAGTTTGTCATTTTGGCATTACAAGGAGCCAACCTTCACATGAGCCAAACCAGCATCATACCAATGAAAGCTAACATAATGAGCTAGAGAGTATAAAAACACTCCACATACTGTAGATCTCAACTTTCCTATTCATATCGATGATATGGTCACTCGGCAGCGCTGGAATAATTGCTGGGATTCTGGGTGCTTTGTCTCAGACAGATTAGAATAGATCAGTGTGATAGCAGCGCTGCGTTTATGAACAGCCAAAAGACCCAAGCCAGGCTGTCCGCATAAGCATTCATTATGCAATAAAACCTATTGGAGAGATGTTTTCTGCCACTAAACTAATATCAAAGACAAAGCCATTGTATTATGGTGGTTCCTAATAGGAGAGTGGAAGAGATCTCTAGGTTTTATAGCTACCTGAGTCCGAACAAAATAAATAATACAAGGAAGGAAGAAAAGAGAGAGAGGAAAATAGAGAGGAAAACAGTGTATTGGAAATCAATTTATCTGTGACACACTGTCACAAAATGGATCATTAGGCCTAGGTCCTCTGGCAAGCTAGCCTCACACGGATATAGAACTAGCCTCACACGGATATAGAACTAGCCTCACACGGATATAGAACTAGCCTCACACGGATATAGAACTAGCCTCACACGGATATAGAACTAGCCTCACACGGATATAGAACTAGCCTCACACGGATATAGAACTAGCCTCACACGGATATAGAACTAGCCTCACACGGTTATAGAACTAGCCTCACACGGATATAGAACTAGCCTCACACGGTTATAGAACTAGCCTCACACGGATATAGAACTAGCAGACACTGTGAAAGGCTGGCTTATTAAAACGTAATGACACAGAATACGAACAAAGCTTTGAGGACACCCAAAGAAACATACAGTCAACATACTGCTGACTTCCAGAGTGTGTAGCTCTGGAGGGATCTCAAGAGGGCTCCCTTTCATGCGATACCTTTGATTCTGCTGCATTATTAATTGACGCCTCCTGGCTCCCAGATCTCATACCGCACACTGCCTGGCATCATTACTATTTGACTGCCTCCTGTGCTCTCTCCGTTAGAGAGGGGGATGGGAAGGGGAGCAGCCAGGCAGCTTCGTGGCAGTGAGCCGGGGAGCCATGGAATCAGGAACATAGCCCCTCTATAATTAAAGCAATGTTGTGACTGGCACCAAAGGGAGAGGACTGTGGGAGGCCGGAAACTACTGCTATACAATACCACCCTGGCCCCCACTACTCCACCGCTTGACTAAGCCACCGTTCACACACAGACACACATACGCACACATGCATGCATGCACACACACCATGTTTACATAACAGGCGTGAATGGGGCATGCAGGCTGCACACTCTGGCCTCAGTGGCCTTTCTCCTCAGCAGGAACAACTGGCTCTGAATGGACTCTATCCAGCTTGACTTCCCAATCAGTCAGTCAGTGCTCAGGTGACACAGCTGCTAAGAGCCTCCAGCTCAGGGGGAAGCTAGGCTAATGAAGAAGGGGGGTGTTATGGGACAAAGCCCCAGACCCAGGCAGCTCTCACCCACCCAGACATCAGTCACTCACCACTGAGAGGGGTAGTCTCACTAATGATGTGGCCCTCTATGGAAGACACATGGGCACAAAACGTCTTAGACATGCCAAAATCACCACAAACTGAGGCCAAGCACATACATCAATAGAGACACAGATGCACACACACACACACACACACACACACACACACACACACACACACACACACACACACACACACACACACACACACACACACACACACACACACACACACACGCACACGCACACGCACATGCCCATACAGTAAATATGATCACACACAAAGGCTAGCTAATGATTGAGATCTTCAAACACACACAGCAGGGTGTCTCAGAGTGGGGTCAATGTCTTGTGCTTTACCAGCTGCTGTCTGGCATAGCATGGCTGTCAGCACCTTCACACTGGGTCATTATAAACAGGACAGGAGGCCCTGGGGCCAGAGCCACTGCCAAGGGAACTGTTCCCCCCTCCCAGGAGAGGGCTGCATGGGTCAGTTGCTTCTGTGTGAACCTGTCTTAAAGCCTCCACACAACATTGACTCTCTACATGCAATATGAGATTGGGTCCAGTGGTGAACATGGAGAAGTGATGTTTGGGTTGGGTAGATGGGCTGAATAGAGGTGGTTCAATTAGACCTTGATGTCAGATCATTCTCCAACCAATACTCCCCAAGGAATTTTCTGTGTAATTACTTGCACGCTTGGATAGACAATGTAGTTATTATCCATCGATCCAAATGACAGATCCCTCTAATGGACCGACCAGAATGACTTGATGAAATGCGCACTGCACATTGTGAGAAAATATGCGGCATTTAGGGGTAGTCAGTCACTCCACGCACAGTCTAAGAAATAGTCTTTACCATCCCATTCGAAGCAGAGACAGTTTGCTCTACGTTGATATCTCATTGGTGATCTGTTTCAGTTGTGTTTTTAAAGTGGCGGCATGATTCCCCTGTCTGCGCACAGAGGCCCTTGGGTTCATTAGTATTCTGCTCCATATGCGCCCATTGTTTGGGCCGCGGCGGAGGAGAGGCACGCGGGGGGAGGCTGGAGGAGAGGAAGGTGGCTGATTTAATTTCTTTCACCCTCTTTTATAGGAGCTTTCTATTGAAGACAGTGGGACGTGTGCGAGTCGAGGGTGTAGTGTAGTCTGAAGGCTACTTAGCCTGCGTGTATTTTAGAGGATAGAGGGAGAAAGTTGGGCATAAGGAGAAAATTGTGACATCCCATTCATTCCAAAGAAAATATGTATTATTTAAAGAGATGTTTTAGTTTTTACAGAAGCCCATTGTCTCTATAATAGGCTAATGCTATGCGTGTGTAATAGTTGCCGTCATGGATAGCTAGAGATATTTTTTATTATTATTTGGGATGACATCGGTTGGATGGCCGGATTCTCTATACGCGTGGTGATAGCCTACTCAGTTGAATGGTGGGACACGGATCACGCCCATCTCTGGCAGCATAATCATAGGCTAGTTCCCATAAGGGCGTCGAAAATCTCCGCATGCGAAAGAAACGTGCCTCATAACTTATATCTACATTATATATGATGCTATGCTATTAATATCACATGAAAGACATAGGCCTGTCAACATTGATTTAATAGAAATGTAACTGTTCATATAGCCCATCATCTCCCATTATAGACGAATTTGAAAAGAAAAGTCAACGAATTAATTGGTATAAACACTTGCTAAGTAAAATACAACATACATGTAGGGCCATGCAGGGAACAATGGGTAATTAAACGGTGGACCGCTCCACCCCCCATTTCGCCCGAAGGATGGGAACGATTAGATCCTTTCAGATGGGGATACCGTTAATCAAGTTAAGTAACTTGCAGATACGTGTCGTCGCTGAACAATAGGCGCACACCACCAATGCATTGTCCACTAACGGTAAATAAAAGTCGTATTTTATATAGGCTATGTAATACGCTACATAGCCTATATAAAATACGATTTTTTTTATTTTTTTTACCGTTAGTGGACAATGCATTGGTGGTGTGCGCCTATTGTGGGGGTTAATCGCCGTGGCGACCGTCCACCCTGGGCAAATAACCATTCTGCGCACTGCAACGATGTTTCCACGAAGTATATTTTCGTACCTATTTGCCACAAAAAAAAGCAACAATGTCCAAACTACCTCCATCTCTCTAACTTCTTACCAGCTGACGTCTCAATGTCAAGTTTTCTTGCCCCCAGCTGCTGAAACCCGATAGCTCGTTCCTTGTGGAATTTTCGAGCATGGGCTCCCCCAGAGCCAGAGCACGGAGGACCAGGCACTCCTGCCTCTGCTTGCTGAGCTCCAGCTCACCGAGTCCGGCCAGACTGGCCTCCAGGCGCTCCTTATTGCGACTGCGCTCCGCAGTCATTGGGAAATTAAAGACATGATACATGGTTCCAAAACCTCTTCCAATGGTTTGATAGAAAAACCGGAATTACTTTCAATATTTATTTTACAAAAAGGTTATTACTCCACTCCGTATCTTACATGTTTTTTAAACCCGGTGTTGCATCCAATTTTGTTCTTCATCGCACATGTGGATATCCATTCTGCTTTCTTTGAATTAGGCTATAGTGATGGTTGCCTATTTGCAGCAAGGTGCCTGTGTCTGTGGGATAAACATTTTCTATTTCGCAGCTGCCAGACGTAGACTGGTGTGCTCCGCCCTTCTTCACACCCTATTGGCTCTTATGATGATGATTAAAACCGGGACGGCATCCACCTCTTGCAATCCGGTCTCAACTGTCATGGGATGAAAAATGCCGTGTGTCTTGATGGGTTGGCTATAGCCCATTCCCTATGTATTTTCTCACTACTTTTAAGCACTACACATCTACCCCAGCCATGCACACTCGAATATTGTGGGTTGAGGCTGGCTGGTTATCTGGTTATCCTGTCGATGGCATGCTTTACTGGGACATATTGAAATAAATATGACGATAAATAACAAGGTCAAGAGATATGGAGAGGCCATTAACACTTATCATCAACGGTTTCTTTGGGCATATCCCAGAAAGCAAAATGAAGTAAAACATATATTTCAGAATTATTTTCTAGAAGTTGACATCAACGGTGCATTTTAGGTCCTGAATGAAAGATGAAAAGACATTGAAAATACATATTTTCCAGATGTTGAAAATACAAAATTACTTTGACGTTTTTTTTGGTCATTTATTCTATGGCGAAATTTAAATTACACACACATTCTCAATAAAGTAAGCGTTATATCACAATATATTTTTTCAAGCCTTTTAATATTGGAAAGAGGAGCCAACTGAAAATTGTAACAGAATATTTATTTTTGCTCCCACCTGTCAGATCCAATTACAAATCTGAACCCATTATAAACATCTATGCTTTGGCCAAATATAGCCCAGTCGAGGATTTTCCAAAAGCTTCAAAATCTGGCAGCAATGACGTCTAAACCTAAAGAATAAACCAACAGACCACTTCAACTGGAATAACATTATCAATAATGGTTACCAAATTCTTATTTTATTGCTATGACTGTCAGCCTAAATGTTGTTGTTTATCTACCTTAGTTGAATGCACTGATTGCAAGTCACTCTGGATAAGAGCATCTACTGAATGACCAAAATGCAAATGTGAAAACCAAGCAATTGCAAAGCATACTGAGTATTATTCTAAGGAGCTCAGCCCCCAAACAAATACCACTTTTGGTCGTTGCAGACCACATCCAAAACGGAACGAATCATGCGTGAGATCCGAGCAGCATTAGTTGCAGCATTAACTGTTGCAACAAAGTTGGAAGCACAGAATCATCTAGAATGTCACTGTATGCTGTAGCGTTCAGATTTCACTTCACCAGAACTAAGGAGCCAAAACCATGAAAAACAGTCCCAGACCTTTATTCCTCCTCCACAAAACTTTACAGTTGGCACTATGCATTGGGACAGGTAGCGTTCTCTTGGCATCCGACAAACCCAGATTCATCACTCCAGAGAACGCATTTCCAGTTCTCCAGAGTCCAATGGCGGCAAGTTTTACACCACTCCAGCCGACGCTTGGCATTGCTAATGGTGCTCTTGTTTGCGGCTGCTCGGGCCATGGAAACCCATTTCATGAAGCTCCCGAAACAGTTATTCTGCTGAAGTTGCTTCCCAAAGGCAGTTTGGAACTCGGTAGTGAGTGTTGCAACCGAGGACAGACGTTTTTACACGCTACGCGCTTCAGCACTCTGTGGTCCCATTCTGTGAGCTTGTGTGGCCTACCACTTCGGGGCCGAGCCATGGTTGCTCCTAGATGTTTACACTTCACAATAACAGCACATACAGTTGACCGGGGCAGCTCTAGCAGGGCAGAAATTTGACAAACTGACTTGTTGGGAAGGTGGCATCCTGACAGTGCCACATTGAAAGTCATTGATCTCTTCAGTAAGGCCATTCTACTGAAAATGTTTGTCTATGGAGATTGCATGGCGGTGTGCTCGATTTTATACACCCGTCAGCAACGGGTGTGGTTTAAATAGCCAAATACACTAATTTGAAGGGGTGTCCACATACTTTAATATACATAGTGTAGGTTGTTATCAACCAAGACAGTAAGAACCCCTGAAGCTAGCTAGCTTATTCATCAAGATAGATTCCTAAACTACTGTATGTTCCACTCACCAAAGGTCCCCTATTTGCCTTGCATGTCCAGTTGTCGATGATGCAGTTCTTGTAGGCTTCATCAAGAGGAAAAACTATTTTAAAAGAGTAAACTTCACAAATCTTGAATGTTTTTGTTCAATACTTTTTTATTCATACTTCCCATCTCTACTTCACATCTACCAGAAAACCATTTTATCTTAGTTCCTATTAGGCAAAGTTCTTGGCAAGTCAAAACCCACGCACAGCGCAGGTTTGATTCTCTTGTCAGTACATATATATATATACATATACACTACCATTCAAAAGTTGTCCTTGTTTTTGAAAGAAAAGCTAATTTTTTGTCCATTAAAATAACATCAATTGATCAGAAATACAGTGTAGACATTGTTAATGTTGTAAATGACTATTGTTGCTGGAAAACGGCAGATTTTTTATGGAATATCTATATAGGCGTACAGAGGCCCATTATCAGCAACCATCACTCCTGTGTTCCAATGGCACGTTAGCTAATTCCAATGGCTCGTTAGCAGATTCATTAAATAGTACCCGGAAAACACCAATCTTAATGTCAAAAGTGAAGAGGCGACTCCGGGATGCTGGCCTTCTAGGCAGAGTTGCAAAGAAAAAGCCATATCTCAGACTGGCCAATAAAAATAAAAGATTTAAGTGGGCAAAAGAACACAGACACTGGACAGAGGAACTCTGCCTAGAAGGCCAGCATCCCGAAGTCACCTCTTCACTGTTGACGTTGAGACTGATGTTTTGAGGGTGCTATTTAATGAATCTGCCAGTTGAGGGCTTGCGAGGCGCCTGTTTCTCAAACTAGACACTTTAATGTACTTGTCCTCTTGCTCAGTTGTGCACCGGGGCCTCCCACTACTCTTTCTATTCTGATTAGGGCCAGTTTGCGCTGTTCTGTGAAGGGAGTAGTACACAGCGTTGTACGAGATCTTCAGTTTCTTGGCAATTTCTCGCATGGAATAGCCATTTCTCAGAACAAGAATATACTGACGAGTTTCAGAAGAAAGTTATTTGTTTCTGGCCATTTTGAGCATGTAATCGAACCCACAAATGCTCCAACTTGTCTAAAGAAGCACAGATGTATTGCTTCTTTAATCAGCACCACAGTTTTCAGCTGTGCTAACATAATTGCAAAAGGCTTTTCTAATGACCAATTAGCCTTTTAAAATTATAAACTTGGAGCTAACACAACTTGCCATTGGAAACAGGAGTGATGGTTGCTGATAATGGGCCTCTGTATGCCTATGTAGATATTCCATAAAAAAACAGCTGTTTCCAACTACAACAGTCATTTACAACATTAACAATGTCTACACTGTATTTCTGATCAATTTTATGTTATTTTAATGGACAAAAAATTAGCTTTTCTTTAAATAACAAGGACATTTCTAAGTGGCCCCATCTTTTAACGGTAGTGTACATACCATGTATAAATTGAATTAAGATACATTCTACAGATCAAAACAGGACAAAAAAACATACATTATGTTTCTTTTTGAACTGAGCTAAACCAGTAAGATAATGCCAAGACACACTTGTAGAACGTTGCTATAAATTTGTTCAGGACTTTTGTGCGTTAGCCAGAGATTTCAGTACGAGTGGGACAGTGCCTTGCTACTGCTCTAATCGTAACAGCAAGGCAGATTTCAATTAATGTAGTCAGTGAAACACACAATGAATGCAGTGTTGATGACAACAGAATGGCGCTGTCAAGACACCTTTAGAGCAAGAATAGCTCAAGAATAGAATCATACAATCATTCTTGGTAATGCAAAAAAATGTGTTAGCGTACACACAAAACCCCCACAAAAAAACCCAAACAGATCTATGAGAGGTCATGGGTTATACATTTAGATAGTAATGGTGATTGAGAGGAATGTTGAATAATATGATTGAATATCTAGTGTTTTCTATGACAGGTCACTGTAATAGAGATGAAAAAACGAAAGCTAAACACTTGATCTTGAGCTATCATCCATAAAGTCTATGAATACTGTTACAATATGGTATAATGCTTGTTGTTTAAATAAACATAAACGATACCCTTATAACGAGTTCATACGCACCACCATAAGATGTTTACTCATATGACACATAACATGTTATAATTCTGCATAACAGCTAATTACATACTTACAATCTAGTTGTAATGTTTTGTGGTATTGCCATGAATTGCAGAATGAGATTACTTTAGATTAACAATTCGGAATGAATAACAATGAATACACCCATCTTTTGCAGACATTCTAGATGCTAACTTGATGAACCCATGGTATGTTACCATGTTTCTTTCAGATTATTTGAAATGGTCCATTTTAATTACTAAAATAAATACAGAAATCCAAGGAATTTTCTAACTCAAAAAGTCCATACACTTTAAAAATAAACAAAGCATTTCAGTCACATTTTCACATATGAAATATAATCACATATTTAAAAAAAAAAACTCACCATATCTTTCAGTATAATATACCTTGATTGTGAAAGTGATTTCTATAAAACAGAAACATTTCCAACCACTGTGATTCAGATGTTAAGATTTCCATAAATGACCAATAATACACCTTGCAATATCAAAAGTCATCATATGACACGCCGCAGGAGAGCAAAGCCTAAAACATGCTTTCAGGATAACAACTCATTCACTAACTAGAGTCTTGCGTATAGTCTGTCCACGAGCGATCACTTAATCAGTAACTCACCAATGCAACGACAGCACACATTACAGCAGGGGGGTCAAACATACTCAAACAAACTCAATATACTTTACTAAAACCAAATCGAAACAGTGTAGAAATTATACAATGGACTTACATTCATACAGTTTCTTGACCAGCTCGCTAATAATCACCGAAAGGAAAGCAACACAGTCAGGGAGCATAGAAAATGATAAAATCAATAGATAGAGGACCAATTATTTTGCCAATTTTGATGGCGAGGAAATATAACCAATTTTCAAAGCTGCCCCCCAGACCTCGTTGAGGACCGAATGTGACCCCTGGGGCAAAATTTGTTTGACATCCCTGCATTAAAGAGATAGATACCCACTCCTCCAAAGTCCACATACAACCCACTCCTGTCCTGTCAAACCCTGAAATATCTAAGAGAGTAACACAAAGCTGGCTGGAATTGCTCTTTTGGGACTAACATTGTTACATAATTACATCATCAAGTGAATAGAAATGTGTTGAATGGGTACTTGAGACATTTTATTTCAATCAAAGATACAGAGTAAGCATTCTATGTTGGATACAAGTAATACTTTTTAGAATGCAAAAAGGGCTTCCTTTTCACTATAAGATAATGGCTGAAATACCACTGAGTTTCTTTCATTCACTATTTGGAATGTCCATAAAGTGCAGTACTGTCTTTATTAAGTGCTTTTATTACTGAGCTCTTGCCGCAGCTAGGGGGTACACTTCTTCAGACATTGCCTAGCTGAGGTTAACAGCAGGTATTTACTTGCCTTTCAATAAATCAATGATAAATAAATTTAATGAATTGTGTACAGATTCCAACACAAACATTGGACAGGGAGAGTGAAGGTGCGTGTATGAT